>NW_016107732.1:1372197-1390285 GCF_001604975.1 Cebus imitator | reverse complement strand
AACAAGAGCGAAACTCCATCTCAAAAAAAAAAAAAAAGAGAGAGTTCATCCTGAATTCTGGCTCCACTTGAATGATGGGGCTGCCCTGTATGTGGGGATTCAGATGGGGGAGGGACACAGGTTGGCAGGACCAGAACTCTCCCAGTCAGTGTGGTTTCCACCCCATTGTCCCTGCTCCTGGGTACTTCCTGCCCCTCCCATCTGGTTCTGTGGATGCTTTGATGGAGGCCCACCATCTGTACCATTTTCATAAATGGGGGTTGTCCACTGGCCTCTGGAGTGGGCCCCCCACTTCCTATGCTTTTTTCTAAATAATTATATTTCAGATTGGTTGTGGTTTTAACTGGAGGAACAATCTTGACACCTAGCTTCTTCATGTTATTAGGAACTAATATCTTTTTTTTTTTTTTTGAGACGATCTCACCTTGTCGTCCAGCTTGGAGTACAGTGATGCGATCTTGGCTCACTGCAACCTCTGCCTCAGGGTTCAAGCAATCCTGCCTCAGCCTCCCTAGTAGCTGAGATTACAGGCATTCACCACCATGCCTGGCTAATTTTCGTTTTCTTAGAGACAGGATTTCACCATGTTGGCCTGGAAACAAAAAGGGGATCCTGGAAAGCCCAAGCTCCAGCCATGGCTTGCCTGAGATAAGTTCCCCGAACTGGTGAGGCAGCTTCTTGGTCCTCAGTGAGCCAGGCCCTACCACCCTACCCAATGGCCAGGCTGGTCTCAAACTCCTGACCTCAAGTGACCTGCCCACCTCAGCCTCCCAAAGTGTTGGGATTACAAGCATGAACCACCATACCCAGCCCACATAACATATCTTTTAAATGTAAACAGATATTGCATTTCTGAGATAAATGCAAATCCAGCAGAATGCATAAACCATGCATGGTTAGGATGTGTTTATTAATATTTTTAAGTTTTTACATCTAGGTTTACATAGAGATTGTCAAGTAATTTTTCATTTTCATCCTCTTCGTGACTGATTTTTTAAAATTCTGGTAATGGTGCTGAGCACAGTGGCTCCTGCCTATAATCCCAAAACTTTGGGAGGCCTAGGCAGGTGGATCATTTGAGATCAGGAGTTTGAGACCAGCCTGACCAACACGGTGAAACCCTGTCTACTAAAAATACAAAAATTAGCTGGGCGTGGTGGAGCACAACCGTAATCCCAGCTACTCGAGAGGCTGAAGCAGGAGAATCACTTGAACCCAAGAGGCAGAGGTTGCAGTGAGCCAAGATTGAGCCACTGCACTCCAGCCTGGGTGACAGTGGAAGACTCAGTCTCAAAAAAAATTTAAAAATTCTGCTAATGCACAGAATGAGTTACCCTCCACTTTCATGCTACTTTTTATCTACTCAAGTTCCACACTGTGGTTCTACTGATGCCTAACAAGTGGATTTCTTTCTGTGTGAAGTCTGGGTATGGTGGCTTTGTTCTTCTGCAGCTGGGGTGGCAATGCTCTGGCCTTACGCAAGGCTCTTGTCTTATCCGTGTCCTCTGCAGGTCTGTGGGCTCTGGCACCACCTAAGCCCCCTGGGCATCTGGTCATTGCTGACACCTCTCCTTTGGAGCCACCTTGTCCCTGGCTAGACACAGTCGCATTTTCCAGTGCAGTTTTGGAAAGATGCTGCCTTTGGAGAAGGCATTTGCTTCCCCTCGGAGCTCCCCAACCCCACCGGATCTGCCCACACCAGGGTTAGCAGCTGGAGTCCAGCAGGAGGAACCTGAGACCATCCCTGAGAGGACCCCTGCTGACCTGGAGTTCTCCCGCCTGCGCTTCCGGGAATTTGTCTACCAGGAGGCTGCCGGGCCCCACCAGACCCTGGCCCGCCTGCATGAGCTGTGCCGCCAGTGGCTGATGCCTGAGGCACGCTCCAAGGAGCAGATGCTGGAGCTGCTGGTGCTGGAGCAGTTCCTGGGCATCCTGCCTGATAAGGTCCGGCCCTGGGTAGTGGCACAGTACCCTGAGAGCTGCAAGAAGGCAGCCTCCCTGGTAGAGGGCCTGGCTGACGTTCTGGATGAGCCAGGTGGGCTGCCCCAGAGGAGAAGCATGACTCAGGGGAGATGGGGAGGGGATCCTGGAAAGCCCAAGCTCCAGCCATGGTTTGCCTGAGATAAGTTCCCTGTACTGGTGAGGCAGCTTCTTGGTCCTCAGTGAGCCAGGCCCTACCACCCTACCCAATGGCATCACTCTCAAGATTGCCTCAGGGGCCAAGACATTGCTTGGGCTCCTGCCTTCACATCTGCCTTCTAGATGTAAGGAAGCTAGAAGAATGAGGGAAGGCATTCAAGGGCAAGGACCAGCCTCTTAACTGAGTAAGTATTCTAGGTACTTAGCAGGCCGGAGATCTCCTGGTCCAAGGATGAGGTGCAGGACTGGTAGAGGTGGGGCACTGAAGCCTGCAGGTCCCTGTGGTTTAACTGTGTGATTGTTGTTGGCACATGTCCTGACCTCTTGGGGTCACAGGTCCCTTCATTGTTGACAGGGATGCTGCTGGGCTCCCCTGCGGGCTCATCCTCAATTTTTAGCGATGGAGTGTATGAGAGGCACATGGACCCCCTGCTGCTACCAGGCGAGCTCGCAAGCCCCAGCCAGGAGCCCGGAGCTGGGGAGATCCCACCACCTTCTGAGACACGTAAGTGCCCAGCCAGCCTGGCAGCCTCTGCTGGGCCTTAAGTGGGGTGGTGGGCAGAGGCCTATGGTTGGGAGAGGGCAGGAGGGCACCCAGGGAGGCAGGGGCCCCAGGGTCCATGCTGTCATTGGAACTTCCTCTTGTAGTTCCTCTGAACGTTAGACATATCATTGTTTATTAAATTAGTCTTCAGAGATCACGCAGATCATCCGTACTTAACACGAATAGTGAAAAAGCATCAATACATGAAGAAAAGAGGAATCTCCCAACCCCCCACCATGTACTGTCTACAAATAAAGTGTCTCAAGTGTCCTGGTGCACGTTCACTCATGTCTGCCTGCACATCACACATGCACATTCAGAGCCTGGCGTCGGGCTCCCTGTGTGTGATGTGCTGTGTTTGAGTGCCTGCTGTTCAAATGGGGTGCTGTAGTTGGGTCTGGCTCTTTACCTGCCCAGCATCCACCTGCTCAGCCCGTCCCCATCCTAGAGGTGCGCACTCTGCCCCTTGGGGTGAAGCTGCCATGACACCTCCTGACTTACATGCCCATATATGGGGCTCTGGTCACTGAGTGGGGTCCTCAGGGCCACTGGGCAAATGGCGTATGAGTTTGACATTTCACATACAGTAGAACTGTCATGTGGTTTTCCAGAAGTTTTGTGGCTGTTCATTACCAGCATGAGGGGGCACCCACTGGCCCGCATACAGGCCAACACTATGTGGCGTTGCTTTTTAAGATTTCCACAAAGGCTGGACACAGTGGCTCATGCCTGTAATCGCGGAACTTTGGGAGGCCAAGGCAGGCAGATCACTTGGGCCCAGGTATTTAAGACCAGCCTGGGCAACATAGGGAGACCCCGTCTCTACCAAAAAAAATAAAAAATTAGCTGGGTGTGCACTTGTAGTCTCAGCTACTCAGGAGGCTGAGGTGGGAGGATCACTTGAGTTCAGGAAGTGGAGATTGCAGTGAGCCAAGATCATGCCACTGCACTCCAGCCTGGGCAACAGAGCAAGACCCTGTTTTAAAAAAATCAACCAACCAGGCTGGGTACGGTGGCTCACACCTGTAATCCCAGCACATTGGGAGGCCAATGTGGGCGGATCACGAGGTCAGGAGTTTGAAACCAACCTGACCAACATGGTGAAACTGTGTCTCTACTAAAAAATACAAAATTTAGCTGGATGTGGTGTAGCATGTCTGTAATCCCAGTTACTTGGGAGGCTGAGGCAAGAGAATCGCTTGAACCCAGGAGGCCGAGGTTGCTGTGAGCCAAGATGGCACCATTGCATTCCAGCCTGGGCAAAAAGAGCGAAACTCCGTCTCATTTTAAAAGGGAAAAAAGAAAAAAAAAAAAGACTTCCACGAATCTAGTGGGACTTGAACAGGCATGCTGCTTTGTAAATCAGGGACGGATGCACTGTCTGTTGAGCCTTGGGTGCTGCTGTCACATGAGTACACTGGGGTCTGTGTGGGAGGCAGCAGAGGCTCCTTGACCCTTTGGGGCACCTGGCCACAGGGAGCTCATTGCCTCAGCTCTGCCTTTCATTCTCCCTAGCCTGGCTTTCTC
This sequence comes from Cebus imitator, assembly GCF_001604975.1. Classification (NCBI taxonomy): domain Eukaryota; kingdom Metazoa; phylum Chordata; class Mammalia; order Primates; family Cebidae; genus Cebus; species Cebus imitator. Next base: position 1,386,075 of record NW_016107732.1, on the reverse strand, counting down.
CGGACCCCCTGTTTCTGGAACAGAGGAGGGTTGGGGAAGCAAGGACTGAAGAGGCCAGCCTTGCCAATGCCGAGCAGGTGGGTCAGTGTGAGCCCAAGGGTAAGGGGCCTTGGCCTCAGCTTAGAGGCATCCCCATGCCCGTCCCCAGTACTCAGCAGAACCCACCCTGGTGGGAGCTCGAGGGCGGAGTCTTCGGGTGCACAGGGGGCTGCCTGCTGTAGGGCACCTGGGTTGGGCCCCTGGCTGGGGCTGGCTGCTAGCCTGCCCCTGTGGCTGTGGGGTTGTGGCGGGTCCACCCTTCTCTAGGGCAGGTGGAATGTCTCAGCCATGGCTGTACTGCTATTTCAGAAGCTGAAGTCCTTTCCAGAGGATCCTCAGAACCTGGGGGAGTGGGGCCACCTGGACCCTGCTGAGGAGAACCTGAAGAGCTACCGGAAGCTGCTCCTGTGGGGTGAGACTCACCTGCCTCGGGCTCATGCCCCACTCCCTATCCCCTTCCACAGGGTTTGGTACAGGACACTGACCCCAGGAGCTTTGGCTGGGACACTGTGATGTCTTACATGGATTTGGACTCCCACGTGTTTGAGCTTGAATTTATTTGCCAAAGCCCCCACTTTTTCTGGTCTAAACATCTGAGTTGGCCGGGCGCGGTGGCTCAAGCCTGTAATCCCAGCACTTTGGGAGGCCGAGGCGGGTGGATCACGAGGTCAAGAGATCGAGACCATCCTGGTTAACACGGTGAAACCCCGTCTCTACTAAAAATACAAAAAATTAGCTGGGCATGGTGGTGCATGCCTGTAATCCCGGCTACTCAGGAGGCTGAGGCAGGAGAATTGCCTGAACCCAGGAGGCGGAGGTTGCAGTGAGCCGAGATCGCGCCATTGCACTCCAGCCTGGGTAATATGAGTGAAACTCCGTCTCAAAAAAAAAAAAACAAAAAAAACATCTGAGTTTTGTCCTGGCCCTGCCTGTAGGACTGAAGCCTCGGAGTTTCGAAAGGCCTCCTGGCCACAAGGTGCTGACATTCTCACCCTCCTTGCCAGAGACATCCTTACCTGCATGGCGTGGTGAAGGGTCTCTTTCGTAGACGTTCTTGCCCCAGAAACCCTCCTTGTAGGGAGGCCCTCTGCTCAGACTCTTAATGTCACATCTTTAGCTTTGCATTCCCTGAGTTCTGCCTCCACCTGCCCTGTCACCCTTCCAGCCTCGCCATCTCTGCTCCACTGTCCATGGGCCTGACAGGACTTAGCTTTGGCGGGGGTCCTAGTGCAGAGAAGAGGAGGTAGGCTGCAGCCTTCCCTGGCGGGCCCACGACACATGAGGACCATCAGTTACTTTGTGTTGGTGCCTCTTTTACTACTTGGTTTTTAACCCCACTCAGGGTATCAGCTTTCCCAGCCTGACGCTGCCTCCAGACTGGACACTGAGGAGCTCCGGTTGGTGGAAAGAGATCCACAAGGAAGCCGCCTCCCAGGTGAGGTTGGGTTGAATTGGTGTTGGGGCTGGTGGGGTTCACTTTTTCTTCAGAGGCAGAGGGGTCCCACGCAGTGCCATCAGTCCCAGCAAAGACCTCAGTAATGACTGCTCCACCATTTCCCCACCACCGTGTCAGAGTGAGGCAGGAATCCAGTAACATCCCTCCTATCTTGCTGCATGACAGACCACCCCAAGACTGGGTCAGCAGAAGCAGCAGCGATGTTAGTTGCCAGGATCTGTGGGTGACTGATCCCGGGGGTGGCCGTTCTGCCCCATTGGAGGCTCTCTGTTAGCACACAAGTGAGAACACCTAGAGGTGGACTTGGGCTGGAGGGCCCCGGGTGCCTGTCAACAGGGGGCTTGTTGCTGGGGGACTTGGCCATATCTTTTGACCCTGCTCTCCTCACTGGCAGCTGGGCCCCAGGGAGCCCTGCAGGAGAGTGTGCTCTGAGCAGGCTCTGCTTGCATCACGCATCTGTGGCCAAGCTGGTGGCCAGGGTGGAGACCTCCAAAGCCATGGTTTCCAGTGCCTGCGTTCAGTGTGGCTGTCCTTCCTGTCCTGTCGGTCGCATTTGTTGTAGGCCTCCAGGTCCCACACGCAGCAGCAGGCGTGGGGCGTGCGCTTCTGGGCAACCTGGGAGGGACAGCAGTGCTTCCAAACAGCTGTCAGCTTGAGCTCCGCGGGGGTCCAGAGCATGGACCCCTGTGTCTGGACCCCTGTGCCCTGTTCTAGTAGCTGAGGCTCGGCTGAGTCCTCTGCCCCAGGGCCCTGGCAGGGCCACTCACACTGTGGCTCTGACCTGGTTCCAGAAGGCGGGAGGCGTCAGGAGAGTGCTGGGTGCCCCTGCAAGGAGGCTGCCCCTACACAGGAGCTGCCTACGGAGGTGCCCCCAGGGGATGCCCTTGCGGAGCCCCTGTCCGGCACTGCTGAGGAAGAGGAAGAGCAGCCTGGGAAGGCCCCAGATCCTCAGGACCCCCAGGACCCTCAGGACCCTCAGGACCCCCAGGACCTCCAGGACCCCCAGGACCCCCAGGATCCCCAGGATCCCCAGGATGCAGAGTCTGGCTCTGCCTCCGGAGGGCAGAGGCAGTCTGTCATCCGGCAGCCAGCCCTGGACAAGGGTGCGGCAAGGCTGGGAACCAAGAGGCCACACCCCGAGGATGGGGATGGGCAGGGCCTTGAGGGTGTCTCCAGCGCCAGCCACAGCGCGGAGCTCATGGCAGGGCAGGGCCCAGGGGCTGATGAGCCGAGCTTGTCCCGAGGGAAGCCCTATGCCTGCGGCGAGTGTGGGGAGGCCTTTGCGTGGCTCTCGCACCTCATGGAGCATCACAGCAACCACAGCGGTCGGAAGCGCTACGCCTGTCAGGGCTGCTGGAAGACCTTCCACTTCAGCCTGGCGTTGGCTGAGCACCAGAAGACCCACGAGAAGGAGAAAGGCTACGTGCTGGGTGGCATCCTGGGCCCCTACCCGCCCACCCGTGAAGCCCAGGTGGGGGCAAGGGTGGGCGGGCCCCCAGAGAGCAGGGAGGATGAGGCTCTCCCCGCACCCCCAGAGGCGCAGAGGTGAGCCACTGTGCTGTCCCAGAGGGACCACCCTGCCGGCCGAGAATCCCAAGAGTCATCAGGCCCTTCCACGCCCCTGGGTGGCGGCTTCCTATGGTGTCTGTGGATGTCATCTGCCTGTGCCCTGAATCAGCTCCTGAGGCTAAGCGCTCCCAAAGAGAAGGATCCATGGGAAGCCCTCACCTCTTTGTAAACACACCCTGGGCCAGTGCTCACATCCGCGGGGAGCCGCCGGATGTGGAAGAAGACTCCGCTTTCCTGCAGCCGTTTAGTGCCGCCCCATGCTAGGTTATTTGACATTGTGCAGTGTAGAGTTGCCTTAAAGTGCGTGATCTGCCAGTGCTTTTTTGAAGTCACCCTTGCCCTGATTCCTCCCGTTTGCGCTCCCCAGGGTTGCTCAAGTGGAAATTTTGTCATCTGTTTAGCCTTTTCCCTGCGTGATGTCAAGTTCACTTCTAATCTGCAAAAGCAGAAGCTGTTTCCTAGTTTACCTCATGTGTCTTTACCTGTATGGAGTAGCTCTCAGAGATTACAGAAATGCCTGCAGCCTAATGCAGGGTTTTCAGACCGTGGGTCCCAGCCCATTAGTAAATTGTGAAATCAATTATCAGGTGGCCACCAGCATTACACAGCAATGAAGCAGAATAAAATAGTCTAGAATGCATCATGTAGTAAAGGCAAATACTGTTTTGTGAAACTTTTCAGCCATACATCTAAATAAGAGAACTGGTTGCAATGTAAGACGTATTTCTTGCTGGGAAGTTGTAATCAAAATGGTTGAAAACACCAATAAAGATCTGTCTGTCTGAGCAAAGGAGACTAAACTCTTTGGGCTACATAAGGTGATCTTTTGATTGATTGCATTTATTCTCAGACTACAGTATTATTCCCATTGCCTGAGCATAACCTTAATTACTCCCTATAGATACAGAAACTGGTGCCTCTTTTCTGCCACTGTGTTGAAGCAGGTGGTCTGTTGTAATGACCCCCAAATCACAAAGGCTTAACATAAATATTTATTCATGGGCCAGGTGTGGTGGCTCACACCTGTAATCCCAGCACTTTGGGAGGCTGAGGTGGATGGATCATGAGGTCAGAGTTCAAGACCAGCCTGGCTAATATGGTGAAACCCAGTCTCTACTAAAAATACAAAAAATTAGCCAGGCACAGTTGCGCACACCTGTAGTCCCAGCTACTCAAGAGGCTGAGGCAGGAGAATCATTTGAACCCGGCAGTCGGAGGTTGCAGCAAGCTGAGATCTCACCCCTGCACTCCAGCCTGGGCAACAGTACGAGACTCCGTCTCAAAAAAAAAAAAAAAAAAAAAAAAAAAGTGTGTGTGTGTGTGTATGTATACACACACTCACAGTCCATTGTCCTGTGTTAGTGTTGCTGTTGTTTATATATTGGTTTACACTTTGCTCCATGCAGTGATTCAAGGATCCAGATTCCATCCCTTTTGTAGCTTCATTCTTCACTACACTTGCTTCACTTCCCCTTGGAGCATGTGGGGAAGGCCACACCTGTTCACCTGGGAGATGACACACTACTCACATATCCTTGGAGAGAAATGATCCTATGGCCCCCAGTCACTTGGGCCTGGGAACTGTCACTTGGAGTGCCTGTCTCTGCAACAGTTACTAAGCTTAGTTCTCCTCTTAGCCTATCCACCCCTAAGCCCTAATCTGAGTGTGGCTCTGGTAAGAAAAAGGCTAAATTGTACCCTGTCAGCTCATTTTCAGCTGAACCTGTGAGCTCACCTTCTTGCACTGCTACAGGGAGCATACCCTATGATGTGTCCCAGTCAGCTCTCAGGCTGTGGGTGATGGTCATTTGTTACTTAGAGCCCTGCCCTCCATGTTGAGTTTCCCATTTCCTGTCTCATTTAGTGTGCAGCCAGATGTCTATGCCTTTTTTTTAAATTTGGAAATAACTACATATTTTTTTAAAAGACACAAGAATTAAAATAATGCACAGATCATCCACACCCCCTCACCCAAACCCACACCTATTAACATTCAACCCTGCTTACCCCATGGCCTGCATGTGTGCACCTTCCCCCACCCCATTCAGTGTGTATCGTGTCCACATTCCTCCTGTCAGTGATGTTCTCTTTGCTCACCTGGTCAGAGTGCAGTTTTTCCACTGTATAGTTAACTGGGCCAGATGCAGAGCCTTGACATCTGTAATCTCAGCACTTGATTGAGGAGGTTGAGGCTGGGCATGGTGGAGCACACCTGTAGTCCTGGCTGCTTGGGAGACTGAGGTGGGAGGATGGCTTGAGCCTGGGAGGTCGAGGTTGCAGTGAGCCGAGATCAAGCCACTGCACTCCTGCCTGGGAGACAGACCTTGTCTCAAAGTAATATAGTTAACTTGTTCTCCTTTTAACTAATAAGAATTGGTGGGAAGAGCTGGGTGTGGTGACTCATGCCTGCAATCTCAGCACTTTGGGAGGCCGAGGTGGGAGGATTACCTGAGGTCAGAAGTTTGAGACCAGCCTGGCCAACATGGTGAAACCCCATCTCTACTAAAAATACAAAAATTAGCTGGTCATGGTGGCGGGTGCCTGTAATCCCAGCTACCCAGGAGGCCGAGGTACGAAAATCGCTTGAGCCCAGGAGGCAGAGGTTGCAGTGAACCGAGATCGTGCCATTGCACTCCAGCCTGGGTGACAGAGTGAGAATCTGTCTCAAAAAAAAAAAAAAGAACAGGTGGGAAGATACTTTAAGATCATGCAAATATCAATGATCTTTAGTTGCAAAAAGATAAAATATATAATGCAAATATCCTGCTCCTCATCAAAACTTCTTCCTACATTTATGATTCTCGCCTGAATCCATTATTACCAGGGTGGTGATTTTCCAGCACCAGCCCTCCCTCCATGCTGACCAGCAGGCCCTCAGCATCCTACTGCCAACCAGCACTCTTCCTTCTTCGCAAGAATTTTTTTGTCTTAAGAATTTGACTCAGGAATTTCTGTTTATTCAGTGGTTTATAACTTGCTGCTGATCGTACTTTGGCGCTCAAGTTGTCCTAGATGAGGCCAGTGAGACTCCCTTCAGTTGACTCCTGCATCCTGTGACACGCCTCCAATTTTTTTTTTTTTTTTTTTTTGTACTTACTTTTTGGTGTAGTAGGATGTTCCTAGCCCATCTTTCTGTCCTTCCTTAGCCCTGAAATTGGTCATGTCTTTGAAGAACTAGTTCCTTTTAGTGGGTAATGGCATTAGAGACCAAGATCTAGGTGCCAGGTGAGGTGTCTTCTGCTGAGCTATGAAATACATGTGCATATATGACTACACATAGGTCACACACAAAGATGTGTCTGTGCACACACATACATGCCCAGTAAGACCTCCAACTCAATTGATGAGTTCCTCCAGCCCACATTTGTATGTCTTTTCTTTAACATTGAGAGCCCTGGCATCCCAAAATTCAGCATTTTACTAATTTGATGAATATTAAGATAGCTCTAATGTAGTTTCAGAATTTCTTTTCCCAAACCACTACCAAAAATGAACTGATTGCGATTTTGGGATTTGTTTGCTGTTTTCCTACCACCACCACCCTGTCCAGGATGTCAGGAGCACAAATGGATGCTTTATTGTGGATAGAGACAAAAATAACAGCTAGATATTCCCACTTGTTAACCTCAGGGGCAGCAGGGCTGGTTCAGGCATTTGAGGCAATGGGTCTCAGCTCCCATACAAAAGTGCAGCAACGTGTACTGGCAAGACAGGCAGGTGGGGTGAGGCATGAGAGAGAGGCTCAGGTCTGTCCAGTGGAGTTGGCAGGGATGAGACGTAGAAAAGGACAGACTCTGGAGGGCAAGGAAAAGCCCTAGGCAGGAGGGCAGTGAAGAGGGGTAGAGTTCAGGGCGGGTTTATACAGGGTATGGGAAGGTAGCTGTGTGCTAAGTAAATAGGAAAAGCAAATGAGAGATGGAAACCTGGAAAGGTGGGAATACATTTCAAAGGGGAAATGCTTAATGACCCTGTTATGAGCTGAATTGTGTCCCACGCTAAATGTCATATTTTGAAACCTTAACCCACAATCTGATGATATTTGGAGACAAAGCCTTTAGGGAGGTAAATAAGGCTAAATGAGGTTGTTGGAGTGGTGTCCTTATAAGAAAAGAGGCTGGGCAATGTGGCTCACACCTGTAACCCAGCACATTAGGAGGCTGAAGCGGGAGGATCCCTGGAGCCCAAGAGCCAGCCTGGGAAACAGCTAGACCTCATCTCTACAAAAGATTTAAAAATTAGCTGGGTGTGGTGGTGCGTGCCTGTAGTCCCAGCTACTTGGGGGCTGAGGTGGGAGGATGGCATGAGCCCTGGAGGTCAAAGCTGCAGTGAGCTATGATACACCACGCACTCCAGCCTGGGTGACAGAGCAAGACCCTGTCTGAGAAAAAGCAAGGATTGGCTGTGGTGGTTCACAGCTGTAATCCCAGCACTTTGGGAGGCTGAGGCAGGTGGATCACCTGAGGTCAGAGGAGTTTGAGACCAGCCTGGGCAGTATGGCAAAACCCTGTCTCTACTAAAAATTACAAAAAATTAGCAAGGACTGGTGGCAGGCACCTGTAATCCCAGCTGCTCAGGAGGCAGAGGCAAGAGAATAACTTGAACCTGGGAGGTGAAGGTTGTGGTAAGCCGAGATCACACCACTGCACTCCAGCGTGGGTGACAGAGCAAGACTCCGTCTCAAAAAGAAAAAAAAAGAAAGAAAGCCAGGCAACCAGAGATTGCTTCCTCTCTGTGCACACATAGAGAAAAGGCCATGTGCAGGTGCAGATACAGCAGGATGGCAATCTACAAGCTTGGAAGAGAGGCTTCACATGGAACCCACTCTGACTTCCAGCCTCCAGAACAGGGAGAAAATATTAATGAATCCCTGTTGATTCAGCCTTCCAGCCTGTGGTGTTTTATGATGACAGTCCAAGCAGACAAATACATGTCTGCCATCACTATTTGAGTTGAGGAGAGTTTTATGTCAGTGTCAACTAGTGCAATCCTTTTGGAAAGCTAACAGTCCAACTGTATTCAGAAACAATATGGGGCCAGGCACAGTGGTTCAGACCTGTAATCCCAACACTTTGGAAGGCCAAGGTGGGAGGATTGCTTGAGCCCAGGAGCCCAAGACCTGCCTGGGCAACAAAGTGGGACCCCATTCTCCACAAAAAGGGGAAAAAAAGGACAAAATATATACACAAGGATGCCAGTTTGCATGAAGTTAAATACTGTAACTTAAATATGAATGATAGAGCCATTCAAAGAAATAGTAAAAAGGCATAAATGATAATTAAGACTAGCAAAATAGAAGATAATTTCTAAGTGTAGTTCAAGAAGTAGAATGCAACTCTTATTTCTGTTGTAACTGTATAACAGTGGGCATTAGTTGTCAAATCCTAGCAGAGAAAGTACAGAAATGCAAATAGTGGTTGGGTTAGGGTCATGAAATTACAAGAACATTTATTTCAGTTTTTGGAATTCCTTTGAAAGTTATATTCATCTACAGGGCGTTTTTTTTTTTTTTTTTTTTTTTTTTTTTTTTTTTTTTTTTTTTTTTTTTTCCTCTCCTGATATGGAGTCTTGCTCTGTCCCCTAGGCTGGAGTGCAGTGGCACAATCGCAGCTCACTGGAACTTCTGCCTCCCAGATTTAAGCAATTCTCTTGCCTCGGTGTCCTGAATAGCTGGGATTACAGGCGTCTGCTACCATGCCCAGCTAATTTTGGTATTTTTATTACAGACAGGGTTTCACCATGTTGGCCAGACTGGTCTCAAACTCCTGACCTCAAGTGATTTGCTCGCCTCAGCCTCCCAAAATGCTGGGATTACAGTCGTGAGCCACCACACCTGGCCATGGGCCTTTATAATAAAGTTCATTTTTCAGCATTTTGAAAAGAATTCTCCCAGTTATGGAAAAGTTAAAAACACAGACACGGCTGGGCGCAGTGGCTCACGCCTGTAATTCCAGCACTTTGGTAGGCCAAGGTAGGAGGATCACCTGAGGTCAGGAGTTCGATACCAGCTTGGCCAACATGGTGAAACCCTGTCTTGACTACAAATGCAAAAAATTTAGCTGGGCTTGGTGGTGTGTGCCTGTAGTCCCAGGTACTCGAGAAGCTGAGGCAGGAGAATCGCTTGAACCCAGTAGGCAGAGGTTGCAGTGAGCTGAGATTATGCCAGTGCACTCCAGCCTGGGCAACAGACTATTCCTTTTGACATCTCAGTATATTTATGTCTCCCAGTCATGCTTTGGAGTATGAGATGTGAGTATAATGTGTTTGGTATATATGTAGTCTGCGCACATTCTCATTATAAGCACGTCTCTTGGGTATCATGAACAAATGAGGTGTCTGATGGGTCTCAGACCCTGTGGACTTTCTTGAGGCAGATGCAGAGCAGGATAGGCTGATGTGCTTTTGAAGTAAGGAAAGGCAGATACTTCATTCTGCGTACCCTGAGTCCAGTGAAAAGTCAGTGATTTATTAATAGCTGTCCTTTCAACCTGAGAGGTTCCTGGGATGGGGCCACACTTGGAAACCATGAGCTTCTACAGAGGCACAATTATCACTTGAGGCTTCCAGGTCTATTTCAAAATCACCCAGTGCCTTGATGTACAGATTACTAAACACCCTCAGACCAACCAAAGCAAGGTCCCAGGTTTTTTTTTTCTTTTTTGAGACAGAGTCTCGCTCTATCACCAGACTGGAGTGCAGTGGCGCAGTCCAAGTGCTTTGGGAGGCCAAGGTGGGAGGATTGCTTGTGCCTGGGAGTTGAAGACCAGCCTGGGCAACATAGTGGGCCCCTGTCTTTATAAAAAATAAAAAATTAGCTGGGCATAGTGGTGTGTGCCTGTAGTCTCAGCTACTAAAGAGGCTAAGGCAGGATTGCTTAAGCCCAGGAGTTCGAGGCTGCAGTGAATTATGACCACACCACTGCACTCCAACCTGGGTGACAGAGTAGAACCCTAAGGATAAAAAGAAAAGAAGAAAGAAAGAGAAATACATGGAGCGGCCTTCAAAGGCAGGAAAGCCTCCCAGCAGAAATCTAATTCACTGAGTTCAGATGTAGGCTATAGCCAGTGGCAGGTGGTTTCATGTGTCACTCTTGGCTTCTCCTAAAGACAGCTAAAGCTTTAACCTCCTCCTCTCTATATGAATGTGTACAGTATCTAAATATATATATCTGTATGATGCTATATAAAGTATGTGTGTGCTATAACAAAGAGGCTGTCTTCAGAAAGTCTCTTTTGTTGGGCATTTAATGGATATGATAGTTTTACAAGTGATGCAAATGAACAGATGTTTTACATTTGCTTTATACTTTGCTACATGCTTTGGGATTCCAAGAGCTCATTCAGTTATCACTGCACATTGAAGGGGAGGTAATTTACCACTCGTGTTTCTCTCTTTTTTTTTTTTTTTTTTTGAGACAGTCTCACTTTGTTGCCCAGTCTGGAGTACAGTGACCCAATCCTGCTTCACTGCAAACTCTGCCTCCCGGGTTCAAGCGATTCTCCTGCCTCAGCCTCCCAAGTAGATGGGATTACAGGTATGCGCCACCATGCCCAGCTAATTTTGTATTTTTAGTAGAGACAGGGTTTCTCCATGTTGGTCAGGCTGGTCTTGAACTCCCAACCTCAGGAGATCCACCCGCCTTGGCCTCCCAAAGGGTTGAGATTACAGCTGTGAGCCACCACACCTGGCCCAGGGTTTCCCTTCTTTGATCTTTCTGTCTCTACATAACACTTACTGTGTAATGTGCCCATAACATCCTCATTTCTCTTTATTTTCCATTTCCCCATGAAAATACAAGCTCCTGAGGCCAGAAGTTTCATCAGTCTGGTTGTCAGAGTTTGGAATTAGACCTGAGCTATATATAGTTGGTGCTTGGAAAATACTTGCTGCCTGAATCTCCCTCTCATAAACAGTATAAACAGTAGCTCAGGAGGGAGAGTGATCACCACACGTCGACCCTACCCAGTGCTTCCATGAAATTTCCAAGGGCCCTGGCTGTGTTAGTCTGTTTACATTGTTATAAAGGAATACCTGAGGATGGTTAATTTATAAAGAAAGGTGGTTTACTTGGCTCACAGTTCTGCAGGCTGTATAGGAAGCCTAGTGCTGGCATCTGCACTACAGGGAGGCCTCAGGAAGCTTCCAGTCATGGCAGAAGGCAAAGGGGGAGCTGGTATATCACATAGTGAGAGAGAGAGGAGGAGGTCCCGGGCTCTTTTAAATAACCAGCTCTTGGGTGAGCTCATAAAGTGAAAACTCACTCATTATCATGAGGACAGCACCAAGCCATTCATGGGGGATCCACCCCGTAACCCTCATACCTCACACTAGGCCCCAGCTCCAATGCTGGGGATCACATTTCACCATGAGATTTGGAAGGGACAAATATCCAAACCATTTCACCAGCTTTCCTGAGTTTTTTTGTTTTGTTTTGTTTTGTTTTGTTCAGAAACACAATGGAAAGCCAAAGAATGGTTAATTCTCTACTAAGATTCTTCCACCCAAGAGGCATTTTGCTGGTGCCTCATGCCTATAATCCATCATTTGGGAGGCTGAGGCAAGAGGATCACTTGAGCCCAGGAGTTTGAGACCAGCCTGGGCAACATTCTGGTGACTTGGGACTTGGTAGGCTTAAGTCCGGGAGGCAAAGAGGTTGCAGTGAGACAAAATCATGCCACTGCACTCCAGCCTGGGCAACAGAGCTAGACTCTGTCTCAAAAAAAAAAAAAAAAAAAAGATTCAGGGATGACTTTTGTCTGCTCCACAATGTTTGGGGACCTCAGCTGGGAACTTGAAGGCTGAGGTACCTTGAAAGCTGGGAGGCTGGAATCATCTGAAGATTGTTCTCTCACATGCCTGATGACCCTGGGAAGATTCAGACTAGGAGCGAACTGACACCCTAAGCAGAGTCTGGGTGGCTTCATCCTCACAGCATGGGAGCCTAGGGTCAGTGGGTTTCTCAAGTGGTGTCTCAGGGCTCCAAGCACAAGTGTTCCAGCAAAAAAAGATGGAAGCTATATGGCCTTTTATGAACTAGCCTCAGAACTCTCCCTCATTCTTATTTAACCTGCATTCACATTTTCACACTTGATCTTCTACTTGTGTGCCAACAACTGAAGCATTCTAAGCAAGGTCCTCTAGACTCAGGAGGGTGTAATTCCCACAGTACCTTTCCACTGGCTTGGCACCACCAGAGAGGGGAATCTCATCTCTTTCCCTGGCTTAGGACAGAAGTGATACTGTGGGCACCTCTCCGTAGTTCCCAATCTCTACTGTATTCCCTTTGTGTCGTTGAAGAAGGTCTCATGAGGAGGGGCTGTGTGGGGAGGAAGGAACTCACATTACTGTTTTTTTGTGATGATGCCAATCTAGCACTTTCAAAGGACTTCAAAAGAGCATGTGCTAGATTCCAGTTTTACTGACATGAATTGGAATATAGTGGCCATAATCTCTTCCCTGAGTGTAATGTTCTGTGATAAGAACATCCTAGAGAGCCTGAAATATGAGTAGGCACCTGTCATTCCAGTAACCTAAAGCGGCAGATCTTCCTAGCACATTTGGTTTCCTAGAGCACAAGAAGCTACACAAGGGTAGGAACACAGGGAAAGGCAGGAAAACACATGTAGTAGAGGGAGGGAGGACGAAACAGCTGACTAAAGACCAAAGCTGTTAAGCGGCACCAGTACAGCCACCAGCTGGCTACACGTGTGAGATGAGCACTTGAAATGTGGCTATGGCGAACTCTGAGGTGTGATGCAAGCATAAGATGCACACTAGATTCTGAAGATGTGATGTAACAGAAAGAATGCAAATATCTCAATAATTTTTTATATTGACATGTTAAACTGCTAACATTTGGGATATATAGGGGTAAACATTAGTTTAACCTGTTTCTTCTTGCTTTTTCTTTCTTTTTGAGAGAGTCTCGCTCTGTCACCCCGGCTAGAGTGTACAATCTTCGCTCACTTCAACCTCTGCCTCCCAGGCTCAAGCAATTCTCATGCCTCAGCCTCCCAAGTAGGTGGGATTACAGGTGCACACCACCGCACCTGCATAATGTTTGTATTTTTAACAGAGACATGGTTTCACTATGTTGGCCAGACTGGCCTCAACTGATCCGCCCACTTCGGCCTCCCAAAATGCTGGGATTACAGGCATGAGCCTCTGTGCCTGGCCCTCTTCTTGCTTTTTCTCTTTCTTTTTTGAGACAAAGTTTCGCTCTTGTTACCCAGGCTGGAGTGCAATTGCGTAATCTCAGGCCACCGCAATCTCTGCCTCCTGGGTTCAAGCAATTCTCCTGCCTCAGCCTCCTGAGTAGCTGGGACTACGGGCGTGCACTACCATGCCCAGCTAATTTTTGTATTTTTAGTAGAGATGGGGTTTCATCATATTAACCAGGATGGTCTTGATCTTTTGACCTCATGATCCACCCGCCTTGGCCTCCCAAAGTGCTGGGATTACAGGTGTAATCCACCATGCCCGGCCTCTTGCTTTTTCAATGGGGCTACCAGAATATTAATTTATGTGATGTGCATTGTTTCAATGGGACAGTGTTGCTATGTACTGTGTACCTGGCTTTCTCCTGTGGCTTTTTTTTTAAGAGACGGTGTCTCACTGTGTTACCCAGGATGGAGCGCAGTGGCTACTCACAGGCACAATCCCACCACTTATCAGCATGGGAGTGTTATGTTTTTTCTTTGTTTGTTTGTTTTGAGATGGAGTTTCACTCGTTACCCAGGCTGGAGTGCAATGGTGCGATCTTCGCTCACCGCAACCTCCGCCTCCCGGGTTCAGGCAATTCTCCTGCCTCAACCTCC
>NW_016107732.1:1367544-1371892 GCF_001604975.1 Cebus imitator | reverse complement strand
GCTGGGATTACAGGCTTGAGCCACCGCGCCCGGCCATATTTTGTATTTTTAATAGGGACAGGGTTTCACCATGTTGACCATGATGATCTCGATCTCTTGACCTCGTGATCCACCCGCCTCGGCCTCCCAAAGTGCTGGGATTACAAGCTTGAGCCACCGCGCCCGGCTATGTTTTGTTTTGAGATGGAGTTTCACTCGTCACCCAGGCTGGAGTACACTGGCATACTCTAGGCTCACTGTAACTTCTGCCTCTTGGGTCCAAGTGATTCTCCTGCCTCAGCCTCCCAAGTAGCTGAGATTAATGGCATGCACCACCGTGCCCAGCTAATGTTGTATTTTTAGTAGAGATGGGGTTTCACCATGAACTCCTGACCTCAGGTGATCTGCCTGCCTTGACCTCCTAAAGTACTGGGATTACAGGTGTGAGCCCAACCAGCATGGGAGTTTTGACCTGCTCTGGTTCACCCTCCTTAGGCAAGCTAGTGGCCATCTGCTCCAAGGAGGTCATTATATTGATGCCGAACTTATTGTGGACACCGATCAGCATAGCACACTACAGCCCAGAATTCCTGGGTTCAAGTGATCCTCCCACTTCAACCTCCCAAGCAGCTGGGACTAGAGGCAGATGCAGCCACACCTGACTCTCCAGTGGCTTTTAAATGACAAAGGCATTAATCCAAAGGCACTCCACAGTCATACTGAGAAGCAGTATTGGAAGACTATCTGCAACATGGTTTCCCCAAGAGAGAAATTTTAAGTAAGTAGAAATGTATATCCCAGCATTGGGATTTAAAAAATCAAATTGATGGATGTAACCACAACTGATAACCAAAAACAGCCAATGCAATTTCTAATGAGGGCAGCAAGTCACCATTTAAAGGTTATAGTTGTCAGAAAGACTATTTGTGGACTCAGGGTTCAACAAAATGTTAAATTGTATGAAAACAAAATCTTACTAAACAGCAGGATGCAGAATCAATGAAAACACAGTTCAAAAGGATTAACTTGAACATTTCCGAAAGATGAATCTTACAAAACATAAGTTTCTAACATGAATTTACTATTGCTTATAAGATGATGGTTTAACAAAGGGAAATTCTTCCTTTTTGTAAACAAACAAATATCTGTGTTTCTAATGCAAGTTCTGCAGAGAAATGTAGAGGGAGAACAGAGCAGCAAAAGCCATTTCAGAATTAGTGAGACTCTATGGGGGCAGCTTTACATTTTGAGTCTTCCCATACAAAGCTTTTCAATCTCACTGCATATAAAGATTTATTGCAAAAATAATGCAGGGATAATTAAAAACCTGTTTATAGTACACTGATACTTTGTCATATGGAATTCAAATCTGTGACTGGCTTCCACATACCCTGATCAAAAAATACACAGGCAAATCAGACAGCTTTTTACTGAGACAGTCAGTATCCATAGTGATTCCATAAAGATGCCACTCCTATTTCTAGAACACTCTGCCATACTATCATTTGGGACTATCAGAGTCAACCTTCACCATTCATAAGCACTTTCCTCTGAACAATGTAATGTGCAATAATGGCAAATTCTGACTTCATTTGGTTCTTGTATATGAAAGGCATTTGTTGGGTTTTTCACCAGTTTGAACATCTCTGGTTTGGAATACGGTGAATCCTTGGACAAAAGGTAACCCTGGATCCACTACCTTTGTTCCATTTCTTTTTTTGTAGGTTCTATAATGTAGCACTAATGGCTATTCAAGGCTGAAGGTCCTGAGTGTTGATTATCTACATGTTTCCCTACAGTTTGGATGCAGGGATGGATGACCTAGAGCTTGGTGGTCCCACAGTCATCTTTCATCAGTGTGAACTCTGTGAGAGTGTTTGAGGGGTGTGCTGTGTGAAAAGGCTTGTGTATGGGCCAGGCATGGTGGCTTGTGCCTGTAATCCCAACACTTTGGGAGGTCAAGGCAGGCAGATCATCTGAGGTCGGGAGTTCAAGACTAGCCTGACCAACATGGAGAAACACCATCTCTACTAAAAATACAAAATTAGCTGGGTGTGGTGGTGCATGCCTGTAATCTCAGCTACTTGGGAGGCTGAGGCAGGAGAACTGCTTGAACCCTGGAGGCGGAGGTTGTGGTGAGCCAAGGTCACGCCATTGCACTCCAGTCTGGGCAACAAAACTGAAACTCCATCTCAAAACAAACAAAAAAGGCTTGTGTATGAATATACATTTCTCATGTGTATGATTGGGTCAAATCTAGAAAGGGATGTGAGCTATGGCTTCAGGTCTTCCTCTGTCCCCAGCACATGTGAAGTTGTGTTTACTCAGTGTGAGTTCTCTGGTGCTTGGTAAGGGAGGAGCTGTGTGTAAAGGCTTTTCCACAGTCTGTACAGGCATACGGCTTCTCTCCTGTGTGGATCCTCCGGTGCTGAGTGAGATGCGTGCTCTGCCTAAAGGACTTCCCACAATCGTGACACTCATAGGGCTTTTCCCCAGTGTGAGTCCTTTCATGCTGGCTGAGTGAGGAGCTGTGGCTGAAGGATTTCCCACACTCATTGCAGCCATAGGGCTTTTCCTTGGTGTGAATCCTCTGATGTTCGATGAGCAGGGAACTCTGGCTGAAGGCTCTGCCACATTGGTTACATTCATAGGGTTTCTCTCCTGTGTGGATCCTCTGATGCTGAATGAGGGGAGCAAGCTGGCTGAAGGCTTTGCCACACTCATTGCATTTGTAGGGCTTCTCCCCAGTGTGGATTCGCTGATGTTTGGTTAGGGACGAGCTGTGGCTGAATGCCTTGCCACAGTCGTTGCATTCGTAGGGCTTCTCTCCTGTGTGGATTCGCAAGTGTTGGGTGAGGTGTGTGCTCTGCCGGAAGGCCTTCCCACACTGACTGCACTCATAGGGCTTCTCTCCTGTGTGTGTCCGCTCATGCTGGCTGAGGGAGGAGCTGTGGCTGAAAGTTTTCCCACACTCGTTGCATGCGTAGGGCTTCTCTCCTGTGTGAATCCTCCGATGCTCGGTCAGGAGTGTGCTCTGGCTGAAGGCTTTCCCACACTCACTGCATTCATAGGGCTTTTCTCCCGTGTGGGTCCTCTGGTGCTGAATCAGTGGTGTGATCTGGGTGAAGGCTTTTCCACACTCATGGCACTCGTAGGGCTTCTCCCCTGTGTGGATTCGCTGGTGTTTTGTCAAGGATGAGCTGTGGCTGAAGGCCTTGCCACATTCACTACACTGATAGGGTTTCTCCCCAGTGTGGATTCGCACATGCTGGGTGAGGTGGATGCTTTGCCGGAAGGCTTTCCCGCACTCGCTGCACTCGTAGGGCTTCTCACCTGTGTGAGTTCGCTCATGTTGGCTGAAGGAGGACCTAAAACTGAAGGATTTCCCACATTCGCTGCACTCATAGGGCTTCTCACCTGTGTGAGTTCTCTGGTGCTGGATAAGTGGGGCAATTTGGTTGAAGGTCCTCCCACACTGAGTACATTTATAGGGTTTCTCCCCAGTATGGATTCTCTGGTGTTTAGTAAGTGCTGAGCTGTTTTGGAAGGCTTTTCTGCATTCGGGACATTCATAAGGTCTCTCTCCTGTGTGTGTCCGGTGGTGTTCAATAAGGGCTGAGCTGTGACTAAAGGCCTTTCCACATTCCTGACATTTGTAGGGTTTCTCTTTTACATAGGTTTTCTGTAGAACATTTAGGTCTGGCTTCTCCCTTTTTCCACATGTTCCCCATGTGTGGGGGCCTTGTCTTTTAGGAGTCATTGGTTGATGTGGGAGATCAGAGTTCAGACTTAAGTTTTCTCCAAACCCATTCCTCTGCCACTGCTCCTGAACAGGTGTCTTCACAGGTGTGAAGGCTGCCAGCACTGCCAGGCCCTCTAGGCTCTCACAACTCCATTCCCAGTGGCCCTCAGTGTCCTCACCCCTGCAGTACCACAGACCAGCCCACAGGAATCTTTCTACCAAGATGACACTGTTGGATATTTCTTCAGAGATGCCTTGCTTAGAACTGATGGTTTGACTTTGGGTCTAGATTCCAGGTCTGAAAGAAGCAAAAACTGAAAATGTCCCTTAATCTCTGTTCCAGGGCAAAAGAGTTTGTGGTGAGATGGGAAGAGGAAGGATAAAACTAATGATTCTGAAAAGTTCAAGGTATAAGTGGCTTTGACCATTTAAAAATACAGTTTTGCAAACCAGGAAAGGAAGAGAGAGAGGGAAAAACAGATTAAGAAAGAGGAAAATAAGAAATAAGGAAAGGAGCCGGGCGCGGTGGCTCAAGCCTGTAATCCCAGCACTTTGGGAGGCCGAGGCGGGTGGATCACGAGGTCAAGAGATCGAGACCATCCTGGTCAACATGGTGAAACCTCGTCT
>NW_016107732.1:1359893-1367444 GCF_001604975.1 Cebus imitator | reverse complement strand
AAAAAAAAAAAAAAAAAAGAAATAAGGAAAGGAAGAAGAGAGGGAGGAAAAAACAGTTGGGACTAGGAGTATGAATGGAGTCTTTGAGGGAAGCACAGAGGAGGGTCCAGAGGGGATGCCCAGGAGAGAGCACTCAGATGCACAGATGCACTGGACTTGGAAGGAGCCGTGTGGCAGCCAGGCCCCAGTTACAGTGGCCTCCACAATGCCAGGTGGCAACGGAGAAGAAGGTGCTGCATGGGGAAAGTCTGCTGACACCCAGCTTCTTCCTGGCAGCATATGCTGGTTGTGCCACCTCACTCAAGATGTAAAGGAACCTATCTGCTCCCCACAAACACAAATAGCTGCAACATGCATCACTCGCAGGATGGATAGATAACCCATGGTGTATTTGAGTACTCTGATCTGCTTATTTTGACTGTTTCACTGTGAACCCCCTGAGGATAGGGGTTTCTGTCCACCTTGCTCACCACTGTATCTATAGTCCACAGCAAGAACTCAATATACATGCTAAATGAATGAACAAATGCACTCCTTCCTCCTCCTCCTTTCTGGCAGGACTCCCTTTTTGCCCTGGTACCCAGCCCTCTCTGCACAGCCGTGATCTAGCTACATGCTGCCCCTACCCTGACACCGCAATGGCCTAGAGGTGTGATGTGGGCACCTTCCCCATATTGTTAGGCTTCAGGGAAAAGTTCCATTAAAAAATAAAAAAAAGTTAAGCCAGGAATGAGTGGCAGAATAGTGGCCTCCCTAGATGGCCACATCCTAACCCTAGAGCCTGTATGTTTCCAATTACATGGGAGGGAGGAATTAAGGTTGCTAATATTAGCTGACATTAAGATAGAGAAATTATACTGGATTATCCGGGTGGGCCTGTGTAATTACAAGGGTCCTTAAATGTGGAAAAGGCTCTAAGAGAAGGCAATGATGAAGAACTGTGAGAAGGACTTGACCCCGAATTGCTGGGAAGATTGAGGAAGGGGCCATGAACCAGCAAGAGTCAGAGTCAGAGTGAATATGATGTGAGACTTGACCAGCCCTTGCTGACTGTGAAGATGGACAAGGCCATAGCCAAGGAATGTGGGTGCCTCTAGAACCTGAAAAATGCAAAGAAATGGATTACCAGCCAGGCACAGGGCCTCATGCCTATAATCTCAACACTTTGGGCAGCTGAGGCGGGAGGACTGCTTGAGCCCAGGAGTTTAAGACATGCCTGGGCAAAATGGCGAGACCTTGTTTCTATAAAAAATAAAGCAAAAATTAGCTGGGCATGGTGACACATGCCTGTACTCTCAGCTACTCAGGAGGCTGAGGCAGGAGGATTACTTGAACCCAGAAGGTCAAAGCTGCTGTGAGCCACAATCATACCACCATGCTCCAGCCTGGGCAAGAAAGCAAAAACCTATCTCTAAGAAAACAAAAAAGGAGAGAAAGAAAGAAATGGATTCTTCCCTTCCCCAGCGCCTCCAGAAAGAATAGTGCCCTGCTGACATCTTTATTATATCCCAGCGAGACCTATTTTGGACTTGTGATCTCTAGAACTTTAAGATAATTCACTTTGCTTTATGCTACGAAGTTTGTAGTATTGTTGACCTTGAAAAATGAGGGGGCTAGGGGCACTGACCCCAGTGCAGTAGAAAATCTGTGGGCCGGGCATGGTGGCTCATTCCTGTAATCCCACCCCTTTGGGAGGCTGAGGCAGGCGGATTACCAGGTCAAGAGATTGAGATCATCCTAGCCAACATGGTGAAACCCCGTCTCTAGTAAAAAATACAAAAATTAGCTGGACGTGGTGGCACGCGCCTGTAGTCCCAGCTACACAGGAGGCTGAGGCAGGGGAATTGCTTGAACCTGGGAGGCAGAGGTTGCGGTGAGCCAAGATCGCGCCACTGCACTCCAGCCTGGCACCTGGTGACAGAGTGAAACTGTCTCAAAAAAAAAAAAAAAGAAAGAAAGAAAATCTGTGTATAACCTTTAATTCCCCAAAAACTTACCTACTAAAAGCTTACTGTTGACCATACTGATAAAATAGTTAACACTTTTTTATTTTTATTTTTTTTGAGACATGGTCTCACTCTGTCACCTAGGCTGGAGCACAGTGGCGTGATCTTGGCTCACTGCAATCTCTGCCTCCTAAGTTCAAGCAATTCTCCTGCCTCAGCCTCCCAAGTAGTTGGGACTACAGGCGTATGCACCACCATGCCCAGTTAATTTTCTTTTTGTATTTTTTTGTAGAGACAGGGTTTCACCATGTTGGCCAGACTGGTCTTGAACTCCCAACCTCAAATGATCTCCCTGAGACAACTCAGTGGCCTTGATCAAATGATCCTGGGCTCAAGCAATTCTCCCACCTCGGCCTCCCAAAGTGCTGAGATTACAGGTGTGAGCCACTGCTCCCAGCCCTTAGTTAACACATATTTTATATATGTATTATATAATGTATTCTTAAAGTAAGCTAGAGAAAAGAAAATGCTATTAAAAAAATCATAAGGAAGAGAAGATATATTTACTATGCATTAAATGGAAGTAGATCACCATAAAGATCTTCATCCTCATTCTCTTCACAGTGAGTAGGCTGAGAAAAAATAGGCGGGGGGGCCGGGCGCGGTGGCTCATGCCTGTAATCCCAGCACTTTGGGAGGCCAAAGCAGGTGGATCACGAGGTCAAGAGATCGAGACCATCCTGGTCAACATGGTGAAACCCCGTCTCTACTAAAAATACAAAACATGGGGCCGGGCGCGGTGGCTCAAGCCTGTAATCCCAGCACTTTGGGAGGCCAAAGCAGGTGGATCACGAGGTCAAGAGATCGAGACCATCCTGGTCAACATGGTGAAACCCCGTCTCTACTAAAAATACAAATTAGCTGGGCATGGTGGCGCGTGCCTATAATCCCAGCTACTCAGGAGGCTGAGGCAGGAGAATTGCCTGAACCCAGGAGGCGGAGGTTGCGGTGAGCCGAGATCGCGCCATTGCACTCCAGCCTGGGTAACAAGAGCGAAACTCTGTCTCAAAAAAAAAAAAAAAAAATACAAAACATTAGCTGGGCATGGTGGCGCGTGCCTATAATCCCAGCTACTCAGGAGGCTGAGGCAGGAGAATTGCCTGAACCCAGGAGGCGGAGGTTGCGGTGAGCCGAGATCGCGCCATTGCACTCCAGCCTGGGTAACAAGAGCGAAACTCTGTCTCAAAAAAAATAGGAGGGGTTGGTCTTGCTGTCTCAGGGGGTGGCTGAGGCAGAAGAAAATCCATGTATAAATGGACCCACACAGTTCAAACCCATGTTAAAGGGTCAATTGTAACTTGTTGCAGGAAGAGCAACAGGAAGGTAATATACTGGGTAAAGGCTGCCTGTTGTTGATGTGGAGGGACCCTATTGTGGCCCTCAACCACACTGGCCATCCCTCCTGGACTCTGGCCATGCTTCCCACCTGATGCCAATGGGAAATTTCCTGTCAGTGGGCTAGGATATCTCTGCTACCTACCAATCACCGTACAGTCGCATGGCAGAACCCAGCCTGGATCCACTGACCCATAGACACATGAGTTATAAACAATTATTTGATTTAAGCCACTGAGGTCAGAGTGCTTTTTCTACGCAAGAGCTGACTGATGCATCACTTCAGGCCTTTGCACCTGCTGTTTTCTCTGCCTGAAATACTACCGTTCTCAGACTGCTTCAAGTCACATTTCACCTCCTTAGAGAGGCTATCCCTCATCTCTCTGCTAAAGTCTCCTCACCCCTATCCTAGTTTCTACCTCATCACTGATTTTCATTTTCTCAGCATTCATCACAATGTGTAATCATCCAACTCATTTTATTATTTTACTGATTTATTGCTTGTCTTCCCAACTCCCTCACCAAGAATGTAAATCCAGTGAAGATGAAGACTTGGTGTCACTCACAGCAAAATGGGTGCTTGATAAATCTTCACTAAGACTGAGCAGTAAATGTGCGGTGAAGAATTCGCAGATGCAGAGAGAAACCAGGAAGCAGGCATGGACAGGCTTCTCTCAGCCCTGAAGGGCTCGAATCTCACCTTGGTACACACCTTGGGGAACTCCAGGGTCCACTGCCCACAGCTCTGCCTCTTGCTCCAGCAGGGAGATGATGTTTGGCTTTGGTAACCAATGTCCTGCTCAGGGAGAGACCCTAGAGTGAGCACTTGTATCCCAGGACCCTTCCTGACCCTCAGCCCATTCCAGGTCCCAAATGGCTGGGGGCCCCTGAGTGACTTCAGTTGTCATACCAACAACCGTAGATGTTCCTCAGGGACTCCATTCCCCTACTCTCTGTCCCTGACCCTACCCCTGGTTCTGGGGTGGACATGTGACCCAGGCCTGGCCAATCAGAACTCAGCTTCTTCCCCTGCCCACTGGCAATAATAAGCATTGTGAAGACCTGGCAGCCAAACCAAGACAACTCAGAGGACTTGATGATGCCTGGGCCATAGACCCTGTCTTTTCTGCTGGTCTTGGACCCAGGAAAGTCACCCTGGCAGTTGCCTTATCACCTTCAGAGAAGCCTATCTGGAAATAAAGCCAGAAAGAGATTGTATGGTCTGAATGTTAGTGTCCCCCTAAAATTCAGGCTATGCATAGTGGCTTATGTCTATAATAATCCCAGCACTTTGGGAGGCTGAGGTGGATCACTTTTGTCTAGAGTTTGAGAGCAGCCTGGGCAACAGAGCAAGTCCCCATCTCTACAAAAAAATTTTAAATTAGCTGGGTGTGGTGGTATGCACCTGTAGTCCCAGCTACTTGAGAGACTGAAATGGGAGGTTTACTTGAACCAGGTTGAATGTGCAGCAAGCCATGACTGTGCCACAGCACTCTAGCCTGGGCCAGAGAACAAGACCATTTCTTAAAAAAGGTTTCAGTGCTGGAACCTAATACCCAATGTGATACTGTTGAGATAGGGCCGTGGGGAAGTGATTAATTCATGAGGGCTCTATTCATGAATGGGATTGGTGACCCTATAAAAGAAGCTTGAGGCCGGGTGCGGTGGCTCAAGCCTGTAATCCTAGCACTTGGGGAGGCCGAGGCGGGTGGATCACGAGGTCAACAGATCGAGACCATCCTGGTCAACATGGTGAAACCCCGTCTCTACTAAAAATACAAAAAATCAGCTGGGCATGGTGGCGTGTGCCTGTAATCCCAGCTACTCAGGAGGCTGAGGCAGGAGAATTGCCTGAACCCAGGAGGCGGAGGTTGCGGTGAGCTGAGATCGCGCCATTGCACTCCAGCCTGGGTAACAAGAGCGAAACTCCGTCTCAAAAAAAAAAAAAAAAAAGAAGCTTGAGGGAGCTCCCTTGCCCCTTATGACATGCCAGGACACAGGAAGAAAGTGCCATCAGTGATGAGCAGGCCCTCACCAAACACTGAATTTGTTGATACCTTGATCTTAGGCTTCCCAGCCTCGAGAACGGTGAGCAACAAACATCTATTGTTTATAAACTACCCAGTCTAAGGTATTTTAGCAGCCCTAACAGACTAAGGCAGAAGTGCAGAGGAAAGTATTGAAGAGGGAGGGGCTCCTGACAGCTCTACAGAGGACCCTTGTCTACCCTGGGATTCTGTTGTCTTGAGACCCAGTATGTTTCCCTCACCTCATGTTTCTCTGCTTCTGGTGATTTCAGGTTGGGTCTGTGACTTGCTAATATTGGTCCTAATTGATATTTCCAACATTAAAACAGTCAGGTTCTTTCTTTCTTTTGAGATGGAGTCTCACTCCGTTGCCAAGCTGGAGTGTGGTGGCACAATCTTGGCTCACTGCAACCTCTGCCTCCTGGGTTCATATGATTCTCCTGCCTTAGCCTCCCGAGTAGCTGGGACTACAGGTGTGTGCCACCATGCCCAGCTAATTTTTGTATTTTCAGTAGAGATGGGGTTTCACCATGTTGGCCAGGTTGGTCTCAATCTCTTGACCTCATGATCTGCCTGCCTTGGCCTCCCAAAGTGCTGGGATTATAGGCGTGAGAAACGTACCCACCCCAAGTTAGGGTCTTAAAGGTCAAGACACACGCCCAGGCATTTGCTTTTAAAGCACAGTCCTATACCCATATTTAACCTAGTAGAATCAGAATCCATATCAGAAACAGAACATCAAGGACACGGGTGTGGCCTTACCCACAGTGACCAGAAGCCTGAAGGTGTCCAGCATTACATCACAATACAAGGTCCTCTGGGCAGGCTCCAGCTGCCCCCACTCCTCCTGGGTGAAGTCCACCACCACGTCCTCAAAGGTCACTTGCTCCTGAAACATCACATGAGTGTCTTCAGCCAAGCCAACCCTAGCACTGGCTGCTGGTGGGGTACCTGGTGAATGCCAGCCAGGCTGGGCCAGATGGAGTTCTCTTTGGTCTGGGGTTTTGGGTCAGGTTTTTCCATAGGGCCTGAATGGGCGCCCTGCTGATGGGAGAGGATCTTGGGATCTAAGGCATCATACCCATTGCCAATAATTTGGCTCTTGAAATAAGAAATGATGTAGAGGAGCCAATAAAGGAGTAGACAAGACTGGCATGGTGTTGCACGACTGTGGTCCCAGCTGCTCAACAGGCTGAGATGGGAGGATCACTTGAGCCCAGGAGTTTGAAGCTACAGTGAGCTGTGATTGCATCACTGCGTTTTAGCCTAGGGGATAAAGGTATAAAGCTAGTAGTAGCAAGTCCAAAGACTGACTCTGGGTTTGTTTTTTAATTTTTTAGAAACAAGGTCTTGGCCGGGCGCGGTGGCTCACGCCTGTAATCCCAGCACTTTGGGAGGCCGAGGCGGGTGGATCATGAGGTCAAGAGATCGAGACCATCCTGGTCAACATGGTGAAACCCCGTCTCTACTAAAAATATAAAAATTAGCTGGGCATGGTGGCGCACGCCTGTAGTCGACGGAGGCTGTGGTGAGCCGAGATCGTGCCATTGCACTCCAGCCTGGGTAACGAGAGCGAAACTCCGTCTCAAAAAAAAAAAAAAAAAAAGAAACAAGGTGTCACTGTCATCCACGCTGGAGTGCCGTGGCGGAATCAGGGCTCACTGCAGCCTCCAACTCCTTCCTGGGCTCAAGCAATCCTCTCCCATAGCTGGGCTTACAGCTATGAGCCACCGTACCAATCCCTGGTATGAGTTTTCGGACATTCCTACAGGAGGCTGGCTTCTTCCGGTGATCTGGGTGGGGTTGACGTCATCATAAAAAGGCGAGTTCCGCCCCTTGGCCTCCGTGCCTGCAGTCCAAGGACGCGGCTTCCAGTGCGCCATCTTGGAGCGCAGCGCGTGCTAAGGCTTCACCTTGGACTTCAGACTGCAGAGTCGGGGCACCTACACTTGTCTGACATCACCCAACCTCAGGTACGCAGTGACGGCCGCACACACACAAAGCCCACTCAGACCGCCAGCGCAGCGTGGGCAATGCTTTCAGAGGCAGAGGCTGTGGTCGGGGAGCCTGGCGCGGACTTCAGGAGCCCGGGCACGCAGGTAAAGGCCAGGTGCGGGAGTAGAGGCCGGGCCCAACTAGAGGCCAGGTGTGCGAGTAGAGGCCGGGCATGAGTAGAGGCCAGG
>NW_016107732.1:1346515-1359460 GCF_001604975.1 Cebus imitator | reverse complement strand
AGAGGCCGGGCATGAGTAGAGGCCGGGCGGGAGTAGAGGCCGGGCCCAACTAGAGGCCAGGTGTGCGAGTAGAGGCCAGGCATGAGTAGAGGCCAGGTGCGGGAGTAGAGGCCGGGCGCAGCACCAGTTGGGGCTGCGTGCGAGTAGGGCCTGGTGTGAGGAGGCGGCCGGGCGCGAGGTGGAGGACACGCACGAGGAGGCCGAGAATCCCACAGCCTAGGGTTCATGCCCTGGCTTCTGGCAGGAGCGGCTGCCCATGCTCCGTGGGAAAGGGGAGGTGAGCAGCTGGGCGGGCCGGGGCGGTGCTCAGGTCCGCAAGCCCCGGGGAGCTCCGCGGGGAGCCCTGCCCGAGCCCCGCTGCTCTGTGTGAGCGCGGCCTGGCGTTCTCCCCGCCTCTGAGGGAAACTGAGGCCCGACGGGTGCCGACACAAGCCTGCTGCGCACATGACTCTGGCCATTAACGCTGCAGTGACAAGGCCGGGAGACTGCAGTCCTGGCCGTGTGCCTCAGTTTCCCTCTTCCATCAATAAGGATGGCGGCCCGGTGCCCGGGGCGGGGCCGCGGTGGGATCCGGGGCGGGGCGCGCGTTCCCTCAGGGGCGGTCGGAGCGGCTCCAGCCCCGCCCTCCTCAGACCAGGGACGCCCGTCAAAGTCGGCCCCCGCCACCCCCGGAACGGCCTTCCTCAGGCCCGGGCAGCAGAACGGACTCCACACGCGCGCCGCTGGAAACTCGCCCCGCCAGGGCCACAGAACCATAGGAAGAACGCCACACCCCGCCCCGCCGGCTCGGCCTCCCCTCCCCCGCCCTGCCGGCCCGGCCTCCCCGCCCTCCCCCGCACCCCGGCCCGGCCTCCCCTCCCCCGCCCCGCCTCGCCGGCCTCGCTCACCCGCTTGACCGCGAGACGAGGCCGCGGTGCCGGCAGCCGACACTGCGCCTGCGCGCGCCTGACGCCATTTCCGCCCCCCCCCCCCCCCCCCCCCGCGTCATCTTTCTCTCGCGGACGGTGTTGGCGGCGTCTCAGTACCACCCGAGCAGGGGTGACGCGGGGCGGCAGACGGGGCGCGCCGGGAGCCTGGGCGTCCACGCCGGGTCGGGTCCCGCCTGGAACGCCGTGAGTTCGCGGCGCGACCACACTGGCGTTCCTGTTGGAAACGCTACGGTCAGCTTTGTTGTTGCCAAACCAGTGGTTTTTCAAAACACACGCTTTAAAACATTGACCAAGGTCGCGTACACAGAAGCCTTTGCATTTTCCACACGGAGGCACCATGGAGAGTTCTCGCTGAATTTATTACCTGGTACAAGGAACATCACGTACAAGACACTAACCATTAATGACGGCTTCAGACATTGCTAGGTAATTGTCAAAATTGTGCATTTGAACAGCAGCATACTATTCAAAGCTGGTGTGCCCTCGCCGACACGAAATGAATTGTCATTTTCTGAACAGTCACCAAAGCCTGCCAGGCGCTAGGCCCAGGTTCAGCAGCACACAGTAAACGAAGTGGGACACTTAACTGTTCCGTATTCAAGCGGGCTTCATTTCACCGGCGTATATCACACGTCCGTGGAGCGGAGAGGCGAGAAAAGCTAGGAAAGCCAGGGCTGAGCCTTGTGCTTTTGCCAGTTTAAGGGAGGACTGATTAATTCCAATCAGCCTGGCCTCGGGTACTGTATTTGAAGCTGAGGAAAAGTTGCAGGACAAGCGCATTTTTTTTTTTTTTTTTTTTATGAAACAACTCTGAAGACAGCAGAGAACACAATAGGAATTATCATACTACACACAGACACTTGAAAAGATTTGGTTAGTTGACACAAAAGTCAAGACTTTAAATTTCATAAGCCCTAAAAGAGTGGCAATTACGAAGAGATACAATGGCTCAAAATCATAATGCACTGATGTAAACAAAGCAAAGGCAAGCTTCTTGGCTTTTCTTTAAGGGTATCCTGTACATTCCAAGAACTGTAAAGCCCTACATTTGCGACTGTCACATTGAAAACCAGCCAGCTTTTCACTCTACTGCAGTAAAGAAGCTATTTACATATAATGCCATTTTTCAGTTGTCTCACAAACCAAATTCAAAATATTTTTGTGTGTATCCTTTCACAAAATGTATACTCTTGTATTCCCCCCTCCCCCATTTCCTTTTACTGTATCAAATGGTATGAACACACAACTCATGATGAAGTATTTTTCCCAAGTGGTCTGATAGCCCTGGTGAGAAGCTGTCGGTGGTGCCACACTGAGCCTGGTCAGCCCTGATGGCCAGGCAGCCCTGCCCAGGTTCCTCAGATCTTCTGATCCTGGTTTTTCTCAGCCAGGCTTCTAAACCGTACCTGCCTGCAGGGGCGGGCTCTTTCTACAGGGGCAGGTGCTGCTTGGCTCCAGCCAAGTGGGATCGTGTGGACTGGTGAGCCCGGCCTCCCAGGTCTGGATTTCGCAAAAGAACCCAGAGATCGGGATTTCTGTGTGAAATCTTTGGATTTTTAAAAGCTGGTAGGGATTTTGAAGGCTTTAATAATACTCTACCAGTCAAAGATGAGCTGAAGGCTACTCCTGTGCCCTCCTTGCTGTGGTCTGAACTTCCTGCCCTCTCTTGCAACCACTGGCTGGGCCCCTCTCAGCTCCTTCTCTGCTTCCTGTCCGATTCTCCAATTGCAACATTGCTGGTTGCCTCTGTGTGGCCTGGGACAGGACCCCCTTCCCAAACCATGAGCAGGTGGGCTGCACATCAGTGCAGCTTCCAAGCAATCCTGCAATCACAGCATAGATAGAACTGTGTCATGCCTTATGTTAAGGTTTAAAAAGTTAATCTGTCCAACATGTATACATTTAAAATATACCGTTATACTTACTACTCCCTGGATGTATTTCTTCCTTTAAAAAAAATCGTTTTGAGAGCTTCAAAACCTAGCAATGTCCTGCCCTCCTCTGACCCCAGAGGCCCTGGTGGCCAGGGAGAAAGGTGCCCTGTGAGACTCTGGTCTTCCAGAGCATAAGCCATGTCCTTGCTTCTGTCAGCCAAGGTGGTGAGAGTGGCCCTCCAGGGAGGCTTCCCTGGGAAACTGCAGCCCACAAGCTTACTCACTGACTCACTCATCCCTTCACTACGGAGGGCCTGCTGTATGCTTGGCATGGTCAAGTGTGGCAGTGGAGACTGTCCCAGGCACAGGATGAGGCCAGGGTGAGAGAGAGTGTGGAGACAGTCGGGGACACAGTGAGTTAAGGACATCAGCCTCCACCATCCCAGTGCTGGGAGCTACGGAGGTAGCAGGGCCAGGAAGGACACGCTGGAGCTGCCCTGCTGGGCTTTGTCTTTTCAGTGTCCACATTTTAGAGGAACCCTATTCGCTGCAGGATGTGGATGGGCACAGGGAACCTGGGCTGGAGGCAGAGTTTACGTAGAGGCAACTGCAGGCATTCAAGAAATGGGGACAGAGCCTGGGGCTGATGGTGCAGGGGAGAAAAGAGAACTGAGAGAGGTTGGGAGCTGGGTGCCCAAGGCAATCAAATATCCTTCCTGGAGGCCATCACTTTGGGAGGCCAAGGTGGGCGGATCACCTGAGGTCGGGAGCTCGAGACCAGCTTGACTAACATGGAGAAACCCCATTTCTACTAAAAATACAAAAACTAGCCAGGCGTGGTGGTGCATGCCTGTAAGGAGAATCGCTTGAACCTGGGAGGCGGAGGTTGCAGTGAGCCAAGATTGCGCTATTGTACTGCAGCC
Organism: Cebus imitator; assembly: GCF_001604975.1. Lineage (NCBI taxonomy): Eukaryota > Metazoa > Chordata > Mammalia > Primates > Cebidae > Cebus > Cebus imitator. The sequence goes on along the minus strand of NW_016107732.1, from coordinate 1,355,734 downwards.
TGGGCAACAAGAGCGAAACTCCATCTCAAAAAAAAAAAAAATTCTGTGGCCTTGGAAGGTGGTGGTCCCTCTAGGGGGAATGGGAACCCCAGAGGGGAGGCAGTTTGCATGATTTTTGTTTTTGCACAAGGGAAGATGAGTTATTTGGACAAACTCAGTTGGAGGACTGAAGGACAGCAGGTGGATGTCTCTGGGGCCAGCCCAGGAAGGCTGAAGCCTGATCAATGCCCTGTGGGCGGTGGCACCCACTTTCCTGTGCAATTGTGGCACCAACGAACAGAGCTGTGACTGTGCCTCCAGGGAGTGGAGAGTGAGATGGAAATTGCATGGAATGAGCCTCTGGCTCCCAGCAGGTGGGGGCACCTGGGAGAGATGTCTCTACACATCCTGTCATCCTAGATAATCGATCTGTGCCTGAGGGAAGGCTCAGGGGGCTTCCGAGAGTAATGGCTGACTGTGGGGGCCAAGACCCCACCCTTCATCCTGAGCTCGGTAGAAGAAGCTCCTCCTTTGCAGGATGAGAGAAAAGGCGCCAGGAGGGGAGCTGGAGCCCACCAGCAATTAAGGCAAGGGATAGAGCCGGGAGCCCCCAGTGGGGACTGCAGGGAAAGGCTGGGGATGCCGGAGGGAGCCAGGAAGCAAGGTCGGGAGGCCCGGTTGAGGGGAGCTCCGTGAAGGCAAGCGTGAGAAGGCAAGTGCGGCAGCGAGGATGAAGTGAAGGCAGTGGAGGGTCTGTGGGAGCTGCACAGCCCGTGACGGGCATCAGGGACAGGCCGAGAGTGGGGGCGGCTTGGTTGAGAAGTAGCAGCAGGTGGATGTGACGTGGGTAGGTCCAAAGGCTTTCGAGTTAGAAGGCGACTTGGAAAAAGGTCTCTGCCTGTGTGAATTCACAGTCAGCCCAACGTGGTGTTTCCAAATGAAGTTGGGAGGAGAAAAAAAGACAAAAACTTTTAAGGCTTTTGCTTGAAAAGGGACCAGTGTCCAGCAACAATGAATTGGGGATGGATGAGAAGCAGAATCCGAGGCGGGGTCCCCGCTGATGGCAGGTCGTGACTATGCTGCCTGCCCTTGCTCTGCTCCAGCCAAGCAGCATAGGGGGCCCCACTCTTTGGGGACCATCTGGTTCTTCCTGGCAGAGTAGAAAGCCAGATTTTTATGGTTTAAACAAGTACTGGCATCTTATCTAAAAAAAAAATTCCTTCCGTAAGTCAAACAAAATATAGGCAGGTTAGCCTAAATGCTACGCCTGAAATCCAGAGACAGAAAGCAGGTTCTGGTTGTCAGGGTGGGAGGGAAAGGGCAAATGAGTGCTGACACCTGTGGGATCTCTTTCTGGGCGAGCGAAAATGTCTTTGGAGCTAGAGAGTGCTGGTAGTTGCACGATGTTGTGAATGTAGTTAATGCCACTGAGCTGTGCATTTTTAGTGACTGAAATGGTAAGTTTTATGTGTGTACTTTACCAAAAAAAAAAAAAAAAAAAAGGAAAAAAACAAAACCCTGTTTATCTGTTAGGTTCCAAGGGGGCTGAGCTGACAGGAGGGCAGCTGGGGGCAGCTGCACCCTTCTGTGGAATTGGAGCTGCCCAGGCGGGCTCCCGACCTCATGGTCTCAGGGATATCCACAGTGAAATGAAAACCCTGCGGCAGAACCTGCCGCTGGGTCAGGTACTCACAGGGAGACCTGCACAAGGCTTCTGAAAGATGAGATGCTAATGAAACTCGTCTTCAATCCACTTGCAAAACACAGTGTGCAGGATTGACCAGGCTATGCTGTGTAACTGCTGCCTCTCAGCCGAGACCCTGGGATGCTCCCTCCCATGCTGGCTGGAGACCGCAGAGCCGGTGTCCAGGATCTTCTGTGAAACAGCAGTGGCCAGGGATTGGTGGGGCTGGGGGATGTCCCCACCTTCTGGGGCCCATTGGCGCCCCCCAGGGACTCAAGGCTGGGTGGCTGAGGCCCGAGGCTGGCCATTCACATGTGGCCATGAACCGTGTGGAGCTTCTGGTGGTCGATGAGGTGGACCATCCAGGGGAAGGACTTCCCGCAGACGTTGCACTGGAAGGGCCTCTTGGGGCTGCGAGGGGCCGCCGGATCCTGGGCTCCATCCCTGGGTGGGGCGGATTCCCGGGAGCCCTTGCTCCGGGGGCCTTTCTTCTTGGGTGGCTCCAGCAGGTGGATCTTGCTGTGCTCAGCGAGGACGGAGCTATGCAGGAAGACCTTGCCGCACTCAGGGCACGGAAAGGGCCCCTCCTCGCGATGGGTCTTCTGATGCTCGATAAAGTGGGTGACCCAGGTGAAGACCATCCCACAGTCGGCACACTGGAAGGGCCGCCCCCCTCGGGGCCCACGCGGTGCTCCCGAGGTGCCTGTAGCAGCCTCTTGGGTGCCACCTTTAGTGTGCTTGAGGGATGGCTGCTGGCGGCTGCCCTGGTTGGTGTTCCTGTTTTTCTTTCGGGGACTGATTCTCTGACCACTCAGACCCTTGGGGCCTGAGGTCACAGCCCCTTCTGCCCGCAGGTCTGAGGAGGGCCCTGGGAGAAGATCCTCAGGCTCGTCCCAGATACTCGGCTTCAGAGGCAAGCAGGCCCGGGACCCTGTGGAGAGTGAGGGAGACGGGGTCACCTGTAGTGAGTGGACTGCCTTGGCATCTCCCTTTGTCCCCGAGGGGCATGGAGGGCCCCAATGACTGAGCCAAGTCCAGGTCCTTTCCCTGCTCAATATGGCCCTTCTGCCCTCCGTCCTGTCCTTCAAGATAGGAGGGCACATGTTTTGGGGGCGGATCCCTCAGCACTGGCCCCTCGTTCCTACCTGGCTGGCCCTCTGGGTAACCCCCTGCTCCAACACTCTCAGTCTGTCTAGCTTGACTGCTGTTCAGGTGGGGAGGCCTATGCCCTTCTTGTGGGGTGAACAGTGTGCATGGCAGTTCTAGGGGCCCCAGACCTCAGTCCCCACGGGAGGTGTGTATGGTTTCTGGGGGAAGTGTGGAGTTCACCACTGAAGCCCCTAACTCCACCCATTAACCAAGTCTGTGGCCTTGGGTTGAGGTCCCAAACTCCATTTCCAAACTTTAATCTGCACAAGAGCCAGACTCACCCATCGAGCCTGGGGCGCGGGGCGGCTCGGCCTCTGCCCTGGTGTGCAGACTCTGCGGGAGCTGGGTGGGCTCCAGCCACTCACTTTCCTCTGGGGGTGCCGGGGCTGCCGCTGCCGCTGCCGCATCCAGGATCGGCTCAGACGCCTGGAATGGCAAACACGGGACTGTTGGGCAGCTGCCCCTCAGGTGCTGTCCTCCCCCCATCACCGAACAACAAAGGAACGGGTCATCGCCAAAGGCTCTCCCAGGGCGGCGTGAGGTGGTTTGCGCCTGTTGTTCCTGTGCTTTGGGATGCTGATGCCGGAGGATTGCTTGAGGCCAGGATTTTGGGATCAGCCTAGGCAACAAGCAAGACCTCATTTATACAAAAAATAATCACTCCCAAGGAGCTCTTACCAGGACCTGAGATAGAATTCGAGGGGCCGCTGTACAAAATGGAAACGCAAGTCCCCTTATTCAAAAATCGTTGACAGTTTCAGGGCAGTGACAACAGAGCATTAGATAGAGCCAGGGGACCTTGCAGCTCGGGTCACTGTTACCTGCCAGGGTTCCAAGCTCCTGTCCCCCGAGGCTGCACTGCCCTTCCCCACACGCCCAGAGAAAGTGGGCAACCACACAGGCTTCACATCCCACCTGCGACCTATGACCTCTGCACTCCTAAGCCTGTCCCACACAAAACCAGGGTCACCACTTTCTGGAAGAAGACTGAGCTGTGGTTGAAGAGCAAGAACTCGAAGCAGCGGCTGGGTGCCTTGGCTCACACCTATAAGCCCAGCACATTGGGAGGCCTAGGCAGGCGGATCACCTAAGGTTGGGAGTTCGAGACTAGCCTGACCAACATGGAGAAACCCCATCTCTACCAAAAATATGAAAAAATTTAATAATCCCAGCTACTCGGGAGGCTGAAGCAAGAGAATCACTTGAACCCGGCAGGTGGAGGTTGCATTGAGCAAAGATTCCACTCCAGACTGGGCCACAAGAGCGATACAAGGAGAAAGAGAAGGAAAAGGGGGAAGAAGAAGGAGGAGGAAGAGGAAGAAAGGAAGAAGAAGGAGAAGAAGAATTTGAAACAGAGGGGTCTGGCTTGGTGTCCAGGCTCAGCCCCACTTGCTGTGTGGCCCTGGCTGAGACGCTTTAGCTCTCTGGGCTTCAAATGAGGATGTGTGTGCTACGGGCCCACAGCCTGTTACCATCAAGGGCTCCGCAAACGGCAACGGGGTCATATCAAAGGAAAAACAGTGACGCTTAATCAATGCAAATCAGGTTGTTGGGGAAAGTGTGTTGGGTCAAACAAAGCCTGAGAAGAGACCGGGAGTCAAGCACGCACTGACAAGGCCTGTCTTGGGTGGGTCTCCACTTTCTGCTGCCCCAACCCTACCTGGATGCACAGGGGCCTAAGGAAGCTGTCCTAACAGCTGGGCAGGACAGGCGTGGAGGGATTGCAGGGCTAGAGACTAATGAGGTAGGGATGGAGGGAGCTAGGGAGGGAGGGAGCTGGTGGCCCGAAGTGAGTTAAGACACAAGATTTTCCTGCTCTCACATTGGGAGTATGTGGATGGCGTGTTTGGCTGGGTTATTGATTTTTATTTCTTATCCATTGCTAGTTTTGATTGTAAAACATGTTGAATTCTAAAATTGTCACCAAAGGAGCCACCATCTGCAGGAGTAAAGATGGGACTTTTCTTTTGTGCCTCTTCCAGGTACCTGGCTACTGGGGGCCACTCTGGACAGTGAGGCTCCTCCCTACTTCACCTGCCTCAGCATTTGTGACTAATCAGGGCAACAGAGGGGTTGCGTGGAGGGAAGAATGGGCAGCCTGTGTGTGTGTGGAGACGAGGCATGCTCAGTTCTCCTCTGAGGAGCTATTGGCGCACTTGGGTCCGGGCACAGAAACCAAGACATTCCTGGGGCCCTATCTGTACTTTCAAATGCAAACACATCCCCACAGCCCCAGTGAGCCAACTATCACAGATCTGGGCTCATATCCTTCCAGAGACAGACCCAGGTTTCTAGTCTCAGGGACGATAGGTGGGGAGATTGGAGGGGGAAGGGAGACACACGTGAGAGCAGCCACACCCTGGAGAGTGCTGATGCAAACCAAGCAACCAAGGAAAAGAAAACCAGAATAAGGGGACAGGTGTGGTAGCTTGTGCCTGTCATCCCAGCACTTTGGAAGGCCTAGGCGGCGGAGCACGAGGTATGGAGATGGGGACCGTTCTGGCCAACATGGTGAAACCCAAAATACAAAAATTAGCTGGGCGTGGTGGCACATGCCTGTAGTCCCAGCTACTCGAGAGACTGAGGTAGGAGAATCGCATGAACCCAGGAGGCGGAAGTTGCAGTTGAGCCAAGATCCTGCCACTGCACTCCAAACTGGCGACAGAGCGAGATTCTGTCTCAAAACAAAAAACAAAAAACCCACAAGAATAAAGGACAAATATGAATGCCTGACTACTTACTGGTGTTGAGGAATTATCTTAATGGCTTTATTTAATTAATTAATTTATTTCAGACAGAGTCTCACTCTGTCTCCCAGGCTGGTGTGCAGTGGCACGATCTCAGCTCACTGCAACCTCCACCTCCCGGGTTCAAGCTATTCTTGTGCTTCAGCCTCCCAAGTAGCCGGGACTATGGGCACGTGCAACTGCGCCCAGCCAATTTTTTAATTTTTTGGTAGTGACGGGGCTTCACCCTGTTGGCCAGCCTGGTCTTGAACTCCTGATTTCAAGTGATCCGCCCTCCTTGGCCTCCCAAAGTGCTGGGGTTACAGGTGTGAACCACCGCACCCTGCCAGAAATTATCTTAATGGCTTTAGTTGGGGCAGTGGTGCTGGGTTACTCTGAAAAAACACAGGAGAGTGGAGTAACATCACCAAGATGATGGAGTAGGAGATACCAGCCTTCATTTCTCCCTCCCCCTACCCACACACAAATCAAATACAGACAGATATTCACAAGCCGGAATAGACCAAAATGCTCAAGGACCCATTGAAGATCTGCAGCAACACAGTGGAGCAAAACGAAAAAAACCCAAGAGCGTCCATATGAGAAAGCTCACTGGTGAGATAATGCATACCTGAGCTGCCAGGAAATCATTATGAACACAGAAGAAAAGCACGAGCCGAGTATCAGCTACGCAGTGGGAACCACCAGGGACCCCAGCAATCTGCTCTACAGCGGACACTGCATCACTTGTTGCCGAGGTTATAACAGTCAGTCCCGCCAGGGTCTCAGGGAGCTAGGACCTTAGCGTGCTACCCCCAAAGGGCTTCAGACAGCTACCCGCATGGGGTAATAGCGTTTCAGTTAACAACGGACCGGACCGAATATACCACAGTGGTGCCGTAAAATTATTACTCTCTTCCGCCACCATTTGAAATCCAACTCCATAGATACACTGCTGCCTGACCTTGAGTATGCACCAGCACCCTCCTGCCCACAGCTCCTCCGCCAGCAAGGACCTGACTGAGTACTGCAAGCAATACAGAGAAAATCGCAGAGGGATCCAAGATCATCTCGAGCAAGAATCTGCAGGATGATGATACAATGTTACAAGCAAAAAGATCTAAGTATTTGTCTTGACTTAGGTAAGTTGCAGACTGCACAGTTAAAACAGTTACTGGAAAATCAGGGGGATTTGTATTTGTGCTTTTGGAAAATGCTGCTACTGCTGTTAAGACCTTGGAAATGAAAGAACAGAAGTTGGATGGCAAATTAGTAGGACCACCTCTCACCCCCGCCACAAAGAGCCAAAGCTTTAAAAGGGAAAGAACCCCCCAAAAGGTTTTCATGGGTGGACTGAGCCCAGATACTTCTGAACTACTAACGAAAGAATATTTTGGAGGCTTTGGAGAGACCAAATATATTAAAGGCCAAGTGCAGTGGCTTACACCTAGAATCTTACCACTTTGGAAGGCTGAGGCTGGAGAATTGCGTGAGACCAGGAATTCAAGACTTAGGCAACATAGCTAAATCCTGTCTCTACAAAATTAGAAAATTACCAGGCACTGTGGCTCACGCCTGTAATTCTAGCTGAGATGGGAGGATCGCTTGAGCCTGGGAGGTCAAGGCTGCAGTGAGCTGTAACTGAGCTACTGCATTCCAGCCTGGGTGATGGAGTGAGACCTCGTCTCAAAAAAAGGAAAAAAGGACCGGCTGTGGTGGCTCACGCCATAATCCCAGCATTTTGCGAGGCAGGTGGATCACTTGAAGTCAGGAGCCTGGCTAATGTAGTGAAACCCCGTGTCTACTAAAAGTACAAAAATTATCCGGGTGTGGTGGCGTTCGTCTGTGGTCCCAGCTACTCAGGAGACTGAGGCACAAGAATCGCTTGAACCCAGGGGGCAGAGGCTGCAGTGAGCCGAGATGTCGCCACTGTACTCCAGCCTCGGCAACAGAGCGAGACTCCATCTAAAGAAAAAAAGGCTGGGCGCGGTGGCTCATGCTATAATCCCAGCACTTTGGGAGGCCGAGGTGGGCAGATCACAAGGTCAAAAGATCAAGACCATGCCGGGTAACACGCGAAACCCTGTATCTACAAAAAATACAAAATTAGCCAGGTGTTGTGGTGGATGCCTGTAAACTCAGCTACTCGGAGGCTGAGGCAGGAGAATTGCTTGAACCCTGGAGGCAGAGGTTGCGGTGAGCCAAGATCGCATCTGTGCACTGCAGCCTGAGCAACAAGGGTGAAACTCCGTCTCAAAATTTTTTAAAAAATAGAAAAGGAAAAACAACACTATTGAACTTCCAATGGATACAAAAACAAATGCAAGTGGAGAGTTTTGTTTTATCACACGTGAAAAATTGAAATAGAAATTGTTAGCAGATATCATCAAATTAGTTCTGGGAAGTATGAAATCAAAGTTGCACAACCGAAAGAGGAAAAGATGCTGCAGCTGGCAGATGAGGTGGAACTAGGGGTCGTGGCCAAGGTCAGGGCCAAAGCTGGAGCTAAGGATTTAATTACTATGATCAAGGATATGGAAATTACAGTAGTGCCCATGGTGGTGATCAAAACCACAGTGGTGATGGTGGATAAGGTTATAGTGGGTGTGACTATGGGAACTATGGGTATGGACAGGCTGCATTGTCTAACACAGCCCTTACAACAATCAGTACTTGGAGTGCTTGAGATGCTGGGCAGTGGCGACCACCAAGACAATTAGCACCCATACTGGGGGAGGACACTGAGAAAATGCCACATGCTACAGTACCCCATCTTGATGAGAAATTACCCGTTGGGTATGATGTACACTATTTGGTGATGGGCACATTTAAAGCCCAAACTTAGTGGCGCATGCCTGTAATCCCAGCACTTTGGGAGGCCAGCGCAGGTGGATCACGAGGTCAAGAGATCGAGACCATCCTGGCCAACATGATGAAACCCTGTCTCTACTAAAAGAATACAAAAATTAGCTAGGCGTGGTGGTGGGTTCCTGCCTGTAATCCTAGCTACTCGGGAGGCTGAGGCAGGAGAATCACTTGAACCTGGGAGACGGAGGTTGCAGTGAGCCAAGATCGCACCATTGCACTCCAGCCTGGCAACAGAGCGAGACTCCGCCTAAAAAAGAAAAAAAAGAAAAAAGCCCAGACTTCACCATTACACAATTTATCCATGCAACCAAAAATCACCTGTACCCCTAAAACTATTGAAATAAAACTTTAAAAAAGAAATGGCCCGGGCACAGTGGCTCACACTTGAAATCCCAACGCTTTGGGAGGCCGAGGCAGATGAATCATAAGGTCAGAAGATCGAGACCATAACTAGCTAACACGGCAAAAACCCGTCTCTGCTAAAAAATACAAAAAATTAGCCGGGTGGGATGGCATGCACCTCCCAGCTACTTAGGAGGCTGAGGCAGGAGAATTGCTTGAACTCGGGTGGCAGAGTTTGCAGTGAGCTGAGATCGTGCCATTGCATTCCAGTCTGGGCAACAGAGGGAGACTTCGTCTCGAAAAAATAAAAATCAATGCACTGTTACCCTTGTAAAAAACTGCCATGTAGAATACTCAAACATTTAAAAAGTAAGAGACAGCCGGGCACGGTGGCTCAAGCCTGTAATCCCAGCACTTTGGGAGGCCGAGGCGGGTGGATCACGAGGTCAAGAGATCGAGACCATCCTGGTC
>NW_016107732.1:1344626-1346449 GCF_001604975.1 Cebus imitator | reverse complement strand
TGAGGCAGGAGAATTGCCTGAACCCAGGAGGCGGAGGTTGCGGTGAGCCGAGGTCGCGCCATAGCACTCCAGCCTGGGTAACATGAGTGAAACTCTGTCTCAAAAAAAAAAAAAAAAAAAAAAAAAGTAAGAGACAATTTTAAATATAGGAAACAACTAACACATCTTTGGTTAGCAATGTCCACTTTCACAATTTTCACCGCTCCTACTCCACAATAATCAGCCGTAGAATATTCATTTTTTTCTTGTTTAGTGTATCTGTCTCACGGCAATTTGTCAAAGCTTTTGTTGCAAAACACATTTCTTAATTAAATACACAATGAAACGATATGCTTAGACAGTTATGACTTAAAATATTTAAAAATAATACATAATACTGGGATAACCAAAAGGACTGTGGCATCTTTTGATTCATTTTTGCATTTTGTTTTTTATTATTTTAGAGATAGGAGCTCGCTCTGTGCCCAGGCTGGAGTGCAGTGGCCTGATCACAGCTCACTGCAGCCTCAACTTGCCAGGTTCAAGTGATTCTCCCACCTCAACCTCATGAGTAGATGGGACCACAGGCATGCGACACCATGCCTAGCTAATTTTTCTTTTTTTTTTTTTTTTTCATAGAAACGGGGTTTTGCCATGTTGCTCAGGCTGGTCTTGAATTCCTGATCTCAAGCGATCCTCCTGTATCTGCCTCCCAAAGTGCCGGGATTACAGAGGGCACACTTTATTTTGGTGTTTTATTCTGAAAACATTTTCTCCTGGTAAGTCTATAATTAAAAATCTTACTTTAAATTCATGATGCTTTGTTTGTGCTCCTCAAATGCCAATGGTTTAACAATTTGAATTCTCTCCTGGAAAAAATTTGTCAACTTAAAAGGTACATTTATTGATATCTATTTGTTATAGTCCAAACCACAGCCCCAGAAAATCACCCGTATACAGGTGACACATAGAGTGAGATTTAGTTTTCTTTTCTGCAAATGACAGGATAGGAAGATCCGGCTCCTAAGGCCCAGTGCTCACATGATCATGCACTTTCCAGCCAGCTTCTCAGTGCTCTTGGCATCGGGGATTTCTTCTGGAACAGCTGCTGATCATTCACAGCTGCCTGTGCCAAGGTCTCCATGAGGGCGCAATTCTGCTGCAGCTCGGAGGTGGCACCATCATTCAAGGCCACCTCTAGCCATTCTCATATCTCTCATGCACGAGCACCATGGGGAACTTGTCCAGGTGATTAACTCTGACCTTGTGGATCAACTGGTAGAAAATCTTCAGCTTTTCTTGGGTTTCTTCTTGGTGACAGAGTAGGACAAACGTGTGACCTGGCCTTGGCAGAGCACTGTAGACAGTGCAGCAGCAGCCACCAGTGCTGTGGGCGCTGTGCACAGCAGCTCAGCACCTGGCAGTAAGTAGCTTCCATGTTTGGCAGGTACGCATCGGGGGAGGTACCTGCATGCACTTTGGCACCAGCAGGGCTGGCTATCCCCAGCCTTCTGGGGTCATCCCTGCCTTCTGCGGGCGACGAAGGTGTGGACATTAAGCAGGGCGGGCAGAAGTCACAGCTGCTGCAACAGGCATTGCCCGTGTTAGGAATCAGAGAAGATGTGCACAAGTTCTCCGCAGGTGGCTGGTGGCAGGAGAAGCCAGCCCCCTGCTGACACGCATCCTCCCGCACTTCCCTCCATCAGGGTTAATCCAACTGGTTTTAGCTTTCCTTTGTGCTTTGTGATCTGTGTTGTGACTCGATGTAGATTTGTGTTTATTCACATTTTATTTGGGGGATTTCTTTTTCTTTTTTTTTTTTTTTTTTTTTTTTTTGAGTCGGA
>NW_016107732.1:1341805-1344220 GCF_001604975.1 Cebus imitator | reverse complement strand
CAGGGTTTCACCATGTTGACCAGGATGGTCTCGATCTCTTGACCTCGTGATCCACCCGCCTCGGCCTCCCAAAGTGCTGGGATTACAGGCGTGAGCCACCGCGCCCGGCTTATTTGGGGGATTTCATGTGAAACCTCGAATGCTCCTTGTGTGGAAAAAAATGATTATAGTGGAGGTGAAAACTTTCTATCACCTATTGATGTCATAACTGTCCTAATGTCACATTTGTGGTGATGCTGGCATCAGTACACTCACTGTGCTGCCAATCATATAAAGTACAGCACACAAAATTATGTGCTGTATGTAACGAAGCACACCCTCGAATAACATAATTTCGTTCAATGTCATTTTAAGAATGATGAGAGAAAAAAAGCATAGGCCAGGGCGGCAATCTGGAGTCTGCACATTCTCCCTATGTTTGCGTGGGTTTTCTCCAGATACGACAGCTCCCTCCCACATCCCAGAGATGTGCCTGTTAGGTGAACTGGCGTGTCCACACAGTCCCCATGTGAGTGAGTGCTTCCTGCCAGGGTTCCACCCTGAGACGCCAGGACAGGCTCCAGCCACCTGCTGCCCTGAATAAGCGGGTTGGAAAACTAATGAACACAAATTCTTGTAAAATAAAATTCGTAAAGTATGCAATAATTATACACATGCACGGCACTAAATCATGCAGTACCAAAGCATTCAGCACCCTGGCCATGTTTTTATACCACCCACCACCATGCTCACCGTCGTCACTCACTGATTTCTGAACCAAAAACTGAAATCATTTGGCTTCAAGTCACCATTAACAAGAGCCTATTGATAAGTGAGGCGCTAGTGTACTAGATAATGACAAACAAGTATGTTACTGGTTTATGGATTTACTGTACTTATTATTTTATTAATAGAGACAGGGTCTCCCTATATCGCCCAAACTGGTTTCCAACTCCTGGGTTCAAGTGATCCTCCCGCCTCAGCCTTCCAAGTAGCTGGGACTATAGGCACTTGCCACCATACCTGGCTATTGCTAATTATTAGTATTATTAATTTGAGACAGAGTCTCTCTCTGTCGCCCAGGCTGGAGTGCAGTGGTGCGATCTCTGCTCACTGTAGTCTCTGTTTTCCAGGTTCAAGAGATTCTTGTGCCCCAGCCACCTGAGTAGCTGGGATTATAAGCATGTGCCACCATGCCCAGCTAATTTTTTGTGTTTTTAGTGTTGAAAGGGTTTTGCCATGTTGGCCAGGCTGTTATCAAACTCCTCGCCATAAATGATCTGCCTGTCTCGGCCTCTCAAAGTGCTGAGATTATAGGCCTGACCCTGTTTTTATTTTTTTCGTTGTGTACAAATGTAGGCCAGGTGCAGTGGCTTAAAGCCTGTAATCCCAGCAATTTAGAAGGCCGAGGCTGTAGGCTCACCCGAGCCCAGGAGTTGGAGCAGCCCAGGCAACAAAGCCAAACCCCATCTCTACATAATAAAAAAATTAGACAGGCATGGTGGTGCGGGCCTGTGGTCCTAGCTACTCAAGTGGCTCGGGCACAAGAATCGCTTGAACCCGGGAAGCGGAGGCTGCAGTGAGCCGAGATCGCACCACTGCACTCCAGCCTGGGCAACAGACAGACTGAGAGGCTGAGGCAGGCGGATTGCTTCAGGCTAGAAGCTCGAGGTTGCAGTCAACAATGACTGAGCCCTACAGTGCACCCTGGGTGACGGAGTTAGACCCTGTCTCTAAAAAACAAAAAAAGCAAAAATTAAATAAAACATCTAGGCTGGGCGTGGTGGCTTATGCCTGTAATCCAAGCACTTTGGAGGCCAAGGCGGGCGGATCACCTGAGGTCGGGAGTTCAAAACCAGCCTGATCAACATGGTGAAATCCCGTTTAAAAAACAAAACAAAATAAAACAAAAAATCTAATTTCCTTTTCTTTTTCTTTTTTTTGAGATGAAGTTTCTCTCTTGTCACCCAGGCTAGAGTGCAATGGCACGATCACTGCAACCTCTGCCTCCCAGCTTCAAGCGATTCTGCTGCCTCAGCCTTCTGAGTAGCTGGGATTACAGGCGCTTGCCACCACGCCGGGGTTTCGCCATGTTGGCTGGGCTGATCACAAACTCCTGAGCTCAGGTGATCTGTTTGCCTTGGCCTCCCAAAGTGCTGGGATTACAGGCTTGAGCCCCTGGCCCTAAATTCCTTTTCTTTTCTAACAAAGCAAGTGCAAATGTAACACAGCAGGAAAACAATATGGAATCAATAAATAAGAAAGCCTACATACTCCTTTGTCTTTTGAATTCAAAACTTCACATTTTCTTAAATTAAAAACATCAGCCAACAGCAAGAGTGGTTTACATCTGTCCTTGAGCAAACCAGTTTAAAAAAAAAAAAAAAGGGCCGGGCGCGGTGGCTCAAGCCTGTAATCCCAGCACTTTGGGAGGCC
>NW_016107732.1:1338194-1340910 GCF_001604975.1 Cebus imitator | reverse complement strand
CCCAGCTAACTTTTATATTTTTAGTAGAGACGGGCTTTCACCATGTTGGCCAGCCTGGTCTCGAACTCCTGACCTCATGATCCACCCGCCTCGGCCTCCCAAAGTGCTGGGATTACAGGTGTGATTCGCCTGGCCCTCTTCCGATTCTTTCAAACCAAAGCTTTTGTTTCTGCTGCCCCCAGAACATTATCTTCCTTAAAGTGACACAGTCTTTTTTTTTTTTGGAGACAAGAGTTTCACTTTTGTTGCCCAGGCTGGAGTGCAATAGCACGATCTCAGCTCACTGCAACCTCTGCCTCCCGGGTTCAAGCGATTCTCCTGCCTCAGCCTTCCAAGTAGCTGGGATTACAGGCACCTGCCACCACACACGGCTAATTTTTTTTTTTTGTATTTTTAGTACAGACAGGTTTTCACTATGTTGGCCAGGCTGGTCTCGAACTCCTGACCTTAGGCGATCCACCCACGTCAGCCTCCCAAAGTGTTGGGATTACAGGCGTGAGCCACTGCACCTGGCCCAGCCAGTCTTTTTCTCAATTAAAAATTGAGAAAATTTCAACACAAAAAATTTAAATTATTTTTGCCAACTTCTTGCTAATTAAACATGATGTGTTCAGGGGTCCTGCCTTGGCACCTGGGCTGTGTGCCTCAGAACACCACTTTTCATGATGATGCTAAGAAATCTCCCACTCCGTGTGACCAGGCACTATCTGTGCCGTTTCCAGCCACTCACCACATCTTCACGAGCAGTGGTCTGGGATCCTGAAGGGCTGAGATTTAGGAGGCATGAAGCTTCGTAGGATGCAGGCTATTGGCAGACAGCGGGGGTACTCGTCCGAGAAGTACACGATGGAATTGCTCACACCCTCTGATGCTCTGACATTGTTCACTATAGGAATCAGTTCTCTGCTCTGGGGAAATCAGATGAGGCGCTCAGGCTCTAGACACCCTGTGAGAGCCACAGTGTCCGTGATGGACGTCTCCACATCCTGAATGGCTGTGCCGTCCTGGGTACGTAGACAGTGGTGGCTCTCCCTGCCTGGCCGCCTGACATCAGTGGCCAGCGTGTGGTGGATGAATATGTCCTCATATTGAGAAACAGGTACCATTTACATGGATGTGGGCCTTATAGATGCCTTCTTTCCCACAGGTATTGGCCACCCACTTGCTGGTCAAGGCACTGCAGACCATGATCCTGGAAACAGCCTGGGCAAAATGCAGCTCGCCCCACTGTGGGGAGTGATTAAGAGGCCTGGTGAGACAATGCCAAAGTAAATGTGATTTTGAAGATCATTCGCGGGGCCAGCTGCCACAGGACACATAAAGCCCGACCTTGTTGGCCCATCTGGAGTGTCATCTGCAGGCCAGGTCATGCTGCGATTGCTGATGTAGTCACAGATCTGAGAGGACTTGAAGGCCCCGTGGTCACTGAGCAGCTCAGAAATGCGCTCGTGCTCTGGCATGCGTGGAATAGGGTAGGTTGTGGTGACGCTCACCACGATGACCCCACCACTGGGTAATTCCCTGCCTGGTGGTCTTGCAGCTTCTGCACCAGGTAATGTTGCAGTGGATGAAAAGGGTTCCTCACAAGCCCTCGAAGACCCCAAGCAGGACGAAGGGGATGACTTTGGCCATGTCCGGATGTATTCCATGAAAAAGAGAAGGTGGCTGGCTACTCCCAAAGAGGTTGGTGGATGGTGCCATGATGGACACCACTAGGGCTGCAAAAATAACCTCCATATTTCTCCAAGGTGAGATAGTAACTGACCTCCTCTATTTTTTATTTTGTTTAATAGAGACAGATCTTGCTTTGTGAGCTGCACTGCAGCCTAGAACTCCTGGACTCATGCAGTCCTCCTGCCACAGCCTCCCAAGTAGCTGCAACTACAGGCATGAGCCACGGCTAAGGGCTGAGCACGGTGGCTCACGCCTGTAGTTCCAGCACTTTGGGAGGCTGAGATGGGTAGATTGCTTGCACCCAGGAATTCAACCCACCCTGGGCAAAATGGTGAAACCTCGTCTTTAGGAAAAATGCAAAATCAGCAAGATGTGGTGGTGCATGCCTGTAGTCCCAGCTACTCAGGAGGCTAAGGTGGGAAGATAGCTTGAGCCCGGGAAGTTGAGGCTGCAGTGAGCCAAGGTCACATCAGTGCACTCCAGCCTGGGTAACAAGAGCGAAACTCCGTCTCAAAAAAAAAAGGCCGGGTGCAGTGGCTCATACCTGTAATCTCAGCAGTTTGGGAGGGCTGAGGTGGGTGGATCATCTGAGTCAGGAGTTGAAGACCAGCCTGACCAACATGGTGAAACCCTGTCTCTACTAAAAATACAAAAAAAACTCGCCAGGCATGGTGGCATGCGCTTGTAGTCCCAGCTACTCGGGAGGCTGAGGCAGGAGAATCGCTTGAACCTGGGAGGCAGCCTAAGTGACAGGGTGAGATTCCGTCTCAAAAAATAAATAAATAACATGGTCTCTCTCTGTTATCCAGGCTGGTCTCCGATTCCTGGGCTTGGGTGATCCTCTTGCGTTAGCCACCCCAAGCACTGGGATTACAGAAGAAAGATTGGCTCAAATCAGGTCTTTTACACTTACCTACATGCCCCAGGGCAGTTAGTGTACTCATTAAGTAACGCAGTTTGAAACACTTGCAGGGTTAAAGCTATAAAATACCTATTCATCGATGTTTTTGTTTTTTAAAAAGGTTTAATCCTTCTTCCACTT
>NW_016107732.1:1315453-1338181 GCF_001604975.1 Cebus imitator | reverse complement strand
AAAAAAAAAAAGATGGGGTCTTGATACATTGCCCAGGTGGTGTTGAACTCCTGGACTCAAGCAATCCTCCTGCCTCAGCCTCAAGTAGCTAGAATGACAGGCACACATCACCACACCCAGTTAATGGTTATTGATTTTTTAGAGATGAGGTTTGGCTACATTTTCTAGCTGGTGTTGAACTCCTGGGCTCACACGATTGTCCCGTCTTGGCCTCCCAAGTTGCTTGGATGATAAGCAGAAGCCATGCATCCAGCTCACCTGACTTCCTCTAGACTGAAAAGCACATCCCCACCTGGAGCACCAAAGGCAAAAGAGACCCCAGCAGCAGCTGCAGCAGAAAGCACCTTGTGCCTCTTGTCCTTGTTCTTGCTGTACTTGGAGAAGAGGCTGCTGAAGAAGCTGCCACTGCAACTAGTTGCACACACCAGCAGCTATTTCTCCAGGCTCCAGCCACAGGATTCTCTCAGTACCAGAGTGGCTGTTGTGAGGAGCAAGGTCCACTTCCCCAAGAAGCCCCTGACGATAAAGCAGCACAACTTGGTCTTTCTCCCTGGTAACCACAGCCAAGGCGTATGGCACACGGGACAGACACGGAGTAAATCAGAACGGCAGTACCGACGCACTCCGTTGATGCCCTCAGCTTTGGCCATTTCTTCCACCGGGGCCACGGGTCCCTGTCCTCAGAAGTGGTCTCACTGGATGCAGCACGACTTGCGGCTGGACTGGAAGGCTGACAGGGATCCCTGCCCGGTCCGCCACCCAGTCCCAGTGCTGGTGCCGCTGGCATGCAGATGAGCAGCATCTGCCGGGACTCCTGGATGGACTCCTTGCTTTCGCTGGGAATCTTCCCTTAGCAGTGGACGGTGTGGACGTCCACACATCCCTATGTCGGCAAACGGCTCCTGGATAAATCCATCAGCTGTCCAGGGCTACTCATTGGTCCTGCACTGATAGTGCTGGTTAGACCGCAGCGTGCGGCGGGCCACCTGCCCAGCAAACCCTTTCATCAGCGTGACTGCTGCGAGCACTGTGTGTTGTTACTTTAGAGTGCACTCCTCAGGCCTGCAGGAGGGCTTCCAGAAGGCACGTCATCGAGAGATGATAGTTCAATGTGTTTCCCCTGAAGACCTTCCAGGGGAAGATGTGCTGGCGGAAGATAGCAATATTGATGATCCTGACCCTGTGCAGGCGTAGGCTAATGTGTGTGTTTCTTAGTTTTTAACAAAAAAAAGTTTAAAAAGTAAAAAAAAAAAAAAGTTTGTAGAATAAGGATATAAAGAAAGAAATAACATATTTTAGAGACAGGGTCTCACTCTGTCACCCAGGCCAGAGTGCAAGTGGTACGATCATACCTCACTGCAGCCTCAAACTCCCAGGCTCCCGCTATCCTCTCATCTCAGCCTCACAAGTAGCTGGCACCACAGGCACATGCCATTACACCTGGCTAATTGTTTTATTTTTTGTAGAGACAGGGTCTTGCTGTGTTGCCCAATCTGGTCTGGAACTCCTGATCTTTAGCAATCCTCCACCTCAACTTCCCAAAGCTTTGGGATTACAGGCGTGAGCCACCACACTTCAGTTTGGTGTTTTACTCTCCTCAAAACATTTTCTCCTAATAAGTTTATTGTTAAAGGTCTTAATTTTAAATGCATGATGCTTCATTTTGTTCTCCTCCTCAAATGCCAATGTTTTTAACAATTTGAATTCTTTTTCTTGGGAAAAATAAAAGTTAGCAACTTACAAGGAATATTTACTGACATCTAGTTTGTTATGCTCCAAACCACAGCCCAAGAAAATCAACATGGTGACACCTCATCTCTAAAAATAACTTTAGATGTGATAGGATTATAAGCATGAGCTACCAGGTCTAGCCAGAAATATTTTTTTGTACCGCGCTACAATGTGCTCATGAATTTTTTTTTGTTTTTGTTTCTCATGGGTTTTTGTTTTTTTTTTTTTTAGATGGAATCTCATTCTGTCACCCAGGTGGGAGTACAATGGTGCGATCTCGGCTCACTGCAACCTCTGCCTCCTAGGTTCAAGCGTTCTCCTGCCTCAGCCTCCCAAGTAGCTGGGATTACAGGTGCGTGCCACCAACCACGCCCAGCTAATTATTGTAGTTTTAGTAGAGACGGGTCGGGCGGGGTCGGGGTGTTTCCATGCCCGTCTTGATGCCTGACCTCAAGTGATCCACCCGCCTCAGCCTCCCGAAATGCTGGGATTACAAGCATGACCCAACCATGCCCAGCTTGTTCATATTTTAATATGTTGTTATAAAATAATCAAAATGTTTTTTAGGCCAGGCGTAGTGGCTTACGCTTGTAATCCCAGCACTTTGAGAGGCTGAGGAGAGAGGATCACTTGAGACCAGGAGTTTGAGACCAGCCTGGGCAACATGGTGAAACCCAATCTACACAAAAACTAAAAAAATTTTTAAATATATAACAATTAGCCAGTGTAGTGGTGTGTGCCTGTGGTCCCAGCTATTCAGAAGACTGAGGTGAGAGGATCACTTGAGCCCAGGAAGTTGAGGTTGCAGTGAGCTGGGATCGTGCCACTGCACTCCAGCCTGGGCAACGGCCAGATTCTGTCTCGGAAAGAAAAAAAAATTATAAAGCAAAAACTTACAGTAAGATAAACTATGTTGAAGAAAGAAATATATTTGCCAAATTAGTATAGCCTAAGTACGCCACGTTTCTAAAGTCTACAGCAGGGACAATACGTCCCAGGCCTTCACATTTACTCACCACTCAGACTCACCCAGAGCAACTTCCCATCTTGCAAGCTCCCTTCCTGGTGAGTGCATGTTTAAATACACAAATACTTACCATTGTGTTACAGTTGTCTACAGTATTCAGTACAGTCCCAGGCTGTGCAGGTCTGTAGTCTAGGAGCCTTGGGCTGTGCCGCCTAGGTGTGTGAGTGCACTCTGCAATGTATGCACATGACGAAACCGCCTTAGGAAGCATTTCTCAAAAGGTGTCCTGACGGTTCAGCAGTTGTCACCACTCAGCAATCGCCAATTGTGCCCACTCCACAGTACTTCCTGGCAAGCTGGGCTGCCCCGCCCAGAGTGGCTCCATCTCTCCCTCACCTGTGCTCCTGTTCTCCACTTCCCCCCAGGCTTCACCAGCAGAGGTGTGCCTCCTGCAGTGTTACCCCTCTGGCAACAGGAATGCCTGGGCCAGGTAACCAGCACTATCAGGACCCGGATCTGATCCCGGAGCTGCCATCCCTCCACATGAGCACTGGGCCTTGACCCTAAGGCCCCTCCACAAGTGCTGCTTGCTTAAGGACGCTGGGGCACCCTGATGCTGCTGAGCCCCACAGCCAAACCCAGTGCCAACAGGGATCCTCTTAGCCACAGCGGACCTGGTGGGAGAGGGGTGGCAGGACCTCAGCAGCCTTCCCCACTTAAGACCCCCCTAAAACCCACTTTGAGTTGTGATGTGGTGAGGGTATGGCCTGTGAATGCAGCTGTGGCTTCCAAGGGGAGTCTGGGATGGGAGAGGGAGTCAGATTAGTACATACCCCGCAGAGGCTGAGGAAGCCCATGGTTGGCAACTGTGGTCTACCCAGGGTGGATGCCTCCGTTAGATGCAGAAACAGAGTTCATGGCCCACGAAACTTTGTTTTGGTGCAGAAGAGGGGTTCTCATGATGATTTTTAAATTTATTTTCAAGTTAAATGGAAAAAACGAACATAAAGTCTACTCCAGCCTGGAATATATTCACCTTTATACCAGTGTGGTCATAAAATATATAATTAAAAACATTTTTTTTCCTGAGACAGGGTCTCACTTTGTCCCCCAGGCTTGAGTGCTGGAATGCAGAGGTGCGCCTAGACCTCCCGGGCTCAAGCGATCCTCAAGCCTCAGGCCCCTAAGTAAGGGGGGTTTGCCAACAGCTGAGATGGAGGAATCTACGGGGCCCCAAACAGTTAACGAATCACAAACCTTTGCAGGTTGGCCAGGACACTGGAGAACTTTCACCCCTACTTGGCCACCGCACCATGTGATAAGGAAGGGGGCACACCACGGGCTGGGGCACTAAAGAAGCAGCAGCATTTACTCAGGTAAAGGCCTCCCTGCAGACAGTCACCTGGGAGACTGCCTGGATTACTTGCTTTTGGGACTGAGGAAGGAATGGGCTGGGCCCTCTGACAGAGGGGGTGGTCACTAATAAATGTCCACTGGCTTCTGGCCACAACTGCTTGGGGGGCCAAGCAACGCTATGCCCTGTTGGAACACAGTTCTTTGTCATCAGGAATCCCCTGATTTGCCCTCCCCTGGTCCCGTAATGCCTGGGCATCGGCTGGGAATCCTGAGAAGGATCTGGGGTGGAAAGTACTGCTGGGCTGGATTGGTGCCATTTTAACCAGGTGTGGTGGCACATGCCTGTAGTCTCAGCTACTCAGGAGACTGAGGCACAAGAATCGCCCGAGCCCGCAAACAGAAGTTGGGGTGAGCCGAGGTCACACCATTGCACTCCAGCCTGGGTGACGGAGCAAGACTCCGTCTCAAAACAACCACAACAAATCCCTAAACCCATTGTTTGGAGGAGGGTTCCTTGGTTTCAGCTCTGCTTTTTGGGAATCGTGACTCCAGGTCTTGTCGTGTGCACCTGTGTTTACCTCTACCTCCCGGGTTCAAGTGATTCTCCTGCCTCAGCCTCCTGAGTAACTAGGATTACAAGCATGTACCACCACATCCGGCTAATTTTGTATTTTCAGTAGAGACGGGTTTCACCATGTTAGTCAGGCGGGTCTCAAACTTCCGACCTCTGGTGATCCGCCCACCTCAGCCTCCCAAAATGTTGGGGTTACAGGCATGAGCCACCATGCCCAGCCAATTTTTTTCTATTTTGTAGAGATGAGGTCTCTCTGTTGGCCAGACTGGTCTCAAACTCCTAAGGAATGGGCTGGGCAATCTGCCCACCTCAGCTTCCCAAAGTGTTGAGATTACAGGTTATCAACACTGTAATCTCATACTGGGATTTTGTCTGCAGTGTTCCCTAAAGGAGGAAAGGACCTTGCAGGTGATCCCACCGTTTCCCAGTTCAGTGAACATGCTGGGAGAGGTGGGCCTGTGCATCCGAAGAGCTGGCTGGGGGCTGGACTGTAGGGGCCTGTAGCTTTCCCAGCTTTCTGCTTCCTGACTTAATATCACAGCGTGTTTTGACCACTCTGTGACCAGCCTACTGGAGGGTCTTCCCAGCAGGCTTGAACCCAAACCTGGGCCTTGAACACTCCCAAGCTTGACAAAGGCACACAGGTTGCTGCCCAGACGTTCAAAGAAACTGACCCCGGCCCTCAGCCAAATTCCTTTAATCCTCACCAACGTTCACACCCTGACCCCCTCATTGTGGGCATACCTGGGTAGAACACCCCTTTATCTCGCTGTCCATCCAGCGGATCATGGCAGCCCTCTCTCAGTTCCCCTATTGCAGGCTCTGGGCCAATCACCCTGCGCTGAGGACTTCCTTCTTTGGAATCCTAATCGGCCCCATCTCCAGAGGGTTGGGGGCACTCGCTGTGGGAACTCCCCTGCGCCACTTTTGGGGTGACTCCAGCCTCAAAAGAATGTTCGGCCAAACAAAACACCATTGTTTTTTTTTTTTCTTTTTAAGTTTCAAATTAAAACACGGAAACGTCACCTCCCCTGAGCTCCCAAGACCCTCAGGAGGTTAAACTACTAAAGAAATGCAAAAGACCTCCCACAGCGCCTGGGTCCGGCTGCAAGGTGCAAAAGCCCTGCCCTTTTCTTCGAGGGCTTGGGGCCTCGCCTGGAATTCTGCTGCCGCCTCCTCGTCAGGAACCAAACCCAATCCCAAGGGGGCCAAAGGGGTTCCCCAGAGAGGGCTGCAACCTCAAGTGCAGGGCTCCCCGGATCCCTGGAGCCTGTCAGGCTTACACTCAGTGAGAAAGAAATCAAAGAAATGGAGCTGCCTAGAAATACAGGGACCATACTAAAATTTGTAATTAAGGGGGAAAAAGGGGCACGGGAGAAGGGACTGATTATCCCGTAGGCAGGCGCCTGCAGAGAGGCTTCTGTCTGGAGACTCCAGCACCTTCCCCTAGCCCTTTCCTCTTATCAGCCAGAGAAAGAAAACTTACGAATTGTGGCTTTAGGCAGATAAAAAGCCTAAAAAAGCCCCAAAGATGAGAAAAGGCAAGAGGCTCCTGCTTTAGTTGGCCACAGACCAAGAAAGAAAAAAATCCATGACGGCAGATCACCTGAGGTTGGGAGTTCGAGACCAACCCGACCAACATGGTGAAACCCCATCTCTACTAAAAATACAAAATTAGCTGGGTGTGGTGGCGAATGCCTGTAATCCCAACTACTCGGGAGGCTGAGGCAGGAGAATCGCTTGAACCTGGGAGGCAGTGGGAGGCAGAGGTTGCAGTGAGCCAAGATCGTGCCATTGCACTCCAGCCTGGCAAGCAAGAGCAAAACTCCGTATCAAAAAAAAAAAAAAAAATAAGCCAGGCATGGTGGCATGTACTTGTAGTCCCAGCTTCTTGGGAGGCTGAGAGGAAGGATCCCTTGAGCCTGGGAGGTCAAGGCTGCAGTGAACTATGATCTGGCCACTGCACTCCAGCCTGGGTGACACAAACAGACCCGTTCTCAAAATAATAATGACAAATAAATAAAAATTAAAGTAAGTTTTTGTCACTTAAAAATTGGCCAGATAAGATGGGATTTCACAGCCGGGCGCGGTGGCTCACGCCTGTAATCCCAGCACTTTGGGAGGCCGAGGCGGGTGGATCACGAGGTCAAGAGATCGAGACCATCCTGGTCAACATGGTGAAACCCCGTCTCTACTAAAAATACAAAAAATCAGCTGGGCATGGTGGCGCATGCCTGTAATCCCAGCTACTCAGGAGGCTGAGGCAGGAGAATTGCTTGAACCCAGGAGGCGGAGGTTGTGGTGAGCCGAGATCGCGCCATTGCACTCCAGCCTGGGTAACAAGAGCGAAACTCCATCTCAAAAAAAAAAAAAAAAAAAAAAAAAAGATGGGATTTCACGAACTCCCGAGTAAAGTCGTTCATATAGCTGCATGTAAGTTAAAACAGGGCCTTCATGGATTAAAACTCATTATCTATAAAAGCTAATTAAGGTCAGACTCAGTGGCTTGCCCCGTAATCCTAGCACTTTGCGAGGCTGAGCCGCGTAAATCACTTGAGGTCAGGAGTTCGAGAGCAGCTATCTAGCCAATGTGGTGAAATCCTGTCTAGTAAAGTACAAAAATTATCTGGGCTTGTTGGTGGTGCACCTGTAGTGCCAGCTACTAGGGAGGCTGAAGCAGGAGAATCGAATCGCTTGAGACCGAGAGGCGGAGGTTGCGGTGAGCTGAGATCTCATCAGTGCACTTCAGCTTGCGTGACAGAGCAAGACTCTGTCTCAGAAAAAAAAAAAATGGAATTAATAAGGGGGTGCAGATCCCCACTGTTTCTCTATTTGACAGCCCAATTTTTCCTGTTCTCAAATCTGGGGAAAACTAAGGGTGGTTTATGACGGATTACTACAACTTTGGCTCTGTATGCCATCCACCAAAGCCTTGTGTTGAGGCCTGCCTTAGTCTGGGTGCCTTTATCCTCCAAACCTCACACTAAAATGTGGCCCCCAGTGTTGGAGAGGGGCCTGGTGGGAGGTATTTGGGTCAGGGGGTGGATCCCTCAAGAACAGATTAATGCCCGGGGTGACTGAGTTCTCACTCTTATTAACTTCCCATAATGGTTGTTAAAATAACCTGGAGCCTCCTCCCTCCCTCTCGCTGCTTCTCTAGCCAGTGCTTGGCACACACTGGGTCTGCACATGCTGGATCTCCCAAGTGGGAGTGACTTGAGGCCTCACCAGAAGCAGATGCTGGTGCCTGCCATGCTTCTCATACAGCGTGCAGAACTGTAAGCCAGACAAACCTCTTTTCCATTTTTTTTTCTTTTGAGATGGAGTCTAGCTCTGTCGCCAGGCTGGAGTGCAGTGGCGTGATCTTGGCTCACTGCAACCTCCACCTCCCAGGTTCAAGCGATTCTCCTGCGTCAGCCTCCCAAGGAGCTTGGAAATACAGGCACGTGCCACCACACCCGGCTACAATTTTTTTGTATTTTTAGTGGAGATGGGTTTCACCATGTTGGCCAGGATGGTGTTGATCTTCTGACTTTGTGATCTGCCCACCTCGGCCTCCCAAAATGCTGGGATTACAGGTGTGAGCCACCACTTCCAGCCTAAACTTCTTTTCTTTGTTAATGATCCAGCCTCAGGTATTTCCTTAGTATTTGCATTTATAAAAATGCAAAAAGGCTGAGATAAGCCTTAAAATCAATTGCTGCCTCAGCATCTGTTTTGCTAAGGGCCAAGTTCCCACCTTGGTCCCCTGGGTCAGCAGATCTCCCGCACTCCCTATTAGAAGACCCTCTGGAGAACGCTTGCTGTGGGTGTCAGGCTCCGATTCTCTTGTCCCAGCTTCGCAGCCACTTGGGGTAAACTGCGCAACCGTGTGCGCTCCTCAGACACTTACACCCCCAACCCTGGGCTCTCTCAGAGCCGGTGCCCACTCTCCATACCTCCCTGACCTCTGTGCGTGTGTGTGTGAGTGATGGGTCTCTGAGGGTGCCATTATCCCCCAGCACCTATAAGTGATAAATTTCCATGGTGTGTCTCTTCTAATGATTGAAGAAGTGCTCCACATCGTAAAGATTCTAAATTAAAACAGCCCCTAGACCCAATACCCAATATTATTAAAATTACTGATTCCACTCAACAATATTTTGCTGTTATAAATTAGCTAACATGTTCAAATCGGTGCATATTTCAACACCCTTTCAATTTGCCTTCACCTCAGAGGACACAAAAGACCTTTTACAGGCTACCCACCCTCAGCAGCTGTCACCACACAGTCTTTGCAGACAAGATCTTGATCTCACCTTCCTCTGGAAACACAGGTATGACATGACATGGATCACATTCTCTTTCAAGAAGACTCATCTGACAACCAAGCAACCCATCTTCCCAATCTCCCTGGTGGAAACCCCTACCATGCCTCTGGGAGACTCCAGCCTCAGATCGGACTGGTGGCATAGAACAGCCATCCTGACAGGTACGGAGTGATATCTTATCCTGTGCTTAACGGTGTTTAACTTTTCTCATCTGCTCACAAAAACATTTTCATTTTTGAAAGGGGAACATGGCCAGCCAGATGTAGTGACTCACACCTGTAATCCCAGCACTTAGAGATGCCAGCATGGGAGGATTGCTTGAGCCCAGGACTTTGAAGCTGCAGTGAGCTATGATCATGCCACTGCACTCCAGCCTGGGTGATGGCAGAATACCCCATCTCCAACAAACAAACAAAAGAATTGAAGCAAAGGTAGACATTACAGCTGGGCGCAGCAGCTCACGCCTGTAATCCGGCACTTTGGGAAGCCGAGGCGAGTGGATCACAAGGTCAGGAGTTCAAGACCAGCCTAGTCAAGATAGTGAAATCCCGTCTCTACTAAAAAAACACAAAATTTCCCAGCTACTTGGGAGGCTGAGGCAGGAAGTTGCAGTGAGCCGAGATTGCGCCCTTGCACTCTAGCCTGAGCGACAGTGAGACTCTGTCTCCAAAGGAAAAAAAATAGAAAAAGAAAAGGGAAACATGAGATTTTTGTCTGCCTTTTAAGTGTGCACACAGAAAACAGGAGAAAACCAGGCTGGGAGCAATGGCTTATGGCTATAATCCCAGCACTTTTTTGGGAGGCTGAGGCAGGTGGATCACTTAAGTCCAGGAGTTCAAGACCAGCCTGGGAAACATGGCGAAACCCCGTCCCAACTAAAAATACAAAAATTAGCCGGGTGTGGTGGAGCACGCACCTGTAGTCCCAGCTACTCAGGAGGGTGAGGTGAAAAGATCACTTTAGCCTGGGAGTTCGAGGCTGCAGTGAGCTGTGAGCACCCCTGCACTCCAGCCTGGGCAACAGTGAGATTCCCCCTCCTCAAAAAACAGAAAACATAGAGGGAAACAAAGATGCTGCAAGGCTGTGAGTGGGTGATGCGGAGGGCGTGTGGAGGGGAGGCCAACAACCTCTGTCAAGGTTGAGGGAGGCGTGGTCCTGAAGAGAGGTGGGGGTGTCCTGGGGCCGCCCAAGCTGTCAACAGTGTGCTGGAGGGATTGAGGTCCCGACAGCCGGGATTGGAGGTTATTATTGCTCAAGAGGACAGAGAAGAGAGACAAGGTTATCATTCAGAGGAGAGAGAGGGGCATGCGGTCTGAAGAAGAATGAGGACATGACCCTGTCTGTTCAGTGCTAGAGGGAAGGGAAAGCGATTCGATTTTGTTGCCACTCTGGTCTGAATGTTTGTGTCTCTATAAAGTTCATGTGATGAAGCCCTAACCCCCAAGGAGAGGGGATTAGGAGGTAGGGCCTTTGAGAGAGGATCAGGTCATGAGGTTAAAGCCCTCATAATTGGGATTAGTGCCTTTTTAACAGAGCCCCAGAGAGTTCCCTTGCCTTTCCACCCTGTGAGGTTACAGGGAGAAGGCACCACCTGTGAATGAGGCAACTGATCCTCACCAGACCCTGGATCTGCTGGCACCTTGACCTGGGACTTCCTAGTCTCCAAACTATGAGAAAGAAGTTTCTGTTCCCCCACTCCCCAGACGGAGTCTTGTTCTGCCGCCCAGGCTGGAGTGCAGTGGCATGATCTCTGCTCACTGCAACCTCCGCCTACCAGGTTCAAGCAATTTTCCTGCCTCAGTGTCCCAAGTAGGTGGAATTACAGGTGTGTGCCACCACGCCCAGCTAATTTTTGTATTTTTAGTAGAGATGGGGTTTAACTATGTTGGCCAGGCTGGTCTCGAAGTCCTGACCTCATGATCCGTCTGCCTCAGCCTTCCACAGTGCTGGGATCACAGGCATTAGCCACTTTGCCCAGAACTTGTGTGGTTTATAAACCATCCAAGCTGTGGCATTTTGTTTTTGTTTTTGTTTTGAGTTAGGGTCTCACTCTGTCATCCAAGCTGGAGGGTAGAGACATGATCATAGCTTATTACAGCCTTGAACTCCTGGGCTCAAGTGATCCTCCCACCTCAGCCAGCCTCCAGAGTTACTAAGACTACAGGTGCATGCCCATACACTTGGCTAATTTTTTTTTTTTAGACGTGGGGTCTTGGTATGTTGCCCAGGCTGCTGTTGAACTCCTGGGATCAAGTGGTTCTCGCACCTCAGCTTCCAGTGAGGACTCACTCAGAGTGCTGGGATTACAGGGATGAGCCATCACACCCAGTCGTATTTTGTTATAGCACCCAGAATGGACTAAGACCATGGGAGAGACACATGTGCCATCTTTCAATCTGTTACTCTGCTGAGAGTGGGCCCTGGGCCTAGAACATTTCCTTACCAAGAGATAAGGGGTCCTCACAGTTTGTGCTGGGCATAGTGCCTTGTGTAGGGGTCTCTTTCCCAATGTGTGCCCCTTTGTTCTGCTCAGGCGTGTGGTTCACATGGCACCTAGACTGCCCCACTGTTAGGTCAGGCTCCCTCTAGAAGGGACCTGCTGGCCTGGAGCTGACAGCCACGTGGACCGATGGTGCTCTGGCTCTGTGAGCAAAACCTCGTTCCATCCATTGCGCAGCTGTGCAGTGTTTCCCTTGAAGACTCCAGGATCAAGATCCAGGGTCAGAAAGTGTTGAGACTCACAGTAGCCCTGATCATACATGCCATTTGCTTAGCAGTTCTTATTTTTGTTCTTTTGTGATTTACCCATTACCACTGAATTTCTCTCTTGCGTCTGCGTGGCCCGACCCGATTTTAATCTCTCCAGCCACACCAAGATCCGCTTGGCTCCCAACTGAGCCGGCCCCACCCCTCGCTTTGAGGTCTGCACCAGAGCAGATCTAGTTGCTAGGGAGCCCCTGGCGGCGTTTCCTTCTGGCCCCGCCCAGAATCCTGGGTTAACTGAGAGGAGAGGATCAGGGGCAGTGCCTGGATTTTCTCAACACACCCAGCATCTGATGCTGGTGACACAGGAGGATGGGCCCTAACCGCGCAGCTCAGAAAGGACTGGAGGGGCTGGGGTGAGGCCCAGAGGCGCACAGCATACACACACCTGCACTCACTGCCCTTGCCCGGAACTGAGCCCAGGAAGTTTGGGGAATCTGTGGGACAGGCGAGGAGTTCAGAGGCCGGGCTTCCTGGGAGTGTTGGTGACAACCTCACACAGTCCTTGGATGGGGCATCCTTGAGGCCGTCCCAGGAGTGGCACTCACACCCTGGGGTGCAGGAGCACGGAGCTGGGGGCCCCGGGCTCACCTGGGATGGTTCTCTCTGGGACCTTGGGCTCTTCCCGTCTTCCTCCTCACCGAAACTCCAGTCCTGGTGTTCCACCGAGTCCAGAGATACCAGAACTGTGCGGGAGAAAGGGATCATGAGAGGGGTCTGTTCTTCCCAGAGCCCCCAATTCTCCAGACCTTCTGGGGAGGGCAGACTTTCCCCGAACATCCCTGCAGCACCCCTCAGGTTCAGGCAACGGTGGCAGCAGGGCCGTCATTCTGTCCCTCCACGTGGCTGTCGGGCAGGAACCTGTGGTGACACCAAGGGCCGCTGAGGACAAGTACCCTCTTTACTGACACTCCACACTACTGTGGGCCTCCAGAAGCCCACGAGGACACTCACTGCAGCACCGACTAACTAGGGAGGGCTGGATACCATGAGCTTTCTGCTCCCCAAGACCCCCGGCATTGCTGTGCACAGAGAGAATGACTGCTGACGGAAGAAGCCAGTTACAGGACACCATTTACAGAAGGGTCAAGACGTGGGAACCAGGCCGGGCGTGGTGGCTCACGTTTGTAATCCCAGCACTTTCTGAGGCCAAGGCAGGTGAACCACAAGGTCAGGAGTTTGAGACCAGCCTGACCAACATGGTGAAACCCCATCTCTACTAAAAATAAAAAAATTAGCTGGGCGTGGTGGCAGGAGCCTGTCATCCCAGCGACTCAGGAGGCTGAGGCAGGAGAATCTCTTGAACCTTAGAGGTGGAGATTGCAGTGAGCCAAGAATAAACCACTGCACTCTAGCCTGGGTAACAGAGTAAGACTGTATAAAAAAAAAAAAAAAAAAAAAAAAAAAAAAAAAAAAAAAAAAAAAAAAAAAAAAAAAAAAAAAAAAAAAGACGTGGGAACCAGAAGCATGTACTATTATGGATCCAGTAGGAGGAAACGTTCACAGACAGAGATGGCAATGAAAAATTCAAGGCCAGCCATCACGGTGGCCCACACCTGCAATCCCAGCCCCAGCACTCTGGGAGTCCGAGGTAGGAGGATTGCTTGAGCCCAAGAGTTTGAGAGCAGCCTGGGCAACATGGCGAGACCCCCACCTCTATTTATTTTTTAATTAAAAAAAAGAAAAATTCGGCCAGGCTCAGTGGCTCACACCTGCAATCCCAGCACTTTGGGAGGCTGAGGCGGGCAGATTACCTGAGGTCGGGAGTTCCAAGACCAGCCTGGCCAACATGGTGAAACCTGGTTTCTACTAAAAATACAAAAAATTAGCTGGGCGTGGTGGCAGGTGCCTGTAATCCAGCTACTGTGGAGGCTGAGGCAGGAGAATCACTTGAACCCAGGAGACAGAGGTTGCAATGAGCCAAGATTGTGCCATTGCACTCCAGCC
Organism: Cebus imitator; assembly: GCF_001604975.1. Classification (NCBI taxonomy): domain Eukaryota; kingdom Metazoa; phylum Chordata; class Mammalia; order Primates; family Cebidae; genus Cebus; species Cebus imitator. The sequence goes on along the minus strand of NW_016107732.1, from coordinate 1,324,533 downwards.
TGGGCAACAAAAGCAAAACTCCATCTCAAAACAAAACACACACACACACACACACACACAAAACAAAAATTCAAGACCACAGCCACCTCTGGGGTGTCAGGCAGAGCGAGGAACAACATGACTAGGAGACACGACTGGGGGTTCAGCCAACTCCACTGGTTGTTCGTTTTTTTTGTGAGATGGAATCTTGCTCTGTCGCCCAGGCTGCAGTGCAGCGGCGTGATCTTGGCTCACTGCAATCTCTGCCTCGCGGGTTCAAGGGATTCTCCTGCCTCAGCTTCCGGAGTAGCTGGGATGTATTGCAGGCATGCACCACCATACCCAGCTATTTTTTGTATTTTTAGTAGAGACAGAGTTTCACCATCTTGGCCAGGCTAGTCTGGAACTGGCCTCAAGTAATCCGCCTGCCTCAGCCTTCCAAAGTACTGGGATTACAGGCATAAGCCACCGCGCCTCGTCATGGGTGTTTATTTTAAAACAACGCCAAGCCCGCGGTGGCTCACGCCTATAATCCCAGCACTTTGGGAGGCCGAGGCGGGTGAATCACGAGGTCAAGAGATCAAGACCATCCTGGTCAACATGGTGAAACCCCGTCTCCACTAAAAATACAAAAAATTAGCTGGGCATGGCGGCGCGTGCCTTTAATCCCAGCTACTCAGGAGGCTGAGGCAGGAGAATTGCTTGAACCCAGGAGGCGGAGGTTGCAGTGATCCGAGATCGTGCCATGGCACTCCAGTCTGGGTAACGAGCGAAACTCCATTTAAAAAAAAAAAAAAAACCACAACGCCAAGCCAGGCTTTCTGGAGGTTAGGCTTTGATAGGGCGGGGTGTCGGGTGAGGGGCTGTTCATTATACTTGCTTTACTATTTCGTAGGCTCAAAATACGGAATGTAAAAAGCAGACCACAGCTATGGAAGACAAATTTCAGGGTCCTTTGCTCAAAAAGGATGGAGAATTTTGAGAGTGACCATGTAGCATTAAACCTAGCAAGGGTGCCTCTGGGCTGGGATGGCTATGAGGTCCACAGAGCACCCGAAGCCGGTGCTCTTGGGCCCTCTGCCCCAGGAGCAGAGAGTTCAAAGGCTAATTCATCTGGCTTCTGCCTTGCAGCTTACAGGGCTACCATTGCACCTCTGGAAAGTTCAACTCTCAGAGTTTTCCCAAGCATGGCACTGGCTGCCCTGGGGCAGTATGGAGACCCTAGACTCTGTGTCCTGTGACCTGCTTATCACTTAGTCTACGGGAAAGCTGTAGTGGGAGCTGGCAAGAGAGGGCCTGTTCTTCTCCCTTGCTCCAGCCCCCTTTTCTCTGACCTCTGATCAGGTCCTTCTCACTCCCAGCCTTTGCTCCTGCAGCACAGCTGCCTGGTGCCTCCTCCTTCCTGAGGACCTGCTGGGGAAGCCCTCCCTCGTCCACAGTGCCACGACCACTCTCACCACCCATGGCTGCCTCTTTTGGCCACCCAGTGTCCAATCCCTGCACTTTCGTCACTAGGAGAGCCCCACTCATGGAACCGGGCTCTGGGTGGATGGAATCTCGATGTGGGGTCACAGGGGCAAAGGTGCAGGAGGACAAGGCCCTCTCAGGGGAACGGGGAGCTGAGAGAGGAGAGGGAGGGAGCCCAGTTTCCACCCCAAATTCCCAGCTCTCAGAGTCGGGGTGCAGACCTAAGCCTCTCCCCACCATCAGCCAGTGGTGGGGCCTGTGCCCAGTGAAGGCTTAAAGATCTCTAGGATTCCGGAGTGTTGCCAGAGGCGCTGCAGGTGGCTGGGAGGAGGTGGCGGGGTAGCGTCCCTCCCAGAGGGCAGCTGGTGAGGAGCAGCAGACACAAAGCCACAGGACAGATGGACACATGGGAAATGGAGGGATCTTTAATAACCGACTGAGTGAGAAATTTGAGGCAGATGAGGCGTGCAGCACGACATTTATATGTAAAAATAATTAAAAACACAGGCGCGGGGCAGGAGAGGTTTGCTGGTCGGGAGGGGCCAGGCAGGGGTGGGAGCGATGCGGGCGGGAAGGAGGGCAGTTCGGTCCTCGGAGACGTCAGGCCCCCTCGCCCGTCCCGGGGCATCGAGCCTGCGCCTCTCACCTTCCTGCTGGCACATCTGTGTGAGGTCCTCCACCAGGCTGGCGGCCTCCCTGCAGCTTCGGGGGCCCTGTGACTGCACCCAGGTCCGCATCTTGCTGGGCAGTGCGCCCAGGAACTGCTCCAGCACCAGCAGCTCCAGCATCTGCTCCTTGGAGCGCGCCTCAGGCCTCAGCCACTGGCGGCAAAGCGACCAGAGCTGGCCCAGCGCAAGGTGCGGCCCACCCGCCACGTGGTACTGGAACTGTCGAAACCGCAGACGCTGGGCTTCGGTGTCCCTGGGGCTTGCTGGCCCAGGGTCCCCGTCCTGCTCACTCGGGGTTGGGGTCTGGGGACGTCTGGGGGAGGCAGGGGCTTTGGGCCGTTGGAGCATTTCTCTGGCCAGAGTGCCCTCTGAAGGGTGTGTGTGGACTGGATCCCAAGAGTCTCAGTGGCTCCAGACAGAGCCGGTGTGGCAGGCGGGCGGAGTCAGCAATCAGGGGCCTGCAGAGAAGGGCAGGGACAGAGGGGCCACATCAGATGGTGGCCCTCCCTGCTCAGGATGCCCCTCAGCTCACTTCCTAGTCCTGGCCTCCAGCACCTCAAGGAACTAACCTGCCTTTTCCCCACCTCCTGATCTCATCTTCCACATGCCTCTCAAAGGCTACTCTGCGCCGAATTCAAGCCACTGGCTGCCTGAGGACCTTTGCACCTGCTGTCCAGCCCCTGCCCTTCCCCTCCTAGTTGCTCCCCTCGAAGATGTCCCGGCCATCATCCTCCTGGCGCCATCTTCGAAACCCCCATGCCTTTCTGAACACATCTTTTTCCCTTAGAGTCTATCTCCCTCTCATTTAGTCATTCGACACTCAACGACTGACGAGCTGTGGGAGCAAGAGTGGCTGCCCCCGGGGAGTAGCCAGCGCTGCGCATCAGAAGCTCCAACGGGGATGCAGACATTCTCTACCCAGGCAGCCACCTACATGTAGCTGGGAGCACCTGAAATAAGGAACTGAATTTTCAATTTAAATGGAAGCAGCAGGTGGGCTACATAATAATGAACGGTGGCGGCAGCGGCAATGATGGCAGCAGCAGCAGCCTCTGCCCATGGTGTTATCTTTGCTGCCTTCATGCTTTTCCTACCAACTCCAAGCTGGTAGAGGAGGGCAGGAAGGGGGCAAGGGAGACTGGAGACTCTGAAAAGAGACGGAAAGTAGAGGGCAATGAAAAAGTAACCTTTTGTGGCCGGGTGCAGTGGCTCACACCTATAATCCCAGCACTCTGGAAGGCTGAGTGAGGCAGGTGGATCACCTGAGGTCAGGAGTTTGGGACCAGCCTGGCTGACATGGTGAAACCGTCTCTACTAAAAATACAAAAATTAGCTGGGTGTGGTGGCATGCACCTGTAATCCCAGCTACTGGAGAGGCTGAGACAGGAGAATTGCTTGAACCCAGGAGGCAGAGGTTGCAGCGAGCGGAGATTGTGCCACTGCACTCCATCCTGAGCGACAAGGTGAGTCTCTGTCTCAACAAAACACCTTTTGTACATTTCCAAGCCCACTATGGTGAATATATAACTGAAGAAAACATTAAAAGTCATGAAAATAAAAGTAAACAAGGAGGTTTTGGTTGTTTGTCTTTAACAACTGTACTCTGAGCTGATCTGATCTGCTGGTGAGAATATAAATTGGCATGACCTTTCTGGAAAGCACTATGAACACTTATATATGAAGAACACTTGGTAGATTGCATGCAAGATGCAAGATTCCGGCACCAAGATTCACTACAAAAGTGCCCAGCTGTTGAATGTGGTGGGATCAACTACCTCCCCCACCATGTGATGGGAGTATTCAATGTGCACAATACACAACACCATGACATGACCATGGGGAATATATACATGATGTACAGATGACATGAGGCACAGAGAACACAGGATGCAGGATGATGCGTGAGTGTCACAGAAAAGGAGTGCTGGGCAGAGGCCCACAGCGGGCCGGCGAAGTGCTTTGTGTTCTTCATACTTCTCTGAATCTCCTCCAAATGGTGTCAGGATCCCATGTGACCTTCATCAACATGGAAAAACAAAACAAAACAAGAAATCTTTAGGAAGGATTTTTAACTATACGGGAAATGCTTATGACAAGTGAAGGAGAGATTCCATGGGATTTTCCCTCTTCATCCTCTGCTGCATTCTTCGTTCACTCTACAGTTCTTGTGCATGGGTTTTACAATCCAGGAGAAAGGAGAGGTGCAGGGTGGCAGAAAAGGCAACTCACCAGGCCTGTGCCCCACCAGCAATCTTCAAGTCTCGGACCCGGCCACCTGCACCCTGATTGGGAGACTACAGCTTGGTCTCCCCTGCCGAGACCACAGGCAAATACACTCTCTTACATTGTATTCACACTTTTATCTGTGTACTTTTGAATAAGGAAAAAAGGCCTATTTTGAAGCTCCACAGGTCCAAGAAGTCCCTTTGCCCTGGGGCCTCAGTCCTTATACTCTCTCAGGTGCTCAGGGCAGCTCACCCTGGAGATTCCAGGGAGGAGGGCTGTAGCCTCTCAGCATCTTCCAGGTTCCTGGGCTGAGGTCTGTGACAGGAAAGGCTAAGTTTATCGGGGATGAACGTAAAGAAGACTTCTTAGCAGAGGGCACCAGGGTCCACAGGTGTGTCTGGGGTCTATACGGGGGCTGATGTGGAAAATTCGGGCGTGCCTGAGCTGACAAAGAGTCCTGGACTGATGGTGGGGGCTGTTTCTGGAAGATGAAGGAGGCCTAGGATGATGTGAAGGGTCCTGAAGTCTGGACTCCTCCATGGGCAATGCTGTGGTGGCCCTGGGGTCCTAGAGGTCTACTTTGGTAGGGGTCTGGGATTAATGTTGGGGATGTGTGTGAGAGAGTGTCACTTGGAGGGGTGAGTGCCTGGTGGAAGTGCCGGGTTCACCTGGCATGAGCACTGAGATCTGCAGCCCAGGCCCCAAATTCTATTGCGGGGATGGGCGGAAAGGCTTTGCCGTTGATGCCGGATGCTTATTGACATGGTAGACGTGTTCACTGCGCCAGTCAGTGACTGGCTCTGGCTCTGAGAAGGGGGCTTACAACGCCACACAGGGGAGCTCCATAATCAGTGGGCTGGGGAAGTAGGCAAGGGCAGCGCGCTAGGAATACGGGGGAGGGGCAGGGACGGAGGCTTAAGTTGGGGGTCGGGATGGGGGTGATTGGGTGGGGGATGGGTCGGGGGAGATAGGTCCAGGGCAGTTGTTCGGATAGGAGCTGGATTCGAAGGCGGCTGGTTGGAAGGGAGATGGGTTCGGGGGCAGCTGGTCAGGAGGGAGACCGGATGGGGGTGGCTGGTGGGGAGGGAGATGGGTCCTGGGATGCGGATCAGGTGGTGAAGGGAGAACGTGAACGCGGCCAAGCGGGGTCTAGGCGGGCAATGGGGGTGCGTAGAGGGGCTTCTGCCTCAAACTGACAGGCGGATGCCAACGGGGGTCGAGGTCCCTGCGGGAAGGGGCGGCCCCAGCACCCCAAACCCCCGCCCCGCGTGGGCTCTAGCCTTCCCCTTCCCACCCCCCCTCCCCCAGCCACCTCGCGACTCCCGACGGGCTCTGGAACCCCGGCCCGTCCCGCCCCCGCCCGGGCCAGCCTCCCCCGACTCGCGCCCCAGGACCGCGATCTCTGGCCAGCTCCCGCCGACGCGGCTCCGCGCCCCTCTGGGAGATGGGCGCTTTGGCGGTTGGAGGAACGGATGGGCCGCGGCGGACTCACCGCGCGCGGGCTCCGCTCCGGCCTGGGCCGCTCAGTGATGGCGACCCCTGGGCTGGCGAGCGCGCCCAGCGCCGCGGGCGGACCACATCCCGGCGCCGCGCGTCAGCGTCACGTCACGCGTAGCGGGACTCCCGGGCAGGGGTGGGGCTGTGACGCACTCGGCGGCCGGGCCAATCGGAAGCCGCCTGGGATGAGCGCCCGCGCCTTCGCCGCGCCCTCCAGTAACCTCGGGCTCCGGCTCGGGTCGCCTTGGCAACTGGTCGCGCGGCTTCCAGAGCACGGCTGAGGGGAGCGGAGAAGGGGCCGGCTGCGGGGGATGCGTAAGTACGACGCGGCCGCTGGGCAAAACGCAGGCGTTCCACACACGCAATGGCCATTTCTTTATTTATGACGGAATTTCACTCTTGTTGCCCGGGCTGGAGTGCAGTGGCGTGATTTCGGCTCCCCGCAGCCTCTGCCTCCCGGGTTCAAGCGATTCTCCTGCCTCAGCTTCCCGAATAGCTGAGATTAACGGCGCCCACCACCACACCCCGCTAATTTTTGTATTTTTAGTAGAGACGGGGTTTCATCATGTTGGCCAGCATGGTCTCGAACTCCTGACCTCGTGATCCGCCCGCCTCGACCTCCCAGAGTGCTGGGATTACAGTCCTGAGCCACTGCGTCCAGCCCACGCAACCGTTTTTTACTGTGTCCAAGAGTGGTATGTCGAAACAGTGTTTTTAATATAAATATGTTTAGTACAAGTATGTCCCAGAATAGGATCGCCAGACTTAGCAAATAAAAACACAGGACGTCCAAGTAGACTTGAATTAAGGATAACAGTGAATTTATTTTTAGTATTACTGTTTCATATTTAGGGTATTTAAAAAACTTCTTGATATAAATACATGAGTGTAAGTAATTTCCACTGTAATTATGTCCCGTAGTATCACAGTAACATTGCCCGATTTAGTAAGCAAAAAATAAAGCTTAGTTATATGTAAACTCAAGAAAAACAAGGACGCCGGGCGCGGTGGCCCATGCCTGTAATCCCAGCACTTGGGAGGCTGAGGCGGGTGGATCATCTGAGGTTGGGTGTTTGAGACCAGCCTCGCCAACATGGTGAAACCCCGTCTCTACTGAAAACACAAAAAGTAGCCAGGCATGCTAGTGCGCCCCTGTAACCCCAAGGCAGGAGAATCGCTTGAACCTGGGAAGCAAAGGTTGCACTGAGCCGAGATCATACCACTACACTCTGGCCTGGGCAACAGGGTGAGACTCTTGTCTGTAAATAAATAAATAAAAATAAAAACAAGGAATACATTTTTAGTATCAATGTGTTCTATATTTCACATACTTTAAATAAACATTATATAAGTTCATTGCATGTAAATATTTTTTTCCCCAAATTCACTCTCTTTAGGAGGAGTGATAAATAATTTTTTTTTCTTTTTATTTATTTATTTATTTATTTTATTTTTTATTTTTTATTTTTTTTTTTTATTTTTTTTTTTTTTGAGACGGAGTTTTGCTCTCGTTACCCAGGCTGGAGTGCAATGGCACCATCTCGGCTCACCGCAACCTCTGCCTCCTGGGTTCAGGCAATTCTCCTGCCTCAGCCTCCTGAGTAGCTGGGATTACAGGCACGCGCCACCATGCCCAGCTAATTTTTTGTAGTTTTAGTAGAGACGGGGTTTCACCATGTTGACCAGGATGGTCTCGATCTCTTGACCTCGTGATCCACCCGCCTCGGCCTCCCAAAGTGCTGGGATTACAGGCGTGAGCCACCGCGCCCGGCCCTTTTTATTTTTTTAAAAGACAGGGTTTCACCATGTTGGCCAGGCTGGTCTTGAACTCCTGACCTCAGGTGATCCACCTGCCTCCCAAAGTGCTGAGATTACAGGCATGAGCCACCACGCCCAGCCAATAAATAATTTTTAATATTAATATGTCTACAGTATAACCATGTGCTAGAATAAGGTTGCCATATTTAGCAAATAACGTAGGACAATATCTAGTTACATTTGAATGTCAGATAAATGATGAATAATGTTTTAGTGTAAACATGTCCCATTACAGTGGCTCATGCCTGTAATCCTAGCACTTTGAGAGGCCGAGGCAGGACAGGAAGATCACTCAAGCCCAGGAGTTGGAGACAGCCTGGGCAACATGGCAAGACTCCATCTCTACAAAAATACAAAAATGACCCTCAGGTGATGGTGCACATGTGTGATGCCAGTTAGGAGGCTGAGGTGGGAGGATCACTTGAGACCAAGAAATTGAGGCTGCAGTGAGCTGTGTCACACTACTGCAGCCTGGGTGACAAAGTGAGACTCTGAAAAACAAAACAAAAATATGTTTCAACAGTGTATTTGAGGCACCCTTGTACCAAATATTAAATACTAACAGTATATCTTATATTGCAACACGTATTTGGAACATACTTATACTGAATTCTTTTTTATTTTATGTCCTCATATGCAAAATACATTCAACTTATACTGAATTCTAATGCCAAATTATCTTCTAAATATGAATGGTATAAGTACATTCCAATAGTGTATTTGAGATATAGACTAAAAAAAATATTCATTTTGTATTTGAAAATCAGATGGGGGTGAGATCATGATGCAAGGAGGGTCTTCAGCTCTGGGACTGAGCTCAGGGTAGCTGAAGTTGCCCATTGCTGAAGAGGAAGCAGGAGTATGTGAGCTAAGGAAGGAGAGAAGGACCCACCTCCAGGAACCCGAGCCTGAGCACCATGCATCTGCTGAATAGCTGTTTATTGAGGGTCTATGTGTACCAGGCACTGTTCTGGACAGGGGTGGGAGCACATCAGTGAGAGGGACTGATACGGTTTTAGCCCCTTGGAAGCCCATGTTCAGGGGCATTCACCAGTAAACAAAGCAGATGCTTCCTGTAAATATAAATACCTAGAAGAAAATAAAAAGGGGCCTGGAGATTAAAAGTCCCAGGAGTGGTAGCCGGGTGTGGTGGCTCACATGTATAATCCCAGCACTTTGGGAGGCTGAGGCGGGTGGATCACCTGAGGTCAGGACTTCAAGACCAGCCTGGCCAACATGGTGAAATCCTGTCTCTACTAAAAATACAAAAAATTAGCCGGGTGTGGTGGTGCATGCTTGTGATCCCAGCTACTCTGGAGGTTGAGGTGGGAGAATCACTTGAACCCAGGAGGTGGAGGTTGCAGTCAGCCAAGATCATGCCACTGCACTCCAGCCTGGGCAACAGACCAAGACTCCATCTCAAAA
>NW_016107732.1:1308162-1315418 GCF_001604975.1 Cebus imitator | reverse complement strand
GTGTCAGTGAGGGGCTGCGTCAGCTGGATAATCAGAGCCGTGCCTCTGCATCTACATCTACTGCCGGCGGCTGGTCCCTAGAGTGTTGTGTGTGAATGACACTATGGAGAAACCACTATGGGAAAACCAAATGAAGGTACTAAGGGCTATTATTCTCCTTCTTGAAAATTAGGCACTTGTAATGACATGGTTCATATTCTTGGTAGCAGAAATTGGCCTGGTCCTTTGGGGCAGCAAAGGCTCCTATGTGCATTTATAACTGCTACCCACTTGGGAAATCTCCCTTGAGAGAACACTTAGTCTGTCTCTAGCGTCAGGATCAAAGACACCGTCATAGACCACCTGAACTCTAGATCCATTGGGAGGCAGCCTGGTGTCCAGGGTGTCCAGCAGAGGTTTCAATTTTTTTTTTCTTTTGAGACACAGTCTTGCTTTTGTTACCCAGGCTGGAGTCCAATGGTGCAATTTCAGCTTACTGCAAGCTCCGCCTCTTGGGTTCCAGTGATTCTCCTGCCTCGGCCTCCAGTATAGCTGGGATTACAGGAGCCCACCAGCACGCTCAGCTAATTTTTTGTATTTTTTAGTAAAGACAGGGTTTCACCATGTTGGCCAGGCTGGTCTCGAACTCCTGATGTCAAGTAATCCACCCTCCTCAGCCTCCCAAAGTACTGGGATTACAGGTGTGAGCCATTGCACCTGGCCTGAAATTTTTTTAAGCAGCAAAAACCTTTGTCCCAAACTCCACTTAAAAAAAAGTTAATCAGCTAAAAGCTGAACTATTGTGGTTACCAGGGGCTAGAAGAAGGGGGAAGGGGAATTCTTTTGGGGGTGATGAAAATATTCTGGAATTAGATTCTGGTGATGATTGCGTAACCCTGATAATATACCAAAAACTACTGAACCGTAAAAGGGTAGCCTGGGCATAGTGACTTGTGCCTGTAATCCCAGCACTTTGGGAGGCTGAGGAGAGGAGGATCACTTGAGGTCAGCAGTTCAAGACCAGCCTGGCCAACATGTTGAAACCCAGTCTTTACTAAAAATACAAAAATTAGCCAGGAGTGGTAGTGGCCATCTATTGTCCCACCTACTCGGAAGGCTGAGAAGGGAGAATCGCTTGAACCTGGGAGGCGGACTTTGCAGAGAGTGGAGATCGTGCCATTGCACTGTAGCCTGGGTGACAGAGTGAGGCTGCATCTCAAAAAAGAAGGGTGAATTTTGTGCTGTGTGAGTCATATCTCAATAAAAATGTTTCGGCCAGGTGCAATGGCTCATGCCTGTAATACCGGCACTTTGTGGGTCCAAGGTGGGAGGATGCTTAAGCCCAGGAGTTTGAGACCAGCCTGGACAACATGGTGAAACCCTGTCTCTACAAAAATTAGAAAAATCAGCCAGGCATGGTGGCTGTGCCTATAGTCTCAGCTCCTTAGGAGGCTAAGTCAGGAGGATGATCTGAGCCCAGGAGTTCAAGGCTACAGTGAGCTATGATGCACCACTGCACTCCAGCCTGGGTGACAGTCTAAAATGTCTAAAAAAATAAAAATGAAGAAAAATGCAGAACTGTTTGAGTTGATGCTATGGCAGAAGATGTAGAGTCCCAGTTTAAAGCACCCCTCTTTTAACCTTTTTACGGAAGACAGTGTGTGGCCCCCTCACACTCAAAAATCAACTCCAGTTGGAACTGGGCCCCGTCTCTACAAAAAAATTTAAAAATTAGCCTGGCATGGTGGCACATGCCTGTAGTCCCAGCTACTCGGGAGGCTGAGGTGGGAGGATCGCTTGAGCCCAGGAGTTTGTCAGCCTGGGTGACAGAGTGAGACCTCATCTCTGAAAAGAAAAAAAAAAAAAGCTCACCAAGCCTACCCCAAATTTAGAAAGATACTCTCTCCTATATACACGCGGCTAATGAATGTGACGAAAAGTGCCATCTGACTAGTGATCAGGCACAAAAATCAAGAATGTGGTGAGGTTTTTTGTTTTTGTTTTTGTTTTGAGACAGAGTTTTGTACTTGTTGTCCAGGTTGGAATGCAGTGGTGCCATCCCAGCTCACTGAAACCTCTGATTCCTGGGTTCAAGTGATTCTCCTGCCTCAGACTCCAAAGTAGCTGAAACTAGAGGTACCTGCCACTATACCCATCTAATTTTTGGTATTTTAGTAGAGACGGGGTTTTAGCAGGTTGCTCAGGTTGGGCTTAATTCTTGAGCTCAGGCAATCCACCCACCTTGGCCTCCCAAAGTGGTACATTACAGGCATGAGCCACTGTGCCTGGCCTCAGAAACACATTTCTGCAAAGATTTTCAAAGATTTTCATTTGTCGCCCCCCCCACCCCCTTTTTTGTGTGTGTGATGAGGTCTCTGGTACAATCATGAATCATGACTCACTGCAGCCTCAACCTCCCAGGCTCAAGTGATCCTCCCACCTCAGCATCCCAAGTAGCCTCCAAGTAGGTGGTACATGTAAAACACTGCTTGGTCTGGGTCTGAGGATTGGGAGGCGAAGAGGTACAGTGAGGACTGTGGTGAACCAGATAGGAGAACCCTCGCTAAGGGACAGCTGCAAGAATTTACTTAGTGGTAAGTGAATTATGTTTCTCTGGCCTATGTTTGTCTGAGTGGGTTCCACCTAGTGGTACAGCGTCTTCCAAACTGGGAGAAGCCAGAAATCTGGATTTAATTTAATTAATTTATTTATTTTGAGACAGACTTTCCCTCTGTCACCCAGGGTGTACTGCAATCTCTACCTCCCAGGTTCAAGCGATTCTCCTGCCTCAGCCTCCTGGGTAGCTGGGACTACAGGTGTGTGCCACCACTCCTGGCTAATTTTTCTATTTTTAGTAGAGATGAGGTTTCACCATGTTGGCCAGGCTGGTCTTGAACTCCTAACCTCAGGTGATCCGCCTACCTTGGCCTCCCAATGTGCTGGGATTACAGGCATGAGCCACTGCGCCCAACCATATTTTGCTTTTTGCTTACCCTTCCCTTCACCTTGCTTTTGCTTTTACTCATTTCGCCCTTTATTTAACTTCCATTTCCCTCTGCTATTTTCCTGCATGTTAGGGAGCCACTTTGCAGCCCAGCCTTCACCCACCGCCTAGACCTGGGCTACCTGACCACAGAGACGCACCCGTTCAGCCTGGGCCAGCCCTCTGGGGGCTGAACATGCTTTACCCCTGCCTGGGACCCTCTGGTAGCCACCGGGCAGGAGGTGTTAACCCAGGGCCACTGAAGCTCTGGGGATGTCCCCATCTCAAAACACTTCCAGCTGAAGCGGGAAGGCTTAGGAGATTCTTTGTCTCTTGTATCCTCCTGGGGCCTCTCCAAAATCAGTGACCTGGGGACCCTGAGTGCAGCTGCTCCTGGGCTTGCAGGATCCCTGAGGACCCAGTCAGGACTCATCAACCTCCCGCCCCGAAGTCTACAGGTGAGTTCTGGGGGCTGTTACCCTGGCCTGGGCAGAGGCAAGTAAACACAGGAGGAGGAAGTACTTTTAATAGCCCTGGGACTGAGTGGCCACTGTTCTCCCAGGCCTGGATGCCTCAGGCTCCAAATGTGTCCCCAGGCCCCAGGTCCTGGATTGAGGGGTGAGCTCCCAGATGAAAGCCCCTATCACTGTCCGAAGCAGCCCACACATGGGCTGCTGTTGCTGGCTGTTAGTACACCACGGACATGTTGCTGTGCTCTCTGCTTCCCGCCCTTGTGGGATCTCTCTCTGGGGCTGCTGTTTCTGGCCCAGTTGGCTGGCAGTTGCCAGGGAAGAGCCCCCGCTTTGATTCTCCAGGGAACGTGGTGGTCGGGGGCAGCTCTCCATCTTCCACTTGTACAACGTCACCCTGTTTGATTTTACTGCTCTGCCAGCTGGCTTGGAGTATTCAAGGTAAGCGGCTGCCAGGGTGTTTGGTGGGGACCACCTTTATGAGTATTTCTCTAAAGCCTCAGGCAGTGGCTGATTCTCAGAATCCCACCTGGATGGCCTGGATTCATCCTGTCTGTCTGGATCCTGGTCAGCCTGTCTCACTGGCCCCACCTTAGCACCTCACTCCATTTTTCCTTCTTGTTTGCTCTCTCTGTCTGGAGTGTGGGCTGCTTGTCTCCTCATTGTCTGTGCTGCAGGGACTACAGAGGTGAGACAGGGATTCTCCCCTCTCTTGTCTACTACCAACCCTTTGTGCTTAGAGCAGTGCCAGGCACAAGAAAATATGTTTGCAGAATGAACAAGTGTTTGTGCAATTAACAAATTTCTTTCTTTCTTTTTAAGATAGTGTCTTGCTCTGTCACCCAGGCTGGAGTGCAGTGCATTGCAGTAGCACGATCTCGGTTCACTGCAACCCCCGCTCCTGAGTTCAAGGAATTCTCCTGCCTCGGCCTCCCAAGTGGCTGGGACGGTAGGCACCCGCCATCATGCCTGACTAATTTTTGTGTTTTTAGTAGAGACAGGGTTTCACCATATTGGTCAGGCTGGTCTTGAACTCCTGACCTCAGGTGATCTGCCCACCTTGGCCTCCCTAAGTGTTGGGATTAAAGGCGTGAGCCACTGTGCCTGGCCCAAATTTCTTCATAAGTTGATCAGCCCTGGGAATTCCTCTTTACCTGTGTGTCTCACCACCCATTTCTGTCCTGGGTTCCCAAACTGTCTTTGCAGACAGTTCTTCACATAGTCCTTCTAGTAATTTTTTTCTTTTTGAAAAAATGAATATGTTTACCATTTTATATTATTTTATTTTTTGAGACAGGGTCTGGCTCTACTGCTCAGGCTGGTGTGCAGTGGCACAATCATAGCTCACCGCAGCCTTGACCTCCTAGCTCCAGTGACCCTCCCACCTCAGCCTCCTGAGTAGTTGGCACCACAGATGCATGCCACCAGACTCGGCTAATTTTTAAATTTTTAAATTTGTGTTTAATTTTTTGTAGAGACAGAGTCTCACATTATGACCTAGGCTGGTTTCTAACTCCTGGGCTCAAACGATCCTCCTGCCTTAGCCTCCCAAAGTGCTGGGACTACAAGCCTGAGCCACCATGGCTGGCCTGTTTACCTTTATTTAAACATTGCCGGCCGGGCGCGGTGGCTCACGCCTGTAATCCCAGCACTTTGGGAGGCCGAGGCGGGTGGATCACGAGGTCAACAGATCGAGACCATCCTGGTCAACACGGTGAAACCCCGTCTCTACTAAAACTACAAAAAAAAATTAGCTGGGCATGGTGGCGCGTGCCTGTAATCCCAGCTACTCAGGAGGCTGAGGCAGGAGAATTGCCTGAACCCAGGAGGCGGAGGTTGCGGTGAGCCGAGATCGCGCCATTGCACTCCAGCCTGGGTAACAAGAGCGAAACTCCGTCTCAAAAAATAAAAATTAAAAAAAAAAACAAAAAACAAAAAAACATTGCCAAAGTGTTTTCCAAAGCAATCATATCATTTTGCATTCTCTCCAGAAATGCATAAGTTTCCAGTCACTACACTTGCTATCACTTGATATTGCCAAGTTATTGTTTCTAATAGATTAATAATAATTGTATTTATTGGCCGGGCATGGTGGCTCATGCCTGTAATCTCAGCACTTTGGGAGGCTGAGGTGGGTGGATCACGAGGTCAGGAGTTCAAGACCATCCTGGCCAAGATGGTGAAACTTGCTCTCTACTAAAAATACAAAAATTAGCTGGGCATGGTGGCTAGCGCCAGCTAATTAGGAGGCTAAGGCAGAGAATTGCTTGAACCTGGGAGGCAGAGGTGGCAGTGAGCTGAGTTCACACCACTGCACTCCAGCCTGGGCGACAGAGTGAGACTCTGTCTCAAAACAAAAAAAAATTGTATATGTTTATGGAGTACAATATGATATTTCAATATATGTATACATTAGGGAATGATTAAGTTGGGCTAATCAACATACTCATCTCCTTACATCCTTATCATTTTTTGCAATGTGAACATTTAAGGTATAATCTTTTTGCAATTTTGAAACATACATTAATTATTAATAACTATAGTCTCCACACTGTGCAATAGATCTGGCAACCTATGCCTTCCATCTAACTGAAACTTGGAGCACTCCCCACCTCTTTTTGGCTGTTCTGCCATGCTGCTATGCACATGTCATGATCAGTGCAAGGTCAGAGATAACCAGGTCTACACGTTTGTGTCTTTCCACATGTCGGGTGTTTACTGATGTTATTTCAATCACAAAAGCCTCGAGCTACATGGAGTTCCCAAGGAGGCACTTATCCTTTGTGCTTCTCATTCACTTAGTGATCCACCCACCTCAGCCTCCCAAAGTGCTGGGATTACAGGCGTGAGCCACTGCACCCAGCCTATTTTAATTTTTTTAGAGATGGGGTCTCACTCTGTTGCTCAGGCTGGAGTGCAGTGGCATGATGACAGCTCACTGCAGCCTCGATTTCCTGGACTCAAGCAATCCTCTTGCCTGAAATATAATCCATATACCACACAACTCACTCATGGCTTTTGGTATGTTGAGAGTTGTCCAGCCATCCTCACAGTCAATTTGAGAACATTTTCATTACCCCACAAGGAAACCCCAACCTCTTTAGCCAGCAGTTCCCAACAGCCCCATCTGCTGACAACCATTGATCTATGTTCTGTCTGTACAGATTTACTTTTCCTGGACATTTCCTATAAATGGAATCATACACTATGTGGTCTTTTGTGACTCACTTCTCTCACTAAATATTCTGTTTTCAAGGTTCATCCATGTTGCAGCCTGTGTCAGAGCCTCATTCCTTTCTCTTGATTACTTTTCCATCATAGGCTGGGTGTAGTGGCACTGTGGGAAGCCAAGGTGGGAGGGTTGCTTGAGGTCAGGAGTTCAAGAGCAGCCTGGACAACATAGGGAGACTCTATTACTACAGAAAAAAAAAAAAAAATCTAGGTGTAGTGGCATGCATCTGTGGTCCCGGCTACTCAGAAGGCTGAGGCAGGAGAATCACTTGAGTCTGGGAGGTCAAGGCTGCAGTGAGGTATAATCGCACTATTGTACTTCAGCACTGGGCAACAGTGCAAGTCTCTGTCTCTTAAAAAAAAAGAAAGAAGGCTGGGCACGGTGGCTCAAGCCTGTAATCCCAGCACTTTGGGAGGCCGAGGCGGGTGGATCACGAGGTCAAGAGATCGAGACCATCCTGGTCAACATGGTGAAACCCCGCCTCTACTAAAACTACAAAAAATTAGCTGGGCATGGTGGTGCGTGCCTGTAATCCCAGCTACTCAGGAGGCTGAGGCAGGAGAATTGCCTGAACCCAGGAGGCGGAGGTTGC
>NW_016107732.1:1294110-1307952 GCF_001604975.1 Cebus imitator | reverse complement strand
CTACTCAGGAGGCTGAGGCAGGAGAATTGCCTGAACCCAGGAGGCGGAGGTTGCGGTGAGCCGAGATTGCGCCATTGCACTCCAGCCTGGGTAACAAGAGCGAAACTCTGTCTCAAAAAAGAAAGAAAGAAAAAAGAAAAATTCGATTGTATGACTAGACTATATTGTGTGTATCCATTTATCAGTTGATGGATATTTGAGCTGTTTCCATTTTGGGGCTATTGTGAATAGGGCTGCTATGAGCATTTATGTATCAGTTTTTGTGTGTATGTTCAGTATGTTTTCAGTTATCTTGGTTGTATGGGTAGAATTTCTGGGCCTAATGGTCTCTCTGTGTTTACCTATTTGAGGAGCTGCCAGAGAGTTTTCTGAAGCAGCTGCACCATTTTACATTCCCCTCACCATTGTATGATGATTCCAGTTTAAAGATATTCATGCTGGACTGAGAAACCTGTAAATTTGGGTTTACAGAATTCCTTTGTCCTTGAACACCTTAAATTTGCAAAGGTTGTTGGCCTGCTGGGGGAGAGGACTTCCTTTCTACCTTTGAAGCAGGGGCCATGTAAATCACAGAACAGATTGGAGGGGCCTTCCTGGGTGGCTTTGTGAATGTAGGGGCCACAGAGAAAGCTCACCCCTTACTCCTTCAGGGTGAGTTGTCATGTAGCGGGGAGTTTATTCTGAAGTGTGACACTTCAGGTATGGGCTTGATTGATTGCACAATTAGTCCAGTTCTATCCTGATAAAAAGGAGAGTTGATTCCTATAGAATCTCTGCAAATAACCACATTGCTATTCTAGGTGCTTTTAACCCCAAAGTATCAAGCCAGGCTGATTTTTCGAAGAATTCACTTTGACTACCTCCAACTTGGATTACCTCCAACATAAAATGCTTCGAATTGGAAGTTTCTATATGTAGACTTTCTTTTTATTCCTTTTAATTAAAGCACATTTAAAGAATTAGAAACTCAATATTTCTTTTTATTTATTTATTTATTATTATTTTTTCCCCATTTATTTTATTGCATTTTAGGTTTTGGTTATTTATTTATTTTTGAGATGAAGTCTCGCTCTGTTATCCAGGCTGGAGTACAGTGGTGCGATCTCGGCTCACTGCAACCTCTGCTTCCTGGGTTCAAGCAATTCTCCAGCCTCAGCCTCCTGAGTAGCTGGGACCACAGGTGCCCGCTGCCATACCTGGCTAATTTTTATATTTTTAGTAGAGACAGGGTTTCACTGTGTTGCCCAGTCGAGTCTTAAACTCCTGACCTCAGGTGATTCACCCACCTTGGCCTTCCAAAACGCTAGGATTACAGGTGTGAGCCACCGTGCCTGGCTTAACAGCAACAACAAAAAACAGACAAGCTTTCCCTGTCTTGCCCAGGCTGGTCTGCAACTCCTGGGCTTAAGTGATCCTCCCAACTTGGCCTCCCAGTGTTGGGATTATAGGCATGAGCCGCTGCACACAGCTGCAACTGCATTTCTTGACTGCAGCTCAAGAAGCTCTTGTTTTCCTGTATCTGTAGGGTTGCCAGATAAAACAGGACCCCTACTTAAATTTGGTTTTAGTAGAATTTTGTCCCCAATATTGCATAGGCAATACTTATGCTAAAATATTATGTGAATTTATCTGAAATTTGAATTTAATTGGGTATCCTGTTTTTTAGTTTCAAAATCTGGCAGCTCCACCTGTTGAGTCAGTCTTACAGGTCTGTGTAAACCCATCAGAGCAGAGCATCTCTTCGTTCAGACCCTATAACCTTTGTATAGCCTGTTTCTTTACTACCCTCTGGTGGTAGGAGAATGTTTTGCACACATACAAGGAGCATTAAAGACTGATCCATCAGATCCCAGAGACCAAGCAGTTTCATCCTGTGCCTCAGCCACAGGTCAGAAGCAAACACAGACACAAAACCCCATTGACCCCAATTTCACATAACTCTTGTATCTTCTGGGGCACAAGAGGTAGTCTCTTCATTGGCAAATCGACAAATAGGAAAAAACTGACAAAGATCACAGCATGGCCAGACAACACAAGCAGGTTCTGAGTCATTGCCACTCAGTGAAGAGTGAAGAATAATCCATCTGTGCTGTGCAAACCATAACTAGAATCAGAACCCCAGGCCCAGCACGGTGTGGCTCCAGCCTTTAACCCCAGAGTTTTGGGAGGCTGAAGCAGGAGGATCACTGGAGCCCAGGAATTCAAGACCAGGCTGGGAAACATAGTGAGATCCCCATCTCTATAAAATAGTAATAATAATAATTTCTTTCAAAACTGGGGGTGAGAAAACAAAAGAAAAAAAACTAGGGGTGGTGGTGCACATCTATAGTCCCAAATACTTGGGAGGCTGAGGCAGGAAGATATCTGAGCCCAGGAGGTAGATGATGTAGTGAGCCGTGATCCTGCCACTGCACTGTAGCCTGGATGACAGTGAGACCCTGTCTCAAAAAAAAAAAAAAAAAAACCTGCCTGGCAAGGAAGAAGAAACGTAAGTTTGAAGTGGGCAAGAACGAGAGGAATGAACATAAACTTCAGTTGTTCATTGGGGCCAGGTGTGGTGGCTCACAACTGTAATCCCAGCACTTTGGGAGGTAGGCGGATCACCTGAGGTCAGGTGTTTGAAACCAGTCTGTCCAACATGGTGAAACCCTGTCTCTACTAAAAATACAAAAAGTAGCCAGGTGTGGTGGTGTGCACCTGTCCTGTAATCCCAGCTACTCCAGAGGCTGAGGCAGGAGAATCGCTTTAACCCAAGAGGTGGAGGTTGCAGTAAGCCAAGATCATGCCACAGGGCACTTTGGTGGGCTCTCCGTAACCCTCAGGCCATCATTTCCAAATACTCTCATGCCAGGGAACAGGAGCTTGGTGAATCTGGCTTGGGCGTCTGTGTTTTAGAAATGTTATCTGGATAGTGCCATGGTGGGACTCAGTTGAAAAGGCACACAGAGAATCGCCATCACGTGAGAGATTGTTAGAAATGCAAATGCTGGGGCCTGCACCATAACCAGGTCTCACATTAACACTGGAGATGATCTGGACTCCATGATCCAGTAGCCATTCTTCTCATAGAAAGATGATCATGTCCCAGCTCTGACCTAACTAGGGTGGCCGGCTATCCCCAAGACTCAAGGTGTTTGTGGGACTCTTTTCTTCTTCTTTTTTTTTGAGATGGAGTTTCACTCTGTTGCCCACGATAGAGTACAGTGGCATAATCTTGCAATCTCTGCCTCCCAGGTTCAAGCTGTTTTTCTGCCTCAGCCTCTGGAGCAGCTGGGATTACAGGCACACATCACCATGCCCAGCTACCTTTTGTATTTTTAGTAGAGATGGGGTTTCACCATGTTGGCCAGGCTGGTTTCAAACTCCTGACCTCAAGTGATCCACCTGCCTCGGCCTCCCAAAGTATTGAGATTACAGGTGTGAGCCACCATACCCGGCCTCTTTATTTTTCTTTTTTTTCTCTCCCTCCGTCCCTCCCTCCCTCCCTTCCTTTCTTCCTCTTTCTTTCTCCCCTCTCTCCTCCCTCTCTTTCCTCCCTGCCTCCCTTTCATCCCTCCCTTCCTTCCTTCCCTCCTTTCCTCCCTCCCTCCTTCCCTTCTTCCCTCCTTCCTTCCTTCCCTTTCTCTCTTTTTCTTTTTTTTTTGGAGATGGAGTCTTGCTTTTTTTGCCCAAGATGGAGTGCAGTGGTGGGGTCTCAGCTTACTGCACGCTCTGCCTCCTGGGTTGAGGCGATTCTCCTGCCTGAACCTCCTGAGTAGCTGGGATTAAGGTGTGTGCCACCACAACTAGCTAATTTTGTATTTTTAGTAGAGATGGGGTTTCACCATGTTGGCCAGGCTGATCTTGAACTCCTAACCTCAAGTAATCCGCCCACCTCAGTCTCCCA
Source organism: Cebus imitator (assembly GCF_001604975.1). NCBI lineage: Eukaryota > Metazoa > Chordata > Mammalia > Primates > Cebidae > Cebus > Cebus imitator. Next base: position 1,304,066 of record NW_016107732.1, on the reverse strand, counting down.
AAGTGGTGGGATTATACACAAAAGCCACCATGCCTAGCCTCTCTTTTTCTTTCTTCCTTTCCTCCTTTCTTTCTTTCTTTTTTTTTTTTTTTTGAGACAGAGTTTCGCTGTTGTTACCCAGACTGGAGTGCAATGGCACGATCTCGGCTCACTGCAACCTCCGCTTCCTGGGTTCAAGCAATTCTCCTGCCCCAGCCTCCCGAGTAGCTGTGACTACAGGCACGCACCACCATGCCCAGCTACTTTTTGTATTTTTAGTAGAGACGGGGTTTCACCATGTTGACCAGGATGGTCTCGATCTCTTGACCTCGTGATCCACCCGCCTCAGCCTCCCAAAGTGCTGGGATTATAGGTGTGAGCCACCGCGCCCGGCCTCCTCCTTTCTTTCTTGCTTCCTTTCTCTGACTGCTTGTGCATGCTCGCCTGTCCTTCCTTCCCTTCCTTCCTTCCCTGCCTCCCTCCCTCTGTTCTATTTCTTTCTCTCCCTCCCTCCCGCCCTTCCTTCTCTTTTCTCTTTCCTTCCTTAATTTCTCTCTTTCTCTCTCTCCTTTCTTTTCTCTCTCTTTCTTCTCCCTATCCCCTCCCCTCCCCTCCCCTCCCCTTCCCTTCCGTCCCCTCCCCTTCTTCCTTCCTTGCATGGGTCTTACTGTATTGCCCAGGCTGGTCTCAACCTCCTGGGCTCTAGCAGTCCTCCTGCCTTGGCCTCCCAAAGCACTGAGATTACGTGCATGAGCCACCCTGTCCAGCCTTGTGTGAAATTTTATTTATTTATTTATGAAATGGAGTCCCATCTGTCACCCTCTCTGTTGCCCTGGCCTCTTCCCACTCAGGCGGTTCCCTCCTCCACACTGACCGGCCTCAACAACAAGACCCAGTTCCTGTCGTCCCTTCGGACCGTGCCCAGCGACCTCACAACTGTCCACACAGTGGCGCAGCTGGTGCTTCCCTTCCGATTGTCTTGGGTGGGTGTCTTGGCACAGGAGGATGACTTTGGGCTTCAGGGCAGCTCTCTGGTGGTCCAGGAGCTAGGCCAGGCTGGGGTCTGCATGGAGTTCCACCTCCACACCCCCACCCATGAGTCCCCAAAGATGAAGAACATCATCCAGCAGATGGAGAGCTGCACCGCCACCATCATCCGGGTCTTCATCAACAGCTGCACTTCCAACTCATCCTGCAGGGTCTGGCAGGTGGAGACATCCTGGGCCAGGTCTGGGTCAGTCGGGACACTCTGCACATGGCACTGGCCCTGACCATGCTGGGTGCATCCCAGGTCCTGCAGGACTCGTTCAGCCTCCTGTTTCGCTATAGCCAGCTCCCTGACTTCCCTGAGTTCCTTTCTCACCTGCACCCTGCCAGGACCCCGGAAGCCATGTTCATACAGAGGTGTTAGGAGGTCACCTTCAAGTGCACATGGCCCCACGAAAGTTGGGTGCCAGCAGGGAACAGCACAACCACCACAGGAGTCCACTACTGCTCAGGAAATGAGAGTCTGAGGGCTGAGCACTACCCTTTCCAGAGAAGAGTAAAGTAAACATTGCCTACACAGCGGTCTGCACCCCGCCTGAAGGCCCTGGCAGCCTGTGAGCATGGGGATGAGGGGTGTGCAGATCCTCAGGACTTCAGTCGTGGCAGGTGAGAGGCGAACATTTCGAGTGGGGCTAAACATGGTGGCTCATGCCTGTAGTCCCAGTACTTCTGGAGACCAAAGTCGGGGGAGCACTTGAGCCCAGGAATTCAAGATCAGCCAGGGCAACACAGTAAGACCCCCAAATCCACAATTTTTTTTTTTTTGAAATGGAGTCTTGCTCTGTCACCCAGGCTGGAGTGCAATGGTGCAATCTCAGCTAACTGCAAGATCCACCACCTGGCTTCAAGTGATTGTCCTGCCTCAGCCTCTTGAGTAGCTGGGATTACAGGCATGTGCCAGCACACCTTGCTAATTTTTGTATTTTTAGTAGAGATGCGGTTTCACCATGTTGGCCGGGCTGGTCTTGAACTCCTGACTGAGGTGGTGGCCATGATCCACCCAGTCCTCCCAAAGTGTTGGGATAACAAGTGTGAGCCACCGTACCCCGCCAAGAAAAAAATGTTTTTAAAATTAGCCAATCATGATGGTGCATTCCTGTAGTCTCTTCTACTTGGAAGGCTCAGGTGTGAGGATTGCTTGAGTCTAGGAGGTCGAGGCTACAGCAAGCCGTGATGGTGCCACTGCACTCCAGCCTGGACAACAGGGCAAGACCGTGTCTCAAAAACAAACAAAAAGTGTGGAGTGGATGATTCAGGGAAGGGCAGACAGCAGGAAACTCTCTTGGTCTAAGCTATGGCAGAAGGATAGAGGCAGCACTCCTCAGTGAGGATATCTTGTGTTCACAGCCCTGAGCCACATCTTAGCAGGAGCACTGGATGAGGAATCTTTTTTTTGAGAAGGAGTCTCCCTCTGTTGCTCAGGCTGGAGTGCAGTGGTGCAATCTTGGTTCACTGCAACCTCCGCCTCCTGGTTCAAGCAATTATCTGCCTCAGCCTCCCGCGTAACTGGGATTACAGCTGCCCACCACAATGCTCGGATAATTTTTGTATTTTTAGTAGAGACGGAGTTTCACGAACTTGGCAAGGCTGGTCTTCAACTCCTGACCTTTTGATCTGCCTGCCTTGTCCTCCCAAAGTGCTGGGATGAGGCGTGAGCCACCGCGCATGGCCTTTTTTTTTTTTTAAGACAGGCTCTTGCTCTGTCATTCAGGCTGGAGTACAGTGATGCATTCACAGCTCACCACAGCCTCGATCTCCTGGGCTCAAGTGATCCTTCCACTGCAGCCTCCAGAGAAGCTGGGACTACAGGCGCGTGCCATCACGCTGGGCTAATTTTTGTGGGTTTTTTTTTTTTTTTTTGTAGAGATGGGGGTCTCGCTATGTTGCCCAGGATGGTGTCGAACTCCTGAACTCAATCGATCCTCCCGTCACAGCTTCCCAAAGTCCTGGGATTACAGGAATGAGCCACCGCGGCCGAAGTGCTCCATACATATTGATACAGGAAAACTCACAGGATGGGTTGCTGGTAACCCATGCTCCCATAAAGCTTGGCCTCTGAAAAAAGACCTGGGAACTAGCCCTGATGTTCTCAGCCGTGAGGCTTCACAGAGATGGGTAGCTCGAATTAGGTTCCTTATCTTTTTTTTTTTTAAGATGGAGTTTCACCATGTTGGTCAGGCTGGTCTTGAACTCCCGACGTCAGGTGATCCGCCCGCCTTGGCCTCTAAAGTGCTTGGATTACAGGCGTGAGCCACCACGCCCGGCCCAGGTTCCTTATCTTAAAGAGAATGACAGCAGCCACTTTCTCACAATCTTGCGAACGCCGAGTGAAGAATCCCTCGAGAGCGCTGAGAACTCGCCGAGCTCCTCCCGCGAAACCCGGGACCGCGAGTCAGAGCTGTCCTTTCACCCCGCCCACGTGGCGCGGGGCGGGGCGGGGCGGCCCAGGAGGCTGTTCTGTTGGAGGGGCTCTCTGGTGCCGGAAGTGCCGCCCGGAACTACAGCTCCCAGCAGCCCCCGCGGCGCGCCCCGGTCGACGCCGGGGAAGCCGCCGCCATTGTCCGCGGCTGAGGTGAGGCCTTCGCTCGGGCTGTGGGGCCGCCGTAGCGGCTGGGCTCGGGGGTTGGGTGAGGCGGCGCCAGGGCGGGTCCTGCGCCTGCACTTTCCGCGCCGGCCTTGCGCCCTCGTTGCCCTCGGCCCTCCCACCCCACGCCGGCCTCTGGCCTCCCGCTTCCAGCCTCCAGGCGCGCTTCCTTGTCTGGCCGTACCGGCCTGGGTGAATCCTGCACGTCGGCTCCGCGTGCCTTTGTCCCCGAGGCCGCGCCTGGGCCTCCCGAGCGCACTGCTGGGCCGGACCTCGGCGCGGGACAAAAGCCAAACGCCCCAGGCGAGGCGACCCCGAGCCTGCTGCGCCGCCTTCACGGGGGACCCGCGGCTGCGTGTCAGGTGAGGCCGGGACGAGCTTCTGCAGCGTCGCGGCCGCGTCGGTCTCGCGGAGGAAATTTGGGTCGGGAGCTCTGGAAGCAGGTGATACGGCTGCGTCTGAGGCCGTTGATGGGAAGAATAACCCCGTTCATTCCCCAGCCCGCCTCCCCGCCGGTTCACACAAAGCACTGTGAAGGACGCCAGACCCGGGTTGGAAACAGCTCTGGATTCCCTTAAACATGCGGTGACGGCGGCGGTCACTGTCAAGTTGCAAATAACAGTGCGAAATGCGGTTTGCATTCTGCGTTTTCGCGCTTATTCCGGTGCTCCTGAGGCTCACTGGGTGTTCTAGTGCTTTATACACGTACCCAAGAGTCCATTAAAGAGGTTGCTGACTTGTCCAAAGATCTGGAACCTGGTTTAGGGGTCTGGGCGCCAGGCCCATCTCTAAGTCCTCCACACACACACAAGCCTAGGCTTAGGAAATCTCGGACGTGGATTTTGTTTTGGAGGTGGGATTAAATTTACATAACATAATGTTCACCACTTTAACCACTTAAGTGTGAAGTTCATTGGTTTTATTGTATATTAATAAAGTTGTGCAATCATCACCACTGTCTAATGCTAGAACATTTCATCACCCCTCAAAGAAACTCTTGTTCCCATTAAGCAGTCACTCCCCATTTTATTTTTTCTCCCAGCTCTGGGCAACCACTAATGTATGAGGATTGCAAGTAGATTTTACAATAATTGTTGTCAAGTTAACCCGAAAGTTCCATCTATGTTGTGACTGTCTCTTGGGAATGGCTAACAAATTTATACCTTCTTATCGGAATCATGCTTTTTTTTCCAGCTTATGCAAATTACCCTTCATTTTTCTCCAGGAATTGTGTTATTTTTTTGACATGTAAATTTTCTTAAATTCTTGCAAGTTTTTTTGTTGCTTCTATGGATGGATTCCCTTCTTTATTCCCACTGGGTCTTCTGTGAGAATGGACCAATTTTGTCTTTTTTCACTTTTGTCATTAGGTGGGGAATTGCACTGTTCCTGGGCCGGTGTCTGGTCAGTCAGTCCTCAGGATGGCAGCCATCAACCCGTGGGCCTCCTGGGGTGAGTCCAAATCATGTTAATTCTGGGCCTCCCCTAACATTAGCTGCCACAGTCATGGGTCAGAGCCGGGGAGGGGCTGAGGACTTTTGAGGATGGAAGCGGGGTCTGTCTGTCTTGGTACAAAATTAGAAGAGATTGGTGGTAAAGGAGGAACATTGTTGGCGTAAAAGACAGTTACTTTTATGTGTTTTATAGTCTCTCCTGAGAGTTGTCATTGGTTTTAAGAGATTTTCTGGTGGTTTATGGGGTTTCCTAAAAGACAGTGATACATATGATAAAGTATTGTCTCTACTGCTCCTCTATATATTTTTACCTTTATTATTTTTTTACTTATATAGTATTGGTAACTTCAAAACAGTGTTAAGTAATAGTGACTCACATGTGCATTTCCTGTGTGAATCCAGCTTATGTTGGATTTTTTTATGTGCCTTTGGGCTCTGTTTATGGAATTTTGTAGTGCCCATTAGGGAGTCAGTTTCCTTTTGCATTTTGTTGCCTTTAATCACTAGGTTTGGTGTCACAGACCTAACCTGATTCTTCTGTGCAGGTGCTCTTACGGACCAGCCTTGGGGGATGACAGCTGTTGACCCATGGGCTTCCTGGGGTGAGTCAAGAGCCTGGTCAGCTGTGGACTGCCATGTTGTGGCCTCTCCCTGTAGTGCTCTGCACAGCTGGGGATCAGAATGGGGACCAGGTGGGGCTTTGGGGTAGATGATCCAGATCTGTCTCTGTGAAGAGTTGGAATGAGGAGGGGTCAGAAAGTTCTAATGAGCAATAAGATGATGGTGACATCTCAAGATGCATGAGAATTCATGTGTGGCTATTTAGGGTTCAGGCCCAGGAAGACTGGTCACACTAGACACTGCTTCTCAGAGATGGTACTTAATAGCACAGGGTGGGCAATGAGAGAGTCGTGTGTTCAGGTACTTTCATAACCTTCTCTGAGCCCTAATTCATTCATCTGTGAGGAAGTGGGTTTCTTCCCTCATTCAAGGGGGAGGGTCAGGGGCTGGTCCTTAGTCCCCGCCGGGAAGGAAGGGTGAGCTCCTGGCAGCAAGAGCTGCCTCCATGACTTTTTTCTCCTTCCCTAGCTCTGTGTCCTCAGGAGCCTGCCTGGCACGTGGAGGGGAGCCCCGAGGAGGGGAGGAGGGCCGCTGGGCTCCCAGCAGCCCAGGTGCAGGTGAGATGGGGCCTCCACTTATTCTTAAAGGGCTGTCCTTTTCTCAAAAGGATGATGTCCAGATTATCCCTGGTTATCCCAGTTGATGCGGCTTGCCAGTTTACAACAGTTAAGAGTTTGGGTAGGGAAGGAAGCAACTGGAAGTTAATGCTTCCTGAGAGCAGGTAGGGAGAATCAGGCAGTTTTTAGTGACTTAGAGCCTTGCTATCAACCAACCTGTCCACAGTGCTGAGCTCCGACTGTCCCTGGCATATTGTGGAGGATGAGGGGTAGTCCTTTTGGTTGGCAGCCCCACTTCTCTTCCCTCTTCCCACCTTTACTCATGTCTTTAGCACCTCATTTCAGCTGATGCTGTGCAGTGAGCTCCATCCTTGCTGTGAGGGGAACAAGGACAGGTGTGAGCCTCTACCCTGAGGAGCTCCCAGACCCTTTTCCAGGGTTATTCACTCAGTTAAGGACATCTCACAGCCTACCTGGGGTCACACATGCAGTGTGGGATGTGAGAAACCTGAGATGGGTAGAGTAGGCCTGCAGGAGCTCGGTTTACCTGATACTTTGGGAGATGGGACAGAGTCTCTGTGGAGGTCAGCTTTTGCTGTGGAGGGGAAGGCTGCTTGGGAGACCTGGACCAAGAGGTGAAAAGAATGCATCAGCCAGTTGGGCACAGCCTGGTGACTGGGAGTCTGGTCTCCTACAGAACCACAGGGGTGGGGGGTGGCAGGCAGCACACTGTGTGACCAGTGTTTGAGACTGACTCCAGTTAGATTTTAGGCTGGAGAGGCCAGGATGAACCCAGCTGAATGCCTGAATGCCTGCTGCAGAGCTTCAGAAGTCTTGGGATCAGCGGGCACCAGGGTCCCGAATGTGGCTGGCAAGATTCCCCTGATGGGTGTGGAAAGAAGAGGGCTGTGGGAAGCAGGCTGGTGTTTCAGGCTTCAGTCTGACTAGGGCCTGGGAGCTAGGAAGGAGAGGAAGATCAGAGAAATAAAGAAATCAAGGCAGGTGACTTTGTGATTATGGGGATCGGGTGGCTCCCGAGAGAAATAGGATGATGGAATCAATTTGGAAAGGTGTCATCTCCCTGCATTCCTCCTGCTTAGTCTCCTCACCAGATGGAGCCACTTAAAAAAATTTTGTAATAGCTTTATTGAGACAGTATTGGCATACTATAAAGTTTATCCTTTTAAAATGTATCATTCAGTGGTTTTTAGTATTCACAGAATTGTGCAACAATACCAGTATCTAAATCTAGAACATTTTCATCATCCTAAAAAAAAATCCTGTACCTATGAGTAGTTACTTTCTGTTCCCCCTGCCAACCACTAATGTACTTTCTGTCTCTGTGGATTTGCCTAGTCTGTACACTTCATATAAATAGAATCTTAATATAATCTTAATATAATCTTAGCATAATATTTTTGTTTTTACGAGTTATCCATATTGTAGCATTTCATCAGTATTTCTTTTAATGACTGAGGCAGCCATTTTTAACCTCCTCTTTTCAGTTTTTTAGAGTTGTGTCTGTATTTCTAAGTGGGAGAGTTTTTTAAATTGGTTTTTCCTAGTTCATCAAAGTTACATGTACTCTGTTAGCTCCCTGCTATGAAAGATGAAGAAAAAGAGTTTCATTACCTTTTTTTAAGTCTTTTATTTGTAAGTCAAAATAATGAATCAAGGCTGGGCGCAGTGGCTCATGCCTGTAATCCCAGCACTTTGGGAGGCCAAGGCGGGTGGATCACCTGAGGCTTTAAGTTCAAGACCAGCATGACAAACGTGGAGAAACCCTGTCTTTATTTAAAAAAAAAATAAAAAGAATCAAGCAGATACTTGGATATAAAACAAGATTTAAAAATAATGTCTCTACTTTATGCCTCTCCCCCAAATTAAAAAATGTTAATAAAGCTGCCCACAGTTTCAAATCTGGTGGGTGAAGTGCATCATAAGTATGCTGTCCCCACTTGGCAGTGTTGCCATCCCTGGTCCAGGTGAGATGGGAAGCAGAAGGGCCTGAATCATACAATACAAGGTGATCGTTGCCTGGCATCACAACTTGGGCAGCTATGAGGTTTGGTGCTGCTACAATGTACAGTCATTATTAAATCCTAAAACAGAATCATTAGCAGTGAAGCTAGGCTATCCTGAAAGATGGCCCCTGAATCAGACTCAGGAGTAGAAGTTAGCTTTAATAAAACACTGCGAAGATAAGCCCTGTTAACTACCATGCTACATTCTGCTGTTTATTTATGCTAGGGTTTCTGAGAATTATCAAATTTAATGCTGAGAAAATAAAACAGAATTAAAAATAACACCCTCCAATGTCTGAAGAGTTGTGATTTCTGACAACATGTTCCTGGCTGGCCCTCCACCCCACGCTCACTTTGGATTTTTCCCTGTGGGAAAGTTGGACTTGACTGTTGCGTGTTTTTAACTAAATGAGATTAATCCTGTGTCCCTTTATTGTTCCCTCGAAGTTAAATATTTATTGAAATAAAGCATTTATCTGGTGAAAACATCAAATGCTGTCATCCCTCATTATCTTAATAGTCCATTCATGGAAGTATCAGTTGAATAGTTAGGTTTTAGCTACAGAAGCCCTCATCCCATTATTTCTAGGAATAGGGGAAAATAATAATTGTAGTGATAATATCCCATTCCATCCTAAAACCCCAACCAGCCTCTCCAAATATGGAAGCATTCAAATCCCTCTGTAACAGTTCGCCAAGGATATCTGCTTAACAAACATTATGCACATAAAACTCCAGTAATAATCCTGCACCTATCCTTGGTCATACTTGAGGATGTGCACAGTCGAGTTGTGTTTTCCTTGGATAACACAATGAAATTCTACCTGCAATGAAATTCTACCATAGAAGCCATCTGAATTGCCCCGGGGTCCTTGAAGGGGGAGCAATTGGGCAAGATCTGTCAGCGAAGATCTGAGACCCAGCTAGGCCTCTTGGTCTTCTCTCTTTCAGACGCTCACAGGATTTAAATGTGTGGCTGGTTTGTTAGCAGATTCCATAAAGTACTTCAGAATGCCTAGATAAATGCTTATGCGTGTATACAAAGTGATATGTGCAAAAATGTTTATGAGAATTTGGGTGAAACACTTTTGCAAGTCATCCTAGGGTATAATTGGAAAATGCAAATTTAGCTCATAATGGTGACCTGTGGACCAGAAGGATTTGCTCCTCCCGCTAGCAGGACTCCTCTCTCTAACACCTTTAACCCTCAGTGTCAGGGAACAGTGAAACCTGTATTTCTTCTATCCTTGAAGGGTCCCTTTCATCTCCACAGCTCATGAGACTAGGTGCCTGTCTTCTACAGTCTCTTCGTTATGGCCTTTTGGTTTTGCATTTTCCTTTGCAATTCTAGGCTGAAGGTGTTTACTGTGTTCCCTTACCATCCACTTATTTAATTATTTTTATTTTTGAGACAGAGTCTCACTGCATTGCCCATACTGGAGTGCAGTGGGGTGATCTCAGGTCGATGCAGCCTCCCCATCTCATATTTAAGGGATTCTCATGCCTCAACCTCCCGAATAGCTGGGATTACAGGCGTGTGCCACCACACCTGGCTAATTTTTGTATTTTAATTTTTATTTTTTTTTATTTTATTATTTTTTAAGACGGAGTTTCACTCTTGTTACCCAGGCTGGAGTGCAATGGCGCGATCTCGGCTCACCGCAACCTCCGCCTCCTGGGTTCAGGCAAT
>NW_016107732.1:1289796-1292410 GCF_001604975.1 Cebus imitator | reverse complement strand
GAGACCATCTCACTCTGTAGCCAGGCTGGAGTGTAGTGGTGCAATCTCAGCCCACTGCAGCCTCCGCCTCCTGGGTTCAAACGATTCTCCTGCCTCAGCCTCCCGAGTAGCTGGGACTGCAGGTACGCATCACCATGCCCAGCTAATTTTTGTTGCTTTTCTTTTGTCTTTGAGACGGAGTCTTGCTCTGTTGCCAGGCTAGAGTGCAGTGGCATGATCATGACTCACCACAACCTCTGCCTCCCAGTTCAAACGATTCTCCTGCCTCAGCCTCCTGAGTAGCTGAGACTACAGGCGCACACTACCACACCCAGCTAATTTTTGTATTTTTAGTAGAGACGGGATTTCACCATGTTGGCCAGGATGGTCTCGATCTCTTGACCTCGTGATCTGCCTGCATCAGCCTCCCAAAGTGCTGGGATTACAGGCGTGAGCCACTCTGGCTAGGTATGTACTTTCATTGTTACTAGGGCTGCCACATGGCTCTCCAAGGGCGTGAAGCTACTTCTCAGTCTCCCCACTCTGGGAGAAAATACCCATTTTCCTGCATTTTTGTCAACACTTGACATTATCAGGTCTTTTAAATATTTGCTTACCTCAGGACCAGAAACGTATATTGCATTACTTTAATTTGCATCTTTTTGACTGGTAGTGAGCTAAAGTACTTTTTGATATCTTTATTGGCCATCTGTACTTCCTTCTCTCTTTGTCTCTCTTCCCCCATTCCTAGATTTCTAGAGACTGAGTTTAATGTAGGGCACATGCATTCTGGATCCTAATTCTTTGCCATATATCATTTATGTCCTCCCAGTCTATAGCTAGTCTTAACTGGTGGTGTCTTATCAGTCAGATGTTTGAATGTTGGTATGTTTTTGTCAAATGTGTCTATCTTTGTTTATGGCTAGTGTTTTTTTGTGTGTATCTTATTTTAAGAAGTCTTGTGTTATTTAAAAAGTAATAATTCCCTCTTGTCCTTTTCCTTTATGTTCTCTTTCTGGGATCTTCTGTTCAGGTGGATCTCCTGAACAAATTGCTATGTCTCCGATTTCTTTATATTCCATGTCCTTTTCTTGGTGGGGATTAGGGGGCCTGATGATCATAATCTCACCACAACAGAACTCTTTAGGGCCTCCTGAACTGATTGCTGTGTCTTCTGGTCTTTTCTTACTCTGTGAAGGTTTTTCTGTTCTCTCAGAGAGCCTCACTTGTAGCATCCTGTCCTGTTTTATACTGAAATCACTCTGGTCTGAGAATCTGAGAATAGGAATTAAATTCTTTGAAAGTTGAATGTGGCTGTTGTCTAGATTCTCTGGCCTCTTGGCTACTTAGTTCAGTCTCTATCTGTGCATCAGGTGTTCTTCAGGTCCAGTAGTTATCTGGTTTGTGTTTCCCAGGGCAGGACTGTGAGGCTGGAAGTCCTGCTCTGCTGCAGCTGAGTAGATCTGGTTCCTGATTGGTGCCTTCCCTCTCCGTCTGCCCTCCTGGTAAGGCATGCTCTGAGCTTCATGGGCCTGCATGGGCCAGGGTCATCAGGCCAGTTCTACTTCCAGTTTCATAGATATGGAGCTGTGAGGCCATAGACTCCCTTCCCTTCCCCTCCTTGTGGGACTGAAGAGGTCTCCACTCACCTAGGCAGCCTGATAACCTAGCATACTCTCAAGTCTGAGGCTTCTGGGACTTTTTTTCTGCAGGGCTGCTAGCAGTGCTGCTTACAAGATGGGGCACTTGCAAAGCTGTTCAAGTGTAGGCTTTCACCTGCTGTTTTCAGCCTGACTCACTCCTGCCTCTCCTAGAGTCCTCTTGCAGGAAGCACCTGGTTCACCGTGGTGCCTCCTAGTGTGGGACTGGAATCGCCTCTACTCTAGTTGGTCAGTCTCGCCTTCATCTTCTCTGTCTCTTGGAGGAATGAGTGGAATTCCACGTGCTGATGCCCCCATTTTTTTTTTTTAACTGGCTTTTTTTTTTTTTTTTTTTTTTGGAGACACAGTCTCACTGCATTGCCCATACTGGAGTACAGTGGCGTGATCTCTGCCCATTGCAACCTCTGCCTCCCAGGTTCAAAGGATTCTTGTGCTTCAGCCTCCCAAGTAGCTGGGATTGCAGGTGTGTGCCACCACACCTGGCTAATTTTTGTATTTTTAGTAGAGATGGCATTTCATCATATTGGCCAGGCTGGTCTCAAACTCCTGGCCTTAGTGATCTACCTGCCTCTACCTCCCAAAGTGCTGGGATCATAGGTGTGAACCACTGCATGCCGCCCAACAATCTGTTGTGTTTTTTTTTCCAATAATTTTTTCCTATATGTAGTTTTCCTACAGTTTTCATTTTTCGACTTTGAGGTCCATCCATGTTGATAGATACAGAGAAGTCAGGCTTGTTCCTTTGGCACTGCCAAGTGTGTCTATTAGGGGAATGCACCTCTGCCTTCATCATTTCTTTTATGGGTATGTTTATAAGTTCCTCTTTGCCCCATTGTTTTTGCTGCTCCGGCCAAAGCTGTGTGAACATTCCTGTAGCTTCATTTTGTGTACATGTTTATGTAGTTTTTATCTAGGCATACCCCTAGAAGCAGAGTTTTACTTGGTTTTAGGTATGTACTTTCTTTCTTTTTTTT
>NW_016107732.1:1277228-1288881 GCF_001604975.1 Cebus imitator | reverse complement strand
TGACCAGGATGGTCTCGATCTGTTGACCTCGTGATCCACCCGCCTCGGCCTCCCAAAGTGCTGGGATTACAGGCTTGAGCCACCGCGCCCGGCCTAAAAATTCTTAATTATATTTGTAAAGTCCCTTTTATCATTAAGATAATAGTCACAGGTTCTAGGGATTAGGACATGGGCATCTTTTGGGGGCTGTTGTACAGCCTACTGTAAGCACTCATGTTGACAAGCTTCAGCAACTGTCAACTTTCTGCTTTCTTTTCATCTATTCCAACACAACCTTTTTTAAACTGGAGTATTTTAAAGCAAATCTCAGAATGGTATCATTTCACCTGTAAGTGTTTCTGTGTATATATTTAAGAGCTATGTACCCTTTAGGGAATACCATAATACCTTTTTCATACTCAGCAAAATTACCAATAATTCCTCAATATTATCTGATACCCAGTTCATGTTGTTTTCTCTATGTATCCCTAAAATGTCTTTTTACAGTTGTTGGTTTGTTCAAATCAGGATTTAAAAACAGCCCACACATTGCATGTGCTTCATATGCTAAAGAAACTAGATCACTGGTTTTGTCGGTTTGCCTGATTTTTGCCTTCATGATATCATTGAATAAGTTCCTCCATCCCCTCATCTCCTGTAAACTAGTAGTTGGACTAGAGGCCTGAGTAGATTAGTTTGGTGTTTTTGGTAAGAATACTTCATACTGCATTGCATTGGTGGGCACATGGTGTCTGGTTGTCCCATTTTTAGGTATGATGGATTAGTGTGCACAGTTATTGTCCGACTGACCCCTCCATTATAAAGCTCCCTGTCTGCCTTTCACCTGCGGCTGAGCAGTCATTGATGATGGTCATTGCCACTGTCCACTGTTTTATTAGGGACTGTAGAACTGCTCTAATTGTTTCAATCCTTTTGCGATAATTAGATGTAATTCCTCTATTTTTATTTTTTACTTTTTTTAGCGACGGAGTCTTGCTCTGTCACCCAGACTGGAATGCAGTGGTGCAGTCTCGGCTCACCATAACCTCTGCCTCCTGGATTCTAGCAATTCTCCTGCGTCAGCCTCCAAAGTAGCTGGGACTGCAGGCGCACACCGCTACACCTGGCTAATTTTTTTGTATTTTGGTAGAGATGGGGTTTCACCATGTGGCCCAGGCTGGTCTTGAACTCCTTAGCTCAGTCATTCCACCTGCCTTGGCCTCCCAAAGTACTAGGATTACAGGTGTGAGTCACCACACCCGGTGGCAGTTCCTCTATTTTTAAAGATACGGTGATTCCATTGGGGTCTTGGGAGGGGTGGGAAGTGAATTTGTGGCTCATTCCACCAGCTGGACAGCCATTAGGGTGTGGGTTTGCACGGTGTTAAGTGTAGGTGAACGTTGAAGCCATCTTAGAAGGCACCACCCCAGAGAGGTTAGGATATGTGAGATGAGCACAGAGTCAGAGGCACCCTGGGCCATTAGCACGGCTGCCTGGCTAGTTCCCCAGGTGCTATTGCTCTGTGAAAGTGCATCAAGCGTAGGCTTTGTGTACTTCTCTGTCCATGTTACATTTATCTTTTGTGTTTTTATTTTTATTTTTATTTTTTAACACAGAGTCTCCCTCTGTCACCCAGGCTGGAGGGCAGTAGTGAGATCTTGGCTCACTGCAACCTTCACCTCCCAGGTTCAAGAGACTCTTGTGCCTCAGCCACCCGAGCAACTGGGATCACAGACGTGTGCCACGATGCCCAGCTAATTTTTGTAGAGACAGGGTTTTATCATCTTGGCCAGGTGTTCTCAAATGATCCACCCACCTTGGCCTCCCAAAGTGTTGGGATTACAGGCACGAGCCACCACTCCTGACTCCATGTTACATTTATATTAAAAAACCTTACATTACCATAAAATGAAGAAACAGTAGCCTTCAAGTATACTGGGGTCTGGGCAGTTTGTAAGAGGAAAACCAAGAAGTTGTCATTGACCATGGGAGTTGGGGAGGGTTTCATAGAGGGAGGTTGTGGCTACCACTTCTAAATGCTGCAAAGGCCAAGAAGGTAAAGGCAAAAATCAAACTTTGGGCTTGGCAATCACAAGACATTGGAGATCTTGGTGAGAGCTTGGTAAAAATACAAATCATGTAATTACTATATGTTTATTGCTCCAAAATGCTTCAATATAGATCAGCAAAAATGATTAATATCAAGAAAACATTTCCAATACCAAGGAACAAGAAAACGGATTATAAAGGCAGAGAAGGAACTGCAGTGGGATAAGAGTGGGAGACAAGGAAGGAGAGAAGATGAGGGTGTACTGTACCTTGCAGGAGGAGGTTGACTGCCAGAAGTGGGACAGGGTCACAAGAGACATCTGTATAGGGGATATGAGGCCGCAGGAGAGATGATCCTGTGCCTCTGAGGAAGTGGGATACAGAGATGAGGTTCAGCCATGGAAAAGGCTACAGTATGGCTGAGAATGGGGAGTCGTGAGTAGGAGTTGTCTTTTCAGGATATAGGATTTATTGGAGCAGAATCAGTTCTTTGTTTTAAGCCCATCACGTGAAGGTAGAGGGAGGGGTAGCAGTTGAGACAGAGTAAAAATTTTATACACTAAAGATTCAGCAGGGAGGGCTGGCCCAGGTCAGAGACAGGAAACTCAGTTCATAAGCTGTGATGAGGAGGGCTACAGGTCACCCTATATTTCGGTAGAAGTGATATGACGGAGCTCTGAAGAGAAGGGGCAGAGGTCCAGAGGATGCTTGGAGCAGAACACTGCACACATGTCTGTTCAGCGGGTGTCTCAGGGTTGGTTTTTTTTTTTTTTTTTTTTTTTTTAGACTGGGTTTCACTCTATTTCCTAGGCTGGAGTGCAGTGCTATGATCTCGGCTCACCGCAGCCTCCGCCTCCTGGGTTCAAGCTGTCCTCCCACTTCACCTTCCAAGTAGCTGGGACTACAGGCGTACACCACCACACCTGGCTAATTTTTGTATTTTTGGTAGAGACAAGGTTTCACCATGTTGCCCAGGCTGGTCTTGAACTCCTGAGCTTCCCCAGTCTGCCTGCTTTGGCCTCCCAAAGTGCTGGGATTATAGGTGTGAACCACCATGCCCAGCCTTCAGGGTTGATTGTGCACCTATGTTAAAGGAAGATTAAAGGCCGGGCGCAGTGGCTCACGCTTGTAATCCCAGCACTTTGGGAGGCCGAGGCGGGTGGATCACGAGGTCAAGAGATCGAGACCATCCTGGTCAACATGGTGAAACCCCATCTCTACTAAAACTACAAAACATTAGCTGGGCATGGTGGTGCGTGCCTGTAATCCCAGCTACTCAGGAGGCTGAGGCAGGAGAATTGCTTGAACCCAGGAGGCGGAGGTTGCAGTGAGCCGAGATCGCGCCATTGCACTCCAGCCTGGGTAACAAGAGCGAAACTCTGTCTCCAAAAAAAAAAGGAAGATTAGAAGCCAGGTCAGCATGGGAGAGGACCATAGTGTATAGATGGGTTGTGGGGCTTGTGGTGGTCCTGCCATGCATGCATTCTGTCTCCCACTCTGGGAATGCCCAGATGCCTGAAGCTCGAGTTGATCACTGCCCCCCACCTTTTTTTTTTTTTGAGATGGAGTCTTGCTCTGTTGCCCAGGCTGGAGTACAATAGTGTGATCTAGGCTGACTGCAACCTCCACATCCTGGGTTCAAGCGATTTTCCTGCTTCAGCCTCCCAAGTATCTGAGATTACGGGTGTGTACCACCACACCTGGCTAATTTTTGTGTTTTTAGTAGAGATGGAGTTTCCCCATGTTGGCCAGGCCGGATCTCGAACGCCTGACCTCAGGTGATCCGCCTGCCTTGGCCTTCCAAAGCGCTGTGATTACAGGCTTGAGCTACTGCGCCTGGCCTCTTTATTTGGGGTCTTACTTTGGGGGTCTTTAAGTGGAGTCTTACTCTGTTACCCAGGCTGGAGTGCAGTGACACAATCTCAGTTGCCTGAAGCCTCCACCTTCTGGGCTCAAGCCTCCCACTTCAGCCTCTCAGGTAGCTGGGACTACAGGTGTGTACCACCACACTTGGCCTGAGTTGATTTCTTTCCTATATTCTTTTTTTTTGAGACGGAATTTTGCTCTATTATCTAGGCTGGTGTGCAGTGGTGTGATCTCAGCTCACTGCAATCTCCGCCTCCCTGGTTCAAGGGATTCTCCTGCCTCAGCCTCCCCAGTAGCTGGGATTACAGGCACGCGTCACATACCCAGCTAATGTTTGTATTTTTAGTGGAGACGGGGCTTCACTGTGTTGGCCAGGATGTTCTCAATCTCCTGACCTTGTGATCTGCCTGCCTTGGCCTCCCAAAGCGCTAGGATTACAGGTGTGAGCCACCACGCCTGGCCTGGCGAATTGATTTCTTAAAAGGACTCGAGGGACATGTATAAAAAAAAGAGAAAATAAAAGGACTCGAGAGTGGGTACAATGGCTCATGCCTATAATCCCAGCACTTGGGAGGTCAAGGTGGGCAGATCACTTGAGATCAGGAGTTCAAGACCAGCTTGGCCAACATGGCAAAACCCTGTCTCTACTAAAAATACAAAAATTAGCTAGGCGTGATGGTGTGTGCCTGTAGTCCCAGATACTTGGGAGGCTGAGGCAGGAGAATCACTTGAACCTGGGAGATGGAGGTTGTCGTGAGCTGAAATTGTACCCACTGTACTTTAGCCTGGGTGACATAGTAAAACTCTGTCTCAAAAATAAAAATAAAAAAAAAACAATAAAAAGACTTCAGGGATGTATTCTTTTGAAAAATGAAATTTAGATTACCTTTCCTTTTCCTTCCTAGTTTTCCAGTGAGTTTTCTTCCTTTCATTAAAAAAAAAAGTTTAGATTGTGTTTAATGCAAGTGCTTTTGATGGCAGCTGTAACCGATTTTCCTTGGCCTGGGCTGCTCTGGGGCATCTTGCTCACCCTTAGCTTCAGTCTTTGGGACAGAGATGAACTGGGAATGGAAACCTCCTCATCGTGGCCAGAAAGACAACCTTTTAATGTACGGGTCATCAATAGGCTATCCCAAATGTGGGGTCTTCAGTCGTTCTCAGTGAGACCTGACTCACATTAGTCAGACTGTTGAATAATCAGGACAGTTTCTCTACATCCTGTCTTCCCTCCGCAGGGCTGTCAGCCTCACTCCATCCCTATAAATATTGGAAGGGGTGGTCACAGGCTGAGAAGGAACATTTGTGTTCTTTTAGGAACCAGTGACCTTCAAGGACGTGGCTGTGGACTTCACCCAAGAAGAGTGGGGGCAGCTGGACCTTGTTCAGAGGACTCTGTACCGTGATGTGATGCTGGAGACCTATGGGCACCTGCTCTCTGTGGGTAAGGCATATGCTGCCCAAGTAAATGAAGCTGTTCCCATCATAATGCCTTCAGCGGCTCCATGTTTAAAAGCTCATTGCAGGGCAAGTGTGGTGTCTCAGAAGAGCTGAGATGATATTGGTCCCTGAGGTTTAAGGACAAAACTCCTAATGCTTACAAAACATAAAATGGGAAGGACCTTGCATATTCTGCCCAGGTTGAGAAGTCCCGGGGAGGAATAGGCAAGGGAAGCTTTCTTTGGCTGTCCCGAAGCCTTGTGACACAAGTTCCATACTTTTCCTCCATGCATAGGAAATCAGATTGCCAAGCCTGAGGTCATTTCCCTGTTGGAGCAAGGAGAAGAGCCGTGGTCAGTGGAGCAGACATGTCCTCAACGCGCTTGTCCAGGTGAGGGCAGACCCCAGGCTAAGCAAGGAACTTCCCTCCAATCCTTCTTTGTTGAGAAATGGGATAAGACCATGAAGAGTTACCTTCCTCAGATACATTTAGAATTCCCTGTAAGGAGTTTTCTTACTGCTGTTGATTTTGAGCAAAGAAGCATCACCATACTAATAAGGTAGCCATTTTTGTGTGCTGCAGTTTCACTCCCTCACTGCCTGCTCTCTTGATGACTCCTGTTTTCTGTAACGTCTAAGGTTACCTCTCACCCAGTTAGCTACTTAAAATGTTTACCTTATTTCTTCTATTGCCAAACTTGTAACCTATAGCTGCAGATGCTTCTTTGAAAAAAAATAGTTTTTTGGAGATTTTTGGTTTTTTTGTTTGTTTGTTTTGAGGCAGAGTCTTGCTTTGTCACTCAGGCTGTAGTGCACTGGTACACTATCAGCTCACTGCTACCTCTAGACTTCTTGGATTCAACCGATTCTCCCACTTCAACCTCCCAAGTGGCTGGGATTACAAGCACCTGCCACTATGCCCAGCTAATTTTTATATTTTTAGTAGAGACAGGGTTTCACCATGTTGGCTGGACTGGTCTCAAACTCCTGACCTCAAGTGATCCACCCACCATGGCCTCCCAAAGTGCTGGGATTACAGGCATGAGCCACCATGCCCAGCTTGGACTTTTGTTCTTTCTTGCTTATATCTTCTTGGATAGATTTTAAAAATATAGGTAATGGTCAAATATCTGAAAGCTAAATGTGTAAGCTAAAAAAAAAATCTCATTTATGAAAAAAATTAGCTGGGCTTTATGGTACCTGCCTGTGGTCCCAGCTACTCGGGAGGCTGAGGTGGGAGGATTGCTTGAACCTGGGATTTTGAGGCTGTAGTGAGCTATGATCTCACCACTGCACTCAGCCTGAGTAACAAAGCAAGACCTTGTCTCAGAAAACAACAACAACAAAAAAACTCATTTATACTCCTTGCACTTACATTTCTATTTGTCCCCCAAAACACAGATACACAGGGGCACACACACAGGTAACCACTTTTCTTTTACTATAAAATTTTGAGTTATTTTCTTGGTAGTTGCCCTGGGGATTACAATTAACTTTTTTTTTTTTTTTTGAGACAAGATCTTGCTCTATTGCCCAGGCTGGAGTGCGGTAGCATGATCTTGACTTACTGCAACTTCTGCCTCACAGTCTTAGGCAATCCTCCCACCTCAGCTTCCTGAGTGGCTGGGACTACAGACATGCACCGTCATGCTCAGTTAATTTAAAAATTTTTTTTTTTTTTTTAGAGATGAGGTCTCATTATATTGCCCAGGCTAGTCTCAAACCCCTGCCCACAAGCAGTCCTCCTGCCTCTCCCTCTCAAAGTGCTGAGATTATAGGCATGAGCCACCATGCCTGGCCCTACAATTAATATCTTAATTTATGACAATGTAAGTTTGGATTAATACTAGTTTAATATTAATAGTATACCAAACGTTGTTTTTATATAGCTCTGTCC
Source organism: Cebus imitator (assembly GCF_001604975.1). Classification (NCBI taxonomy): domain Eukaryota; kingdom Metazoa; phylum Chordata; class Mammalia; order Primates; family Cebidae; genus Cebus; species Cebus imitator. The sequence continues at coordinate 1,281,653 of NW_016107732.1, read as the reverse complement.
TCCTCCTTTTACGCTGTTATTGTCACAAATTATATCTTTATACATTGTATGTTCATGAATATAGATTTATAATTATTGCTTTATGCAGTTGTCTTTTAACAGACTGAAAAGGAACTAGAAACAAGAATTGCATTTATATTGTCTTTTTATACATATGTAGCTATCTTTATTGCTGTTTTTTACTTTGAGTTACTGTTGAATTTTCTTTCATTTCAGCCTGAGGGAGTTTAGCATTTCCATTTTGTTTTTTGAGACCAAAAAGACACTCTGTTGCCCAGGCTGGAGTGCAGTGGCATGATTATGGCTCACTGTAGTCTCAACCTTCTGGATCAAGTGATCCTCCCATCTTAACTTCCTGAGTAGATGGGACTATACGTGCATGCCACCATGCCTCACTATGTTGTCTAGGCTGGTCTTGAACTTCCTTAGCTCAAGTGATGCCCCCGCCTCCCCCTCTCAAAGTGCTGGGATTACAGGTGTGAGTCACTATGCCCAGCCAACATTTCCTATAGGCAGGTTTGCTAGCAGCAAACTGTCGTGTCTTAGCTGGAAAGCTCTTGATTTTTCCTTCATTTTTGAAGGATAATTTTATGGGGTATAGAATTTTTTATTGTCATGTTTTTTGTTTTTTTCCTTTGTCTCTGGCCTGAATAGTTTCTGAGAGACAAGCTGTTAATCTTATTGAGGATCCCTTGTATGTGATGAATTTCTTCTCTCTTTCTGCTTTCAGGATTCTCTCTTTGGCTTTTAGTCTATGAGTTTAATTATTATGTGTATGCATGTTGCCTTCTAGGTTGGAACTTCTCAAAGTTCCTATAGACATCTCATTCCTCAGCTCTTCCATTTCATCTTTTTGACTAGCATGTTTTGGGCCCTACCTGTTTGCCATCGCCTCAGGCATTGGTGATTTTAAAACATTGCCTGTAAATGTTAGAAAAGTACCTTCTCTCTAGAGGCTTTTTAACACTATGAGAATTTTCTGCCAGGCAAAACAAAGACCAGCTTTTCCAATGCAGTTTTCCAGGGAGCCACTAGGCAGTTCTAGTAAGGACTGTTCTTTGGCAATGAGGCTTTAAAAAAGCTCCAGCTTTGTTCTGTTCACTAAAGTATCAGAAGTGGAGGCTGTCGTTTTTCAAGTCTATTACTGAGCCAGAGATTGGACCAGGGTAAGTTAAAACACCACATAGCTTACTGTTCTTATTAAAATTCACTTTTCTAGAATAAATGTTTCCTGGTTCCTGCAAGGCTTTGGTTAATTTACAGAATTTTGGAAAAAATGCCTTCTGACAATTATGCCAGGTTTTGTTTTGTTTTGTTTTAAGACAGCGTCTCATTCTGTCACACAGGCTGGAGTGCAGTGGCGCAATCTCAGCTCACTGCAACCTCCACCTCCTGGGTTCCAGAGATTCTCCTGCCTTAGCCTTCCAAGTAACTGGGACTACAGGCATGCACCACCATACCTGGCTAATTTTTTGTATTTTTAGCGGAGACAGGGTTTCACCATGTTGGCCGGACTGGTCTCAAACTCCTGACCTCAGGTGATCTGTCTGCCTCGGCCTCCCAAAGTGCTGGGATTACAGGCATGAGCCACCGCGCCTGGCCAGTTTTGCCAGTTTCTTAGTTTCTTTTACATAGTGGTGAAATTTTAGATGTCTTTACTTTGCCATTTTCACTGACATTCTACCCCAGGTAATCACTTTTAGTAACTTCTATTAGATGCATAACATAGTTTCTTTATGCAACTACAAGCATATAGGAATTTGTAGTTATTTTTCACATTTTCAACAGTAGGATATATACATTGTCTTTTCTTGTTCCTTTTAGCAATGTGCTACAGCCTCTTCTTGAGTCCTGAAGTTGAATATCTTCCACCCACTCTAATGGAGGGGACTTTTGTGAAGAATCTGGCCAATTGTTTTCTATTCAGATTGGAAACTTTCCCCTAAGAGCTTATCAATTCCAGTAGCTTTAATTCTTATACCTGTGGTGCTGCCCATTCTTAGTTACCATCCAGAGCCCTGCAATTCCAGCACCTCTGTCCTTACACTTCTCCCATTTCACAAAGCATCTCAGCTGTCTCCTTGATCTCAGCCGATAGAACCAGTAATCTTGTTTCTTCGTTCTAGATGTTTTCCCATCTTCCTGAGATGTGTTTCTGCATGTCCCATAAGCTGGAGATTGAGGAATCATCTTGATTTCCCGTTCTTTCCTCTCCAAGAAGTAATCTGTCTTCTAACTCCCAAGATTTTCTTCCTCTGAAATGTTAGTTATGTCATTCAGCTTCCATCATCACTCTCAGTCAGGGCCCTTTCTCATAAAATTCCAGCCCAAGATGATGAGGAAATTATCACTTGTTATTAGCCACCTCAGGTATTATTTCTAGATTTATGTCCCTGAAATTTTTCATTATGAGGTCCCTGTCATTAAACCTACAGTGATTCTATTAGCCATTTAACAAAACAACTGGATTCCAAGACCTTCTGTTTTTTCTACGGTTTTTCTCATTTCCTGAATAGCTCCTAGAGTTTATTCAGCAGGTGTCCTTACTTTCTTCCTTACACGTTGGTCACATCATGCATGCCTCTGCTCATGCTGAGTGACTAGTTAGTCTGTACCCAGGTTGTGCTTCAAAGTTGAGCTCCTGTTGTTTCTCTTGTGAGAATCATCCTTGAGCATTTCTGTTAGTGCTGATCTCCTCTTTTGCCCTCTCACCCATTTAGCATCTATAACCCCACCATCTTAGAGTGATATTTCATGTACATTCATCACTGGTATGTCCTCTCATCACATAGATTGTAACTTCCAGGGAGACCATACTTTCTTGCCTTGTGTCTGGTTCTGGAAACTTAGTAGGCTACAAGTAGTGAGTGACTAAAATGTTGGACAAGAACTGTTCATTTGGTCTTTCATTTGTTCAGGGAATTGGTCAGCTTCCCTTTGTAAATGCTTTTACTGGAAGGATTGAAATCTATATGAAGATAATTCGGTAACTTTTAAGAGCTAAGCTTGAAATTGATAATAAATGCCAGTTCAGCAGAGCAGAACCTCTGTTATAATGGATGTGGGGGCCGAGCATGGTGGCTCGCATTTGTAATCCCAGTGCTTTGAGAGGCCAGGGTGGGAGGATTATTTGAGCCCAGGAGTTTGAGACCATCCTGGGCAGCATGGCAGGACCCTGTCACTACTAAAAATTTTTTTAAATTTTTTTCTTTTCTTTTTTTTTTTTTTTNAAGATGGGGTTTCACCATGATGGCCAGGCTGGTCTTGAAGTCCTGACCTCAGGTGATCCACCCACCTCGGCCTCCCAAAGTGGTAGGATTACAGGCGTGAGCCACTGCGCCTGGCCAAATTTTTAAAAATTTAACCAGGCGTGGTGATGCACACCTGTAGTCCCATTACTCAGAATAGTTGGGAGCATTCCTGAGCCCAGTAATTTGAGACTACTGTGAGCTATGATGGCACTACTGCACCCCTGCCTGAGTGATGCTTTGCCTCAAAAGAATTAAACGAACAAAAAATAATAGACTTGGGTGGTAAAAAGGGGGAAATTATATACAGTAAAGAGAAAAAAAGAAATATAGAGAGAGCACAGGATCTAGTTCTAACGTTGGGACCTGCTTGGGGCTTTAGACCCTGTGGCAATCTGGATAATGATGTCCCCACAAAAATGTCTGCATCCTAATCTCTAGAATTTGTGAATAGGGCACCTTGTGTGGCAAAAGAGGCCTTCAGATGTGAATAAATTAAGGATTTTGCTGTGGGGAGATTATCCTGGATAGTCTGAGTGGATTCTAAATGTAATCGCAAGGGTCCTTTTATAAAATCATGGTGGGAGGGCCAGAGACACAGGGAGAGGATGTTATGACAGAAGCAAAGGTTGTAGTGATGAGCTTTGTGGATGAAGGAAGGAGCTGGGAGCCAAGGAATTCAGGCAGCTTCTAGAAGATGGAAAGGGCAAGGATATGGTGGATTCCTTAGAGCTCCCGGAGGAAGCACAACCCTGCCAATAACTCAGTTTTAGCCCAATGAAAGCTGTTTTGGACTTCTGATTTCCAGAACAGTAAGATCATAAATTTGTATTGTCTTAAGTCACTAAATGTGTGGTAATTTGTTACAGTAGCAGAAAGAAGCCAATATAGAACTCCTTTGGTTGGTGGAGGACTGATACTTCAGGAGTGATATTAGGCGGCTTCTGTGTTTTAAACTTGTCAGGAGTTTGGCTGGATTCTGAGTCTTACTAGCAGTCAGAAAAGTCCTCTAAGGATAGCAGCAGGGCCATTGTTCAAGTATAGATTAGCAGACTATAACTCCTGTCTCTCTTTTTTTTTTTGAGACGGAGTTTCACTCATGTTACCCAGGCTGGAGTGCAATGGCGCGATCTCGGCTCACCGCAACCTCTCCTTCCTGGGTTCAGGCAATTCTCCT
>NW_016107732.1:1271410-1276733 GCF_001604975.1 Cebus imitator | reverse complement strand
TTTGCATTTGTCAACATAGGGGAGTAGAAGGACATTATAACACAGAAGTCAATTGGGACACTCATAATGTAAACATTACTTGCTCAAGGCCTTGTGTATTCATCTACCTACCTTTTGTTAAGATGAAAGACTTTATTCTTTTTTTTTTAACCTTAATAACATTCACTATGTCCTTTTGTCAGGGGTCTTCAAGACCACCCCCAGGTTCACTGATTCACTATGAGGACTTAAAGGACTCAAAAGTCATTATACTCAGGATTATGGTTTATCACAGTGAAAGGATACAAAGTAACATCAGCAAAGGAAAAAGATGCATGGGGTTAGACCAGGTGCAAGCTTCCAGTAGTGCTTTCCCAGTGGAGGTACATGGGACATATTCTTCCAGCAAGGAGTTGTGACAACACGTGTGAAATGTCTACTAGGAAATGTGCCTGAGTCTGGGAGTCCAGTGTGTTTATTGAGAGGTTACTCATACAGGCCCGTAGTGCCTGCTTTACTCACTGCAATCGCTGAAACTGCAGACCACCCAGAGGGAAAACAGGTGATCACTATCAATGACATTGTTTGCACAGATATCTCAAGAAATTGGTACAGTGTGCTTCAAAAACTTGAGCATGCAAAACACTCTTACTAGTTAGAACATTCCAAGATCTTAATTCCCAGGAGTTGCCCAAGGGCCAGTCAGGAAACAGGCCACCTTTGCAAAGTTTGAGTGCATCAGACCTGCAGAGTTACTCTTTCTTGCGCATTCTTATCCCTGTCTTCCTTTTCATGGAAAGTACGTTCCTCCTTCTTCTTCTTCTTCTTCTTCTTTTTTTTTTTTGTGCGTGCTCCTAATGAGAGGAAAGTACTTTTAAATGGTTTCATTAGTTCTCAGTACACACTTTGTATTCAGTTAACTGTTGTTCACTTTTCACTATTGTTTTCCCTATTATGATCTTTCTCTGAGTTCTAAGTCTGGACTTGAAAACAAATTTATACTTGTCTTTCTGATAATACAGACAGTAAATCTCACCATTCCCACTTTATTCTAATGTCTTTCTCTATGCTCTCATAGCTTTTTTTTTTTTCCTGCCTATTTCAGAATGGATGAGAAATCTTGAAAGTAAAGCATTGATTCCAGCACAGAGAATTTTTGAGGAAGAACAATCCCATGGCATGAAGTTGGAAAGATACATATGGGATGATCCTTGGTTCTCCAGGTTAGAAGTTTTGGGATGTAAAGACCAATTAGAAATGTATCACATGAACCAGAGTACAGCTATGAGGCAGATGGTTTTCATGCAAAAGCAAGTACTATCCCAGAGAAGCTCTGAATTCTGTGAATTTGGGGCAGAGTATAGCCAGAATTTAAACTTTGTTCCATCGCAGAGGGTTTCTCAGATAGAACATTTCTATAAGCCTGATACGCATGCTGAAAGTTGGAGATGTAATTCAGCCATAATGTATGCAGATAAGGTTACCTGTGAAAATAATGATTATGATAAAACTGCTTACCAGTCTATTCAACCTGTTTACCCTGCAAGAATACAAACTGGAGATAATCTTTTCAAATGTGCTGATGCTGTTAAATCTTTCAATCATATAATACATTTTGGTGATCATAAAGGAATTCACACAGGAGAAAAACTCTACGAATATAAGGAATGCCATCAAATCTTTAACCAGAGCCCATCATTTAATGAACACCCAAGGCTTCATGTAGGAGAAAACCAGTATAATTACAAAGAATATGAGAATATATTTTATTTCTCATCCTTTATGGAACATCAGAAAATTGGTACTGTAGAGAAAGCATATAAATACAATGAATGGGAGAAAGTCTTTGGGTATGACTCATTTCTTCAACATACAAGCACTTATACTGCAGAGAAACCCTATGACTACAATGAATGTGGTACATCTTTCATTTGGAGCTCTTACCTTATTCAACATAAGAAATCTCATACTGGAGAAAAACCCTATGAATGTGATAAATGTGGAAAAGTTTTTAGGAATCGCTCAGCCCTTACTAAACATGAACGGACTCACACTGGAATAAAACCCTATGAATGTAATAAATGTGGAAAAGCCTTCAGCTGGAATTCTCATCTTATTGTACATAAGAGAATTCATACAGGAGAAAAACCATTTGTTTGTAATGAGTGTGGGAAATCTTTCAACTGGAACTCTCATCTTATTGGACATCAGAGGACTCATACAGGAGAGAAACCTTTTGAATGTACTGAATGTGGGAAATCATTCAGCTGGAGTTCCCATCTTATTGCCCATATGAGAATGCATACTGGAGAGAAACCCTTTAAATGTGATGAATGTGAAAAAGCTTTTAGAGACTACTCAGCCCTTAGTAAACATGAAAGAACTCATTCCGGAGCAAAACCATATAAATGTACTGAATGTGGAAAATCCTTCAGCTGGAGCTCCCATCTTATTGCCCATCAGAGAACTCACACGGGAGAGAAACCCTATAATTGTCAGGAATGTGGCAAAGCATTCAGAGAACGCTCAGCCCTCACTAAACATGAGATAATTCATTCTGGAATTAAGCCCTATGAATGTAATAAATGTGGAAAATCCTGTAGCCAGATGGCTCACCTTGTTAGACATCAAAGGACTCATACTGGAGAAAAACCCTATGAATGCAATAAATGTGGAAAATCCTTCAGTCAGAGCTGTCATCTTGTTGCTCATCGGAGAATTCACACTGGTGAGAAACCCTATAAATGTAATCAATGTGAAAGATCCTTTAACTGTAGTTCTCACCTCATTGCACACCGGAGAACTCATACTGGAGAGAAACCATACAGGTGTAATGAATGTGGGAAAGCATTTAATGAGAGTTCATCCCTTATTGTACACCTAAGAAACCATACTGGAGAAAAGCCCTACAAATGTAATCATTGTGAGAAAGCATTCTGTAAGAATTCTTCCCTTATTATTCACCAGAGAATGCATAGTGGAGAGAAACGCTTTATATGCAGTGAATGTGGAAAAGCCTTTAGTGGTCACTCAGCCCTACTTCAACACCAGAGAAATCACAGTGAAGAGAAACTGAATTGAATTTATGAGAGTTTTTCATTTATTGTACATTTGACAACACATTGAGGAAAACCCTATAAGTGTAATCAAGAGGGGACATTTTTCATTAAGAGTTCAGTAAAGCTTCTCCCGCATTATTTACTAGAAAATATCATCTTAGAAGAAAACCCATGAAGGAAAAGAATAGGGAAAAACTTTCAGCAGTTATATAGCCCTTATTCAAAATCAGATAATTACAATGAAGAAAACTCTAAACTCCCCTTATGGTCCACCGGTAATTCATACTTGAGGACCAGGACTGTGGGGAATGAGATATCTTTTAGCAAGAGCTCTCACCTACTTATAGATTGGTGTGAATTGCTAAGGGAAAACGTTATGCAGAGAAAAGTTTTTGACTGGAAATATACTGTTTTGTATCAAGCTGGAGTATTGGATGGAAAACTTTACAATAACATTTTGTGCATAATTGTAGAAATACAGATTTTGTTGTGATAAGGGAAGGGTTTAGGTGCTCTTTAAGGAGTAGAATATGAAATACTAAATCTGAATGTAAGAAAAACAATAGTATTGAATGGGGTAGTCACTGTTGATTAACCTCCTTAGAGAGAATTAATGAATGAGATGACTAATGGTAGAAAAGTTATTGCCTAGGAGTGTTAGACTGAGGTTGCTGGACAGAATGTGATCCTTAGCCCAGTGTGTCAGCATCCATTGTTATCGTCACTGCATTGTTGGGCAATTAGTTTGTTATTTGTTTTAGGTAATCACTATAAATTATAATTATGAACACTACATCAATATACATAACATGAAGGAATAAAGAGGGTACAGAACTGTATATACATATTTACTGTAGCAAATCTAAAAAAATCTATATGGACAAGGACCTGAAAGATCCATGGAAAAATTTACCCAGTTAATTTGAGGTTTTAAAAAAGTTTTGCAAATACATGTAGCAGTTATGTAGCTGGGCTTTGTTTTAAATGCTTTCCAAGTGTTAACTTGTTTAGTCCCCTTAACTCTATGAGATAGGTAATGTTATCCCAGTTTTACAAATGGCTAAACTGAAGCAGAGATGTTGAGGATCCTACCCAAAGGCCACAGCTAATAAGGGAGCAGAGCTGAGATTGTTTGGCTCCAGAGTTCTTGTTTTCAGCCACCATTTTGTGCTGCCTCTCCAGTGATTTTTTTTTTTCGAACTAGAATAGCCAGCTTATCCAGTGATTTTTCCCCCATTTTCTTCAGTGTTTCTATAGTGAAGATTTGATAATAAAAAGAAAATTATAACAATGAGAAATAAAATTACCTGGTTTCTCTGTCTTGAAGGATTTATATTAACATGAGAGCTAATATCCCTTTGGAATATGAAGTCTGTTTGGACATTCAGAATCACTGCATTTTCTGGGACCTGAGTCCCAGAAGCCTAGAACTCTGCTGCCTACAACCCCAAGAATCACAGGGCAGCAGGGCCTGGAGGACTTGCTGGAGGACTGGGCAAGCCCTTGGTGGATTTAGAATGCCACTTACACAGAGCAGGGGGGCAAGAGTGTTTGTTCTTTTACATAACTGGATACCACTGCACTTCAGTACACCATTTCCTAAAGTTTACCTTGAATTCAGTGTTGTTGTTGTTGTTTTGTTATCTGCAGATAAAAAGCTTACGTGAAGGAGCAGGATTCAGAAGGGAAGAGAGCTAGGGCAAGGGTGTTTGTTCTTTTACATAACCAGATGCCACTGCACTTGAGAGCACCATTTCCTAAGGTTTACCTTGAATTCAGTGTTGTTTTTTTTGTAATCATCTTCAGATGAAAAGCTTACTTGAAGGAGCAGGATTCAGAAGGGAAAAGAGCTAGCCAGTTCACCTAGAGTAAGGAAGTTTCAGTGTTCACAGGGGAAAAGGGGCATGATGGATCAGAAGACTTGAGTGGCTTCTCTCAAGTTCATAAATACTTCTTGTACTTTCACTAAAGCAGGGCTCTAACTGGGGGCCAAGGATCCTTTCTGGATAGGCTTCAAGGGTGTCAAGTGGAAATCTGGGATTCATAAGGTTCATCTAATTGTCAAAGGGTCCATGGCTGCTCCCCAGTGCTTGAGAAATGATGGCCTACTGATGTCATGGGGAGGCTGTTTTCACCCTCTGACTCTTCTAGCTTGGGCTCACTTAGGTGTGTAACATTTGATTCAGGGCCTGATGCATTAGTGGTCACCTGGTAAATGTGGCAGGGGCAAATTAGTTATTGATGGATTTGTTTTTTTTTGTTTGTTTATTTGTTTTTTTTTTTTT
>NW_016107732.1:1265237-1270605 GCF_001604975.1 Cebus imitator | reverse complement strand
TTTTTTTTTTTTTTTTTTTGAGACGGAGTCTTGTTCTGTTGCCAGGCTGGACTGTAGTGGCGCTGTTTTGGCTCACTATAATCTCTGACTCCATGGTTCAAGTGATTCTCCTGCCTCAGCCTCCCGAGTAGCTGGGACTTCAGGTGTGCGCCACTATGCCCAGCTAATTTTTGTATTTTTAGTAGAGGTAAGATTTCACCATGTTGATCATGATGGTCTCGAACTCCTCACCTTGTGATTTGCCTGCCTCGGCCTCCCAAAGTGCTGGGATTACAGGTGTGAGCCACCACACCTGGCCTAGTTTTTGTAATTTTTTAGAGGCAGGGTCTCAAACTCCTGTGCTCAAGCCATCTGCCCGACTTGATCTCCCAAAGTGCTAGGATTACAGGTGTGAGCCACCATGCCTGGCCCTACTTTTCCTATTCACTGCTTTCTGTCTGTTCTCTCAAAGTGAGCACTGACTCAGGTCTCTAGGTGATCACCATGGCTTCTCCTAGCTGCAGTCATCTACCAGTAGGTCACCATTGGTGTATCTCGAAGATTTCAGCTCCTGCCTCACTGTATCTAAAACTGTCCCTGTCACGATACTTCCTGATTCCAATGTCCATGAAGTTGATTTTCTGATGTCCTTACTTCACTGTTAAACTTCAGCCTTTTCTCTGCTGATAGTTTTGCTCTGCATCCTCCCCCAGCCAGTCACTTCCGTTGTTATCCCTAAAACCATTCCACCTGTGGCAAGCCCCTCCACTAGATTGTTTCAAGCATCCCTTCCTGAGGTAGTTGACTATTTAATACCTAGGTTTCAATAATCTCCTGCCTAAACCTTCCTTCTTGCCAAATCTCAGCAGATGATTTTGGTTTCTGTTTCCCTGAGAAAGTAGAAGCAGTCAGTGGAGGCCTTCATAACATCCCTCTGCCTTCCCTACCTCCTACTGCAATTCCATTTTTTTTATATGAGTGCCTGGGCCTCTGTACCAAGCCTGTCCCCCTCCAATACTTCAGGGCATTGCCCCAGCAAGTCTCCCTGTTTTGTGTATCATCAGTTTTCTCAATATACTAGATGATTCCTATCAACATGCAAACGTGCTTCCAAAACAAAACTCAATACTACATCTAGCTCCTGTATCATTTCTTTGCTTCATGTTAGCAAAATTTCTTGACTTGTCTATTGTTGCTTTCTCTTCTTCCTTTCCATTCTTCCTTGGGCCCACTTCAAGCCGATCTTACTGACACGTGACCGCACTGCTAGATGCAGAAGTTGAATCTCAGTTTTATTCTTCCTTGATGTTATCAGCATCATTTTAGCCAGTGGATNTTAGAAACATGTTCACTGGGTTTTCAGGATGTCTCTCAGTTTTTTTTCTGCCTCTTTGGCCTTCATTTCAGGGACCCTTTGCTGTTTCCTCCTCCCCTCCCTGTTCTTCTTTATTTATTTATTTATTAAAACAATGCCTTGCTCTGTCATCCAGGCCGGAATGCACTGGTGTGATCTTGACACACTCCAATCTCCACCTCCCAGGTTCAAGCGATTCTCCTGTCTCAGCCTTCCAAATTGCTGGGATTAGGCACCCACCACCACGCCCAGCTAATTTTTGTATTTTTAGTAGAAATGGAGTTTCACCATGTTGACCAGGCTGGTCTTGAACTCCTGACTTCAAGTCATCCGCCCACCTCAGCCTCCTAAAGTGTTGGGAATCCAGGCGTGAGCCACTGTGCCAGGCCCCTCTCTATTTTTGTCTTTTCTTTTCTTCTCTTTTTTTTTTTTTTTTTGAGACAGTCTCGGAGTCTCACTTTATTGCCCAGGCTGGAGTGCAGTGGTGCAATATCGGCTCATTGCAACCTCCACCTCTTGGTTTCAAGTGATTCTCCTGCCTCAGCCTCCCAAGTAGCTGGAATTGCAGGTGTGCACCAACATGCCTGGCTAATTTTTGTGTTTTTAGTAGAGCTGGAGTTTCACCATGTTGGCCAGGATGGTCTCGAACTTTTGACCTCAAGTAATCTGCCCGTCTTGACCTCCCAAAGTGCTGGGATTACAGGCATGAGCCACCACACCCAGCCTCTTATTTCTTAATGTCAGGATACTCATTTCTTATTTTTTTGCACTTTCTTAGTGATCTCATCCAGGCTTTAAACATCACTAGTATTTAAGGTTATAGTTTTAAGGCTACAGTTTGATGAGTTTTTAAAAATGTATATACCATTGTAATCATCACTACAGTCAAAACAGAACATTTCTTCCTCTGCAGAATATTCCCTCATGTTTCTGGGCAGTTCATCTTCACCCTCCTATAACTGCCCAATAGATTCTTCCTGCCCACTGTGCAAACAAAATCAACTCACCGAGACTGAGGCATTGCAGTAAAGAAAGTTTAATTGATACAAGGCTGGCCACACTATGCAGGAGATGGAGTTATTACTCAATCTCCCTGAAAGCTCAGAACCTAGGGGTTTTTCAAAGATAGTTCCAAAGATAGTTTGGTGGGCAGGGAGCTAGAGTAGAGGGCATGCTGATTGGTTGGGTTGGAGATGAAATTACAGGGAATGAAAGCTGTTTTCTTGTGCGGAGTCAGTTCCTGGATAGGGGGCCACAGGTCTAGTTGGCATGTCCAGGTGGGGCCATCCAGTTGTCAGAAATGCAAAAACGTGAAAAGACATCTCAAAAGGCCCATCTTAGGTTCTACACTAGTAATCGAGGAAGTTGCAAATCTTATGACCTCTGGAATAATGACTGGTAATTAAGTAGAATTCAGGCCCCTCTCATCCTCCTAATTTGATGTCCTTTCATTAGTTTTATAAGAACAGTTTAGTTTTGGGGAAGGACTAGTATTTAAGCTATAAACTAAAATTCTCCCAAAGTTAGCTTGGTCCAGGAATGAGCAAAGACCACCAACCTGTGAGGCTAGAAAGATGGTAGAGTCAGCCATGTCAGAGTTCTCTCACTGTCATCCTTTTGTGAAGGCAGTTTCAATCTTAGCTCTGGGAAACTAGCTGTCTGCTGTCTGACACGATGCATTGGAATTGTCTTTTTAAAGAGCTTCATCTACATAGAATCACAATCTTCTATCCATATGCTGCCTTTTGCATGTGGATCCTGGCTTCTTTTGCTCCCAAATATTTTCTCAGTCTCATCCATGTTGTAGCAAAGTGTAGCATGTATCAGTGCTTTACTATTCTTCTTTTACTGAGTAGCATTTCATTATGTGAGTGAGCCAATTAGTGATTCTATTCACCTGTTGATTGACATTAGCTTGTTTGCAGTTCTTGGCTATTATGAATATGGCTGCTGTGGCTATTCTGTTACAAGGCTTTTTGTGTATGCCAGTTTTCATTGAGGTTGTGAGATGGGCCCCAGGGAGAAGGGCTTTGCCATCGTAGGCAGACAGTCAAATAGGGTAGGGATCAGGTTGTCAGTCAATTCAGTGAAATAAATCAGAGAAAGTCAAATTCAGAGAATTGAGCTTGTGGGACAGAGGAGAGAGGGAAGGGAATGAGGGTGGGTCTGAGGTCCCCAGCAGCACAGAACCCATGGGCCATGGAGTTAGGGACATCCTGGTGGCCTCTGAAGAAGCTGCTCTGCCTGCCCTGGCACCAAACCTGCCTTGTGATGTCACAGGGACAAGGCTCCTCTGCAGGGGGATAGGACAGCACAAAGTAGGGAGCACCTGCACTCAAGGCAGGGTCTCTGGGGTTGGGGAGGAGTCTGGAGAGACATTTGTGCCGCAAGAGGGAGGGTCCTTGTGGAGAACTGGGGACTAAATTGCAAGGAACTGTTCAGGTTTTTTAGCCAGAAGTCACCAAGCTTGTCCGTGCTTCCCAAACTCATCCTAAACGTCACCCTGGGGCTTCTTAAAAACACAGATCCCTGGCCCCAACCCAGTTCCATGGAGCCATAAATCTCTATTTCAGCCAGTGCTTTGGAGACTCTTGTCATCATGGGAACAGACATCTTGTACAGGCTGTGGTTTGACCATCGGTCCTGACAGAGTTACTCTACACGGGGAAGGAAAGCCAGCTAGGCTTGGAGTTATTTTGGGTCCACCTTGGGCAGGTCCCAGGCAATGTTGCTGGAGACCCAAACCTGGCCTCAAGCTATGATGACCCTGCAGGAGGAGGACATGTTAATCCAAGCTGCATGTGGCTGATAGGAGTAGCCCCAGGATCCCCTCACAGGGCTTCAGGACTAAAAGGAGATGTGAGAGAGAAGAGTATTGGACTTTCCCCCCTGCTGCTGGAAAACCAACAATTAGGAAGTAACCCAAACTTTTATGTTGGAGAATATCTTACTGCAAAGTGCCACCTCCCCGATGACAGATAAGACTCACAGGGACCACCCCAACCTTTTTCTTACCTAGAATAAGGCCAGACACAGACTCTCCAAATTTCTGGTGGTGGTTTCATAAATGACAAATTGGTTAGACTGTGTCCATAGTGATCAATCAGGACAAGATGCCTATTGACTTTGACTTGACCAGGCTTCTTACACTTCTCCCCTATCACAGGCCTCTGATCTTTGACTCACCACCTAGGTCACCACCTAGGTCATACAGCAGCCCGCTCTAGAGTCAGCTGACTCAGGCGCCTTCTGCCCCACAATCCTGCCTTCCTATTCTTGTTTGCTCCTCGGATACCTTTCTGCCTGACTTTTGAGGCACTTGCAGATCTTATGGTTGGAAAGTTTTTCCTGCTGTCATGGTCTTCCTCCCACTATGCCTTACCTAAGCTCAGTTTTGTTTTCTGTCTGGCAGAGGTTGGCTCAGAACCCTGGTTCCGGGTCTGGCCAGAATCCATTTCAGGAGACTGACCCCTCACTGGGTATGTGAAGCTGCTCCAGACATGCACGGAGGCTAAGCTGGATCGGGGCATTCCATGGCCCCAGGAGCCACTGAACAGCGTCAACCAGGAGGGATAGAAAATCCCCTGGCTGCTGTGCAGAAAGACTGTGGAAGCAACTATATGGGCAGGAAGACCGTGAGGCTGGTGTAGTTGTGCAGGCACAGGGTTGCGTCTAGATGGGGGAGGGGCAGAGCTTGAGGAGAGAAGTGATAAGACACTCCAGATTCAAAACCTGCAGATTCAAAAGCTCAGCAGAGGCCGGGCGCAGTGGCTCATGCCTATAATCCCAGCACTTTGGGAGGCTGAGGCAGGCAGATCACTCGAACCCAGGAGTTCAAGACCAGCCTGGCCAATATGGTGAAACCCCATCTCTACTACAAATACAAAAATTAGCTGAGTGTGGTGGCGCATGCCCGTAATCTCAGCTACTCAGGAGGCTGAGGCATGAGAATTGCTTAAACCCAGGAGGCGGAGGTTCCATTGAGCCAAGATTGCGCCACTGTACCCCAGCCTAGGCAACACAGTGAGACTGTCT
>NW_016107732.1:1251925-1264402 GCF_001604975.1 Cebus imitator | reverse complement strand
TGACAGGGACTTAGTGGCCATTAGAAAACCAGATTATAGGCTGGGCACAGCAGCTCATGCCTGTAATCCCAGCATTTTGGGAGGTCAAGGCAGGCAGATCCCTTGAGATCAGGAGTTCACTGCTCAACATGGCGAAACCCCGTCTCTACTGAAAATACAAAAATTAGCCGGGTGTGGTGACTTGCACCTGTAGTCCCAGTTACTCGGTAAGCTGAGGAAGGAGAAAAGCTTGAACCTGGGAGGCAGAGGTTACAGTGAGCCACCGCACACCAGCCTGGGCAACAGAGCAAGGCGTTGCCTTCCAAAAAAAGAAAAAAAGGGCGGTGACGAGGCGGGCCCATGTGCTGATTCCACGTGGGTGCCTGTGCCACACAGCACGGCGCAGTGCGGGGTTGCCATGGCAGAGCTGCAGTAGCTGCAGGTGCAGTTCGCGGTGGACTCCATGGTGAAGAGTGGAGGGAGTGAACATTCAGAAGATGCAGGGTCTTATGCTCCGGTACAGCGCCAGCTGTTGTGAGGACAGCCAGGCCTCCATGTAGCAGATGCACCAGGGCATCAAGCGCTGCCATGCACCTCTGGTGCAAGCCCAGGCTTTGGTCACCAGTGAGTTGGAGAAGTTCCAGGACCTCCTGGCCAGGTGCACCATGCATTGCAATGACAAAGCCAAAGATTCAATAGATGCTGGGAGTAAGGAGCTTCAGGTGAAGCAGCAGCTGGACGGTTGTGTGACCAAGTGTGTCGATGACCACGTGCACCTCATCCCGAAGATAAAGGAGGCTCTCTCATCCATTGGGAAATACCAGTCAGTGCCAGTGGCTGAGGGCAAAGATATACTTTTATAAGGAATTGGGAATTTTGGTCTTTAAGCAAAGTTTATGGATGAAGAAATTAAGGATGGCAAAAAAAAAAGAAAAACGAAAGGAAAGAAACAGACTGTGCCCAAGAATTCCACCAAGGTTTCCTGGCTGTGGATTCTGGAGGCCCATGGCTCAACCCCTGTTCCTGGGGACAGAGTGTATGTATGAGGAAGTCCTCTCTGACTGCCTCCTTAAGGCCCAATATCAGAATACCATATGTGCAAAGCTCACATCCATAAGTCTTAATGGGAACTAGGCCCAGGTCCTGGTGGCACAAATTATGGGTGAGGACTGGACCATTTAAATAACCCATACCAACCAGATAAGGGTACACTGGGTTCCTTCAAAGGTAAAGGCAAACTGAGGCTGTGACTGACTAGCATAGATATTGAATTAAACGTGTTGGCCAGAACCACTACAGAGAAATAGCCACTGGGCACCCTTCAGGTATCTATCATTTGGGTATTAGAGCCTCAATGGGGTAACCTAAGCACTGAGGTGTTTTTTTTTTTAATTAAAAAAGAAATTTGAGACATGGTCTCACTCTGCGGCTGAGCTGGAGTGCAGTGACATTCACTGCAGCATTAACCTCCTGGGCTCAAGTGATCCTCCCATCTCAGCCTCCCAAAATGTGGGGATTACAGGCATGTGCCACTGCACCTGACAAGCGCCAAGGTTTTGATAATAGTCAAGCACCGTTAATGCCTGGGAACCTTTATGGCTGGCCACATAGGACTGTAGAAGGAGAAACAGTGGGAATAATCCCTCTTTGAGTAAATCTTGAGGGTCAGGCTGAGGGCCTCAGTTCCTTGTCCAGGTGACGCTGTGGCATGTTTGCAGCACACCTGAGGCAGCTCCTCAGTTACCCACTCTGTGCTTTGGATGGCGGGACCAGGGCTCAGCTGGTTCCCATGTTGCACCCTGTTCCAAGATGAGCTGGTCTATGCAAACCTACCCCCAAAGTCTGAGGAAACCTGACAAATCCAGTTTCTCAGAAAGAAACGTTTAGCAGGGACTTATGAACAGAAACCATGTCTCAGGTGGTGGCAAGAC
The DNA here is from genome assembly GCF_001604975.1 of Cebus imitator. Taxonomy (NCBI): domain Eukaryota; kingdom Metazoa; phylum Chordata; class Mammalia; order Primates; family Cebidae; genus Cebus; species Cebus imitator. The sequence continues at coordinate 1,262,492 of NW_016107732.1, read as the reverse complement.
AAGAGGGTGGATCCCAGGACCAGGGCTTCTACACTGTAGGAAGATGTAGGGTCCAGCCCTACAGGGTCCTGTGAGCCCCTCTCTGCTGTGTGGAGACCAGAAACTGTAGAAATAAAAGACACAAGACACAGAGATAGAGAAAAAAGAGTTTGGGCCCAGGGGTCCACTGCCAACCAAAGAGCGGAGTCCAGCAGTGGCCCTGAATGCCTAGACGCTCTGACTTTTATTGAGCACAAAGCTGGGGGCAGGTTAGGTAGAGTGTGGCATTAGTGCTTGGCGACTGGAGGCAGGGTAGATAGGGTGTGGCAGTGATAGGTTCAAGTACATCACGTGTCATACAGGTAGGGGCTAAGAAATTTCTAATAGCTGAGATGAGGTAAGGAGCATAATGCGTCAGCAGTTTTCCATACTTGTTAAGAACAAAGACATTAAGATTTATATTACTTTTACTGATTGTCTTTTTTTTTTTTTTTTTTGAGACGGAGTTTTGCTCTTGTTACCCAGGCTGGAGTGCAATGGCACAATCTCGCCTCACCGCAACCTCCGCCTCCTGGGTTCAGGCAATTCTCCTGCCTCAGCCTCCTGAGTAGCTGGGATTACAGGCACGCACCACCATGCCCAGCTAATTTTTTGTATTTTTAGTAGAGACGGCGTTTCACCATGTTGACCAGGATGGTCTCGATCTCTTGAGCTAGTGATCCACCCGCCTCGGCCTCCCAAAGTGCTGGGATTACAGGCGTGAGCCACCGCGCCCGGCCCTGATTGTCTTTTCTAAGAAAAAAGGAACCAGGTGCAGAAGTAGAACATGAAAGTGGACACAGAATGTGACAACTGAAACACAGCATCACATAGAGACATTTAAGCCCCTGGATGTCTGCAGGCCTACCTAACAGTGTCAGGCCTACCGCAAGAGCTTGGAGGAGTGGAGTTTTCTCCTAACTCCCCTGAAGAAGGAGATGTCTCGGCCATTTTGGATGTCTCCTTCCCTAGCTGGCTAAACAGCAGGCACTTTCCCAGCACTGTCGCTGCTGCACAGCCAAGGGACTCTCCAGTAGCCCTTATATGGGCGTGACAGAGGGATTGCCTGAGGGCATTTTTTTTTTTTTTAATTTTTTTTAAAGACGGGGTTTCACCATGTTGGTCAGGCTGATCTTGAACTCCTGACCTCAAGTGATCTGCCCGCCTTGGCCTCCAAAGTGCTTGGATTACAGGCGTGAGCCACTGCACCCAGCCAAGGGTCATTTCTTTCACAATGTCACCCCAGGTTTACACTTCCGACCTTAGAGGCATTAGCAAAAGAATTAGGATCACCTATGTATAACTAAGATCACATATGAATGATAACTACTATGGTTATATTTCTAGTTACTTTCTTCTTCATTATTTATATGGAAATAGACTGAGGCTTCTGGCTCCTGCCTCGGCACTTCCGGGATCACCCCCTACAGGAAGAGTGTACACGTGCCTCAGTGGGAGGTTAGGGCAAGTTCTTAAGGGCAGGATTTGTGGACAGCACCTGCTCACATGCAAGGAACCATAGATAAGATAGAAATCTTAGCAGCATCCGGGAACCGGGTTTAATCAGAAGTAAGCCTGGTAGGACTAGGCATGATGGCTCACATCTGTAATAGCACTTTGGGAGGCCAGACAGGAAGGTCGCTTGAGCCCAGGCATTTGAGACCAGCCTGAGGAATATAACAAGACACTATCTCTACAAAAAAAATTTTTAGGCCAAGTGTGGTGGAAGATGCCTGTAATCCCAGCACTTTGGGAGGCTGAGGCGGGCCCCTCACTTGCGGCCAGGAGTTCAAGACTAGCCTGGCCAACGTAGAGAAACCCCATCTCCCCTAAAAAAAAAAAAATTAAAAACTGCAAAAAATCTTAGCTGGGCATGGTGGTACGCGCCTGTAATCCCAGCTACTTGGGAGTCTGAGGCAGGAGAACCACGTGAACCTGGGAGACGGATGTTGCAGTGAGCCAAGATTGTGCCACTGCACTGCAGCCTGGACGACAGAACAAGACTGTCTCAAAAAAAGTTTTTATTTCTAGATTTTAGAACCCTCTATGTTACATTTTGTGAGATTATTAGTTATCTTTTCAGACATGTTCTAGATATGCACAAGCTGACTGGAGGTACAAAAATGTATTTTTGTAGTGTATACTCGTGTAAACAACATAAAAACTGAATCTGTTAAGATACTACAAACAGTTCTGAGATTAACTCCAAGTTCCACACACTTAAGGTCTGATGAGGTGTCAAAGAGAAATTGTACCCAGACACTTCTTTGACATGGCAAGGAAGACTTTATTCAAGGCTACAGCAAAAGGGGAGTGGTTGAATTCTGAATGCAGGAGGGATGTCTGGGGGTTTTTGTCCACAGGCAGGGTGAGGGAGAGGACAGAAAACTACCAAAAGAAATATGGTTATTTATCAAGGACGGGTGAAAATGAACTGAACTGGATGTTAAGGGTTGGGGGAGGATTCTGCTAAACTGGCTTTAGCTTGCGTCTTGCTAAAAATGAGCTCAGTAGGCCAAGGATAGCAATAAGGCCTAGTCTAAAAGACAAGTGTGACTAAAGTTTGGTCATGGAATCTTTTTTAGAGGAATGCTCAAATGAACTTAGAAATGGACTCGATGGACAGGTACAATGGCTAACACCTTTGGTCCCAGCACTTTGGGAGGCTGAGATGAAAAGATCACTTAAGTCCAGGAGTTAGAGGCTGTAGTGAGCCATATTTTTACCACTACCCAGCCTGGTTACAGAATGAGACCCTCCCTCTATAAGAAAATTAAAAAGAAAGAAATGGACACAAATCTGGGAAAACTGGTCATTTTCCATATGACCAGTTTGTTTCTGTATGTCCACAAGACATTAATGAATGCATTCCACCAGACACAATTTTGATTTATATGCACAGGCATTATCTACATTACTCTCAAATATCTACAATTTAACTTTTATCTCCTAGGAGATGTAAAATTTCTTAGTAAATGACAAATGAAAGCTGAAATGGTCTGGTTGGAGGAGCCAGTCAGGGCATCTGCTCAATTCTAAAGACTTTCACTGTCAGGCTTGGTGGCTCCTACCTGTAATCCCAGCACTTTGGGAGACCGAGGTGGGCAGATCGCCTGAGGTCAGGAGTTTGAGACCAGCCTGGCCAATGTAGTGAAACCTTGTCTGTACAAAAAATGCAAAAATTGGCTGGGCTGGTGGCGGGCGACTGTAATCATAGCTACTTGGGAGGCTAAGGCAGGAGAATCGCCTGAACCTTGGAGGCGGAGGTTGCAGTGAGCCAAGATTGGGCCACTGCACTCCAGCCTGGGCGACACTCCATCTCAAAAAAAAAAAAAAAAAAAAAAAACTTGCACAGACTGGGAGTGGGATTTACACCTCTACTCTCAGCACTTTGGAAGGCCAAGGTGGCCAGATCACTTGAGGTCAGGATTTCGAGACCAGTCTGGCCAACATGGCAAAACCTCGTCTCTATGAAAAATACAAAAATTAGCTGGATGTGGTGGCTCATGCCTGTAGTCCCAGCTGCTCGGGAGGCTGAGGCATGAAAATGGCTTGAGCTCGGAAGGCAAAGGTTGCAGTGAGCCAAGATCACGTACCACTGCACTCCAGCCTGGGCGACTGAGCCAGACTCTGTCTCATAAATAAATAAATACTTTCACAATTTTATACCTGCTGTGGCTCCAGAATAGACCTAACTAGAGAAGCCAGTGAACTCATTCCACGTTCAGCCAATTATACCAGCAGCTTAACAGAGCTACTCAGATATTTATATAATCCTATTTGAACAACAAAATACTCTGTGTACATCTCTAGTCGTACAATAATTGAACGAGGAACAAGCAATAGTTAGTCTCAGCCAACACCTTGATTTTATTATTTATTTTGAGATGGAGTTTTGCTGTTGTTTCCCAGGCTGGAGTGCAATGGTGCTATCTGAGCTCACCGCAACCTCCGCCTCCCAAGTTCAAGTGATTGTCCTACCACAGCCTCTTGAGTAGGTGGGATTGGCTAATTTTGTATTTTTAGTAGAGACGAGGTTTCTCCATGTTGGTCAGGCTGTTCTCGGACTCCTGACCTCAGGTGATGGGCCTGCCTCAGCTTCCCAAAGCACCTGGCAACACCTTGATTTTAGTAGGGAATCAAGGACTGCAGAAAATGTGAACTAATAAATGGGTGTGGCTTAGACTGCTGGGCTTGTGATAATTTACTAGGCAGAAATAGAAAACCAACACATAGGTGGGTAGAGAAGCCACTGGACCAGAAGATTCTCAGCATTCTATTTTCTGACATGAGCTGCCTAATATATAAAAAATTTTATTTTAATCAATTATGTCTATTTATTTATTTATTTTTTAAGAGACAAGGTTTCACTCTGTCACCCAGGCTGGAGTGCAGTGGTGCAATCACAGCTCACTACAGCCTTGGACTCCTGGTCTCAAGCAGTCCTCCCACCTGGATCCCAAGGAGCTGGGACTACAGGTATATGCCACTACGTCCACCTAATTTTTGAAAAAAAATTTTTTAGAAGGCCAGGCACAGTGGCTCACGCCTATAATCCTAGCAGGCAGGTGGATCACCTGAGGCCATGAGATCTTGACCAGCCCTGGCCAACATGGTGAAACCCCATCTCTGCTAAAAATACAAAAACTAGCCAGGCATGGTGGCATGTGCCTGTAATCCCAGCTATCTGGGAGACTGAGGCAGGAGAATCGCTGGAACTCAGGAGGCAGAGGCTGCAGTGAGCCAAGATCATGCTACTGCACTTTAGCCTGGGCAACAGAGAAGACTCCATCTCAAAATAAACAAATAATAAAATAAAATATTTTTTGTAGAGACAGAGTTTCACCATGTCACTCAGGCTGGTCTCAAACTCCTGGGCTCAAGCCTTCCTCCCATCTCGGCCTCCCAAAGCACTGGAATTACAGTCATGAGCGACCATGCCCAGTCAACAGCCTATTTCTTGTTGCCTAGGCTGTAGGGCAGTGGCATGATCACGGCTCACTGCAGCCTCGAATTCCTGAGTTCAAGTTGATCCTCCCGCCTCGGCCTCCCAACGTGCTGAGATAACAGGCACTGCACCCATCCTGTTGGTGTTTTACTGTCATCCCTCGTATCCATGGGGGCTGGGTTCCAGGACCTCCCATGGATACCAGAATCCACAGATGCTCAAGTCCCTGATACATGTTGTATTTGCATATAAATTATGTACATATTCCATCATACTTTAAATATCTCTGGATTACTTATGATGCCTAATGCAGTGTAAATGCTCTGTAAATAATTGTTATACTTTATTTTTTAGGAAATGCTTAATAACAAGAAAAAATGTACGTGATCATAAATGAATTTTTTTTCTGAACATTTTCTTTTTTTTTTTGAGACAGTGTCTCGGTTTGTCACCCAGGTTAGAGTGCAGTGGTGCGATCTCAGTTCACTGAAATCCCTGCTTCCTGGGTTCAAGCAATTCTTCTGCATCAGCCTCCTGAGTAGCTGGGACCACAGGTGCGTGCCACCATACCTGGCTAATTTTTATATTTTTAGTAGAGACAGGGTTTTACCATGTTGGCCAGGCTGGTCTCAAAATCCTTACCTCAAGTGATTCACCCGCCTTGGCCTCCCAAAGTGCTGGAATTATAGGTGTGAGCCACTGCACCTGGCCTTTTTTTTTTTTTTAAGACAGATTCTCACTGTGTCACCAGGCTGGAGTGCAGTGGTGCAATCTCAGCTTACAGCAACCTCCACCTCTTGGGTTCAAGTGATTCTCATGCCTCAGACTCCCAAGTAGGTGGAACTACAGGTATGCACCACCATGCCCAGCTAATTTTTGTATTTTTAGTAGAGATGGACTTTTGCTATGTTGGCCAGGCCGTCTTGAACTCCTGGCCTCAAGTAGTCTTCCCATCTTGACCTCCTAAAGTGTTGGGATTACAGGTGTGCACCATCGTTCTTGGCCCTTTTTTCTTGACCATCTTCCAAGTGATGTTGGTGGAAATCACCGATGGGGACCTATGCATGCAGAGGGCTGATTGTAATTGAGTTCTTTCTGCCTCCTCACTAATCTACACACTGTAGGCAGGGACCTGGTCTCATCCATGCCTGCATCTGCAAGCACTGCCCACTTACACCAAAGTCTCCCCATTGGTCAGCTTAGTTCCGTGAAGGAACTCCATTTCCACAGCAAGGACTGACCTCACACTGGTGGCTCCAGGTCACTGCCCAAACATTCTGAAGGGAAGAGAACTTCTTGGTTCCGCAGATAAATATAGGGCAAATGCTGGACTGTAGCTAAGTATTTCCTTCATCCATAGGATAGAATACTGACAATTTGTGAGTGATGGACAAGGTTCAGAGTGGTTTCCTCTTTTTCTTTTTGTTTTTAATGGAATGCCCACTTCATTTAGGCTTGCTGTATGCAGATGGACTCCATCCAGCTGGAAACATAACAGGCTTACCAGGTAGCTTCAACTATTGGTTTTACTTGACTCAGGAGAACTGAAAAGCTGTTTCAGGGGAAATTTAAAAAGAGTAATTATAATTCACCTCAAAAAGTTTTCTTTTCAAGGCAATAAACAGTCACAACCACCCAGAAACATAACCAAAGACCCCAAAGTGTTCTTTCGTAACACCCAGTTATCTGGGATTCAAGGGGCTGCCTCCAGATCGATGGGTGAGTCATTGAATTTCTCATTCAGTAAAGTGAGATTCATAGCCTGGAGTCCTTTTGTCTGCTATGTGAATGTGTACTATGTGCTTGCTGGTAGAAAGATCCATAAAATATAGTATAATTAGGTAAACATTTGCTTGGAAATTAGATCTTACACTTTTCACTCTCTGTTAGGTTGTGCTTTCTCTTTAGGGATTGTCATTTTCTTCTCCTTCATTTCACTTTAATTAGCACACACAAAACCCTTGATCCCATCCTGATTACATATATGTGTTTGTTTGACTTGAATTGTAATTTGATGGATGTTTTGGTGAATCATAAGATGAAAGCCACTTCCCCTTCAGCTGTCAACACAGCGGGTGTTGTCATACAGAGTCAGGGACCCAGTGTCTCTACAGAGCAGACCCAGGATGGGAGGTAAACTTGAGTCAGGGATTGTTGGGAATGAAAACTATATTTGTTCACATAGGCTGTGAGATCTAACTTCAGTATTTTCTAAAATTAAGAATGCTAGTCTGAGCAACATGGCGAAACCCCATCTCTTCAACAACACACAAAAAAACAGGCGGATATAGTGGCACATGCCTGTGGTGCCAGCTACTTGGGAGGCTGAGGCAGAATAGCTTGAACCCGGGAGGCAGAAGTTGCAGTGAGCTGTGATCATGCACTGCACTCCAGCCTGGGTGACAGAGCAAGACTCTGTCAAAAAGAAAGAAAGAGAGAAAGAAAGAAAGAAGCTATTTTTAAAAGTGTTTCTGGTTTTGAATTCTATCCCCCTCTGTAAGGATAAGTATGTTAACTGAAAGACAGCTAAAATGAAAATTTTTGAGCACTTCTTTTCTTTCCATTTTTTAGCAATAATTCAGCATAGACCTGCTCTTGTTAAAGTAATTTTAATTTCGAGTATAGCCTTCAGCATTGCCCTGATATGTGGGATGGCAATATCCTGTATGATATAGTAAGTATCTGCTTAATAACATCTACTATCCTTAAATAAGACATAACAAGTCAACTGACGATTATTTAGTGTCAAAGGATGATGATGATATTTCTTATAATTGCTAAATTATTATGTGAATACAAATTTCCAAATTAGTGTTTTTCAAAATGTGGATTGTACTCATGTTGGGTCGTGATACACATTAAAAAAAAAAAAAAAAGAAACAGGACAGAATACAATTCAGCAGAATAGAAAATATCAGAAAACATAAATTATTAATATAAAAGGCTGATGTTTAAACTTTTCAAACACACATGTGAGACAGGCACACACACAGACACACGGTTGTGAAATATACTTCTTACTGGGAGTCATGTTCAAAAATGTTTGAAAGACACAGTTTGAGATGCTGACATCCTCCCAAAAATTCAGTATTTTATTTTATTTTACTTTTTATATTTTACTAGAGACTGGGTTTTGCCATGTTGCCAGGCTGGCCTTGAGCTCCTGGCCTCAAGTAATCCACCCGCTTTGGTCTCTCAAAATGCTGTGATTACGGATGTAAGCCATCATTCCCAGCCCCCCCGAACATGGCCTCCCAAAGTGCTGGGATTATGGGTGTAAGCCACCATTCCCCCAGAATTCGGTATTTTAAAATGAACTTGAGGCCAGGTGCTGTGGCTCACGTCTGTAATACCAGTACTCTGAGAGACCTGAGGTTAGGAGTTTGAGACCAGCCTGGCCAATGTGGTGAAACCCCGTCTCTACTAAAAATACAGAAATTAGCTGGTTGTGGTGGCGGACGCCTGTAATCTCAGCTACTCAGGAGGCTGAGACAGGAGAATTGCTTGAACCCAGAAGGTGGAGGTTACAGTGGACAGAAATCGTGCCATTGCACTCCAGCCTGGGCGACGAGCAAAAACTCTGTCTCAAATAAATGAAAATAAAATGAACTTGCTACTTTGGAAGGAATCTCAACAGTACACCGCAGAAAAGAGCGATCACACTCTGTTTTACTAGAAATGTGTCAGTGCAGTCTGGGGTGATAGCAGCTTTGGGGGAAGATACATCACCGTCTTCACAAATAAAGCTTTAGGTCAAGCTCTTTCAAGTGATATAATCGTTTTGAAATTCACAGTAGAAAAGGGTGTGACATACTGTGACCTCATGCTGTTCTGACCAAACCAACAGACTCTGACTCCTACTTTATGATTCCATGCTAGGATTCCATTCTATCCCACCAGAAACAGCTTGAGAAGTACATGATTGCTGGCTTCATTAGAATTAAGTATGAAAACAGGAGACATATTGCCATGTGTGGGATATTTTTTTGGGTAGCTATGTTAAGACCACCTTAGAATAGGTCACATGAAGGCAAAGTGAGATTAAAGGTAACGGGAAAAATTTTGATAATGAGAGCGTAACCTGCGTGCTTGCTTGTGGGTTATCTCCACTACATCGACTTAATTTATGTAACTGTATAGGCCAGAGGCAGTGGCTCACACCCGTAGTCCCAACACTTTGGGAGGCCAAGGCGGGGGTGGATCCCTTAAGCTCAGGTATTTGAGATCAGCCTGAGCAACATGGTGAAACCGTGTCTGTACAAAAAAATACAAAAATTCGCCAGATGTGGTGGCATGCACCTGTAGTCCCAGCTACTTGGGAGCCTGAGGCAGAAGAATCGCTTGCACCCGGGAGGCGGAGGCTACAGTGAGCCAAGATCATGCCACAGCACTCCAGCCTGGGCAACAAGAGTGAGACTCCATCTCAAAGAAAGAAAGAGAGATGATTTGTCTTGATTATGGATTTTTTGTCAACATCTTAAGTTTTGAACCCAATTTGAGTGCCTTGTTCACTTCTAGTCCTGGCTTTGATCCATGCTTTGGGATGATCAAAGTTACTCCTTACTACAGGAAATGGCCTGACCATATAGACATTTGAGATCTGACCATGATTAGTCCAGTTTCAAAGTCTTATTTCTGCACCCACCCCGCAAGCAACTCCTTTCCAGTCAAAATGTGGCATGATTAAGAAATGAATTATTCACCATGAAAACTGTGCTTCTAAATTAATTTACCATTCTCCAGTCAACTGGCACAGGCTGAGGAAAGACAACGGCTTGAGTCACTTTATAAGAACATCAAGATACCATTATTAGGAGACAAAGAAGAGGACTCAGAGAACGAGGATGAGTCTATGCACCTACTTCCAGAGAATGAAAAGGAGCTGGAGAAGTTCATCCACTCAGGTAGAGTGACCTGTCACAGCCACTCACAGGAAAGCCAGGCTGGCCGCAGTGGCTTGGTTTTCAAAGGGAAAGATAAATGGGAGTTAAGACAGTTTGAAGTAAAGGAGACAAATATTCACAGCCACACTTACAGACATGAACCTTTCTCATCAAATCATACAGATGGGTAAACAGCTGTGGGGTTGCTCAGCTCCTTTTGCAGGGCAATTCCATGGATCTAACAGAGTTCAGGAAACAAACTTTTCCCAGCACAAAACATTTCCCTTAAACATACTCATTAACCGTGATGTTATCCTGCATTCAGAACACAGGCAGATGTTTCACCTGCACCATCTGTCTCCATCTGATGTGAAAATAGGATCCAGACTCACAAAATAGAGGCCACTACCCCAGAGTAAAAGTTCCCAGCATGCCATGCCTACCACAGACATGTTCTGTTGTCCTTGTGAGAAGAGGGTGACGTTGCTCATTTAAAATGGATTTTTTTTTTTTTTTTTGAGATGGAGCTTCGCTCTTGTTACCCAGGCTGGAGTGCAATGGCGTGATCTCGCCTCACCGCAACCTCCGCCTCCTGGGTTCAGGCAATTCTCCTGCGTAGCTGGGATTACAGGCACACGCCACCATGCCCAGCTAATTTTTTGTATTTTTAGTAGAGACGGGGTTTCACCATGTTGACCTGGATGGTCTCGATCTCTTG
>NW_016107732.1:1246510-1248490 GCF_001604975.1 Cebus imitator | reverse complement strand
TGCCAGCGGTGCTAGCTGAGGCAGCGGAGGAAAAACTGGGGGTGGTGGGAGACTGAGCACATGGTGTGGCTTGCTCCCAGAGAACATCAACGAAAGAAACACCAGATGTGTATCCCAGAAAATAAAACCAGATGATATAGCAACTCTTGCTTATTGACTCTCATGGTTCATGAATAATTATAACTTAACTGGAAAATAGAAAAAAATCCAACTTTGTTAAGGATGAGAGAGAAATTGTCAGGATTTTCTTTTCTTGCTCCTGACCAGAAATAATGCACAAGTAATTTTGGGAGGCTGTCTTCCAGACCATGCCAGGGGAAAGGTTTCATGAAGCACAACTTTCCTGCTGAGATTACCTGTGAGCTCCATACCTTGTCTATGTTGTACACATGAGGAAACGGAGGATGTGGAAATAAATGTGACACCGGAATCAAACATACTCATTGTTAGCCAGGTGTGGTGGGCGCCTGTAATCCCAGTTACTCCGGAGGCTGAGGCAGGAGAATTGCTTGAACCCAGGAGTCAGGAGGTTGCAGTGAGCCGAGATTGTGCCACTGCACTCCAGCGTAGTTGACAGAGTGAGACCCTGTCAAAGAAAGAAAGAAAGGAAAAGGGTCGGGGGAGGGAAGGAAGAAAGAAAGGGAGGAAGGGAGGGAGGGAAAAAACACACTCGTTCAGGCCAGACACGATGGCGCATGCCAGTAATCCCAACACTTTGGGAGCGTGAGATAGATGGATTGCTTGAATCCAGGAGTTCAAGACCAGCATGAACAACGTAGTGAGACCCTATCTCCAGAAAAAAATACACACTCATTGCTGTCAGCTTCCAGCTCTCTTGAGGGAAACAGGCCTACAGGCAAGGAGCTAACGAACACAGCCAGAAGTAGCAAGTGGACATCAAGGGCTGTGGGAATACAAAGAGGCAAGATTGAGTGAAATGGTGCAGCTGCTTTGGAAAACAATCTGACGGTTCCTCAGAAAGTTAACATAGTGTTACTATATGCCCAGCAATTCCACTCCTAGGTATACATGCAAAAGAAGGGAAAACACATGTACACACAAAAACCTGCACACTAATGTTCTTAGCAGCATTATTTATAAGATCCAAAAAATGGAAATAACCCAAATGTCCATTAACCAATAAGTGGATAAACAAAATGTGGTCCATCTGTACAGTTAAATATTTTTCAGCAACAAAAAAGAATGGAGTACTTATGCACGCTACAATATAAACAAACTCGAAAACATTATGCTAGGAGCAAGAAGCCAGACACATATTGTGTGATTCTGTTTTTACAAAATGCCCAGAATAGGGGCAATCTATTTTCTGCAGAAAGTAGATTGGTGATTCCAGGAGCTGGGGCAGTTGAGAGGGGGAATGAGGTTTCTTTATGGGGAATGAAAATGTTAGAGGCCGGGCACAGTGGCTCATGCCTGTAATCTCAGCACTTTAGGAAGCTGAGGCAGGTGAATTGCTTGAGCACAGGAGTTTGAAACCGGCCTGGGCAACATAGCAAAACCCTGTCTCACAAAAAATACAAAACTTAGTTGGGCATAGAGGCATGCGCCTGTAGTCTAAGCTGCTTGGGAGGCTGAGGTGAGAAAGGATGGCTTGAACCCAGGAGGCAGAGGTTTCAGGGAGCCAAGATTCTGCCACTGCCCTCCAGCCTGGGCAAGAGAGCCAGACTTCATCTCAAAAAGAAAAGAAAAAGGGCCGGATGCGGAGGCTTACACCTGTAATCCCAGCACTTTGGGAGGCCAAGGCAGGTGGGTACAAAGGTCAGTTCAAGATCAGCCTGGCCAAGATGATGAAACCCCATTTCTACTAAAAATGCAAAAATTAGCTGGGCGTGGTGGTGGGCACCTGTAATCCCAGATACTCGGGAGACTGAGACAGAATCGCTTGAACCCGAGAGGCAGAGGTTGCAGTGAGCCAAGACAGCCTGGGTGACAGAGCAAGACTCTGTCTCAAAAAAAAAA
>NW_016107732.1:1244388-1245905 GCF_001604975.1 Cebus imitator | reverse complement strand
ACGGGGTTTCACCGTGTTGACCAGGATGGTCTCGATCTCTTGACCTCGTGATCCACCCGCCTCGGCCTCCCACAGTGCTGGGATTACAGGCTTGAGCCACCGCGCCCGGCCTGTTTTATTTATTATTATCAATTTTTTTTTAGATGGAGTCTTTTCTGTCGCCCAGGCTAGAGTGCAGTGGTATGATCTTGGCTCACAACCTCCACCTGCTGGGTTCAAGCAATTCTCCTGTCTCAGCCTCCCAAGTAGTGGGGACTACAGGCACATGCCACCATGGCTGGCCAATTTTTGTGTTTTTAGTAGAGATGGGGTTTCACCGTGTTTGTCAGGCTGGTCTTGAACTCCTGACCTCACATGATTCACCCTCTTGGCCTCCCAAAGTGCTGGAATTACAGGTGTGAGCCACTGCGCCCGGTCATGTGTGTGTGTTTTTGACTTATTTTTTCGAGACTGAATCTTACTCTGTCTGTCACCCAGGCTGGAGTGCACTGATGCCATTTCAGTCACTGCAACCTCTGCCTCCCAGGTTCTAGCAATTCTTGTGCTTCAGGCCCTTGAGTAGTTGGGATTACAGTTGCCCACCACCACGCCTGGCTAATTTTTATATTTTTAGTAGAGATGGGATTTCACCATGTTGGTCAGGCTGGTGTTGAACTGCTGACCCCAAGTGATCTGCCCACCTCGGCTTCCCAAGGTGCTGGGATTACAGGCGTGAGCTACCACACCTCGCTTCCTAATAATATTATTTTAAATAGGGAGTGATATGGTTTGGCTGTGTCCCCGCCCAAGTTTCATCTTGAGCTGTAGTTCCAGTAGTCCCCATGTGTCATGAGATGGACCCAGTGCGAGGTCATTGAATCATGGGGGCAGTTACTCCCATGCTGCTCTTCTTTTGAGACTGAGTGAGTTCTCACAAGATCTGATAGTTTTATAAGGAGCTTTTCCCCCTTTTGCTCAGCACTTCTTCCTGGCATCATGTGAAGGACATGTTCACTTCCCCTTCTGCCACAATTGTGTTTCCTGAGGCCTCCCCATCCATGCTGAACTATGAGTCAATTAAACCTCTGTCCTTTATAAATTACCCGAGTTTTGGGTATGTATTAGCAGAGTGAGAATGGACTAATACAGGGGGTTCTGAAAGGACTCTAGTAAAGTGACCAGAAAGGAGTAGGTAGCAAACATTCCATGCAGCTATTTGAGAACAAAGCAGTTGGAGCAGAGAGATCTGAAGTTGCTACTGGAAAGAGGTCCTGATCCTGGTCTCAAAAGAGGGTTCTTGGATCCCATTCAAGAAAGAATTCAGTGGCCTGGCGTGGTGGCTCACGCCTATAATCCCAGCACTTTGTGAGGCCGAGGCGGGTGGATCACGATGTCAAGAGATTGAGACCATCCTGGTCAAGAAGGTGAAACCCCGTCTCTACAAAAAATTGGCATAGTGGCACACACCCGTAGTCCCAGCTACTCGGGAGGCTGAGGCAGGAGAATTGCTTGAACCCAGGAGGTGGAGGTTGTGGTGA
>NW_016107732.1:1231908-1241903 GCF_001604975.1 Cebus imitator | reverse complement strand
AAAAAAAAAAAAAAAAAAAAAAATGAAAAGAAAAGAAAATCACTGCATAGCCTTTTCAAAATGGCCTCTTTGCTTATTAGTACACATTGAAATTTCCTCCATGTCTCTGATGGATATTTTTCTACTTTTATGATAACACATAAATAATAGAAAATAACATTTTCTTTTATATTAGGGAAACAAACACATACTGATTTGAGATTTGCTGGGGTTTTTCCTCCAGTCACAGCTCAAAAATCCTGCATATTTAGCAGATTTAGAAAGGATCTCTGTTAATTGTGTGAAAGTTGATCATACAAATTGCGTCCTTCTTCTTATACCCACCTAAAACAGAGTTGAAAGAGCTGTGGACACTGGGTGCGGTGGCTCACGCCTGTAATCACAGCACTTTAGGAGGCCAAGGTGGTTGGATTATGAGGTCAGGAGATCAAGACCATCCTGGCCAACATGGAGAAACCCTGTCTCTGCTAAAAATACAAAAATTAGCCAGGTGTGGTGACACACACCTGTAGTACCAGCCACTCAGGAGGTTGAGGCAGGAAAATCACTTGAACCCGGGAGGCAGAGGTTGTGGTGAGCCGAGATCACGCCACTGCACACTCCAGCCTGGGCCACAGAGGGAGACTCCGTCAAAAAAAAAAAAAATTATATATATATATACTCCCTCCATTTGGGATTCAGAGCACCCTTTGTTCCATCTGTGAATGCTGTAGTATCGTGCCTTTTCAAAATAGCATTCCTTTTGTTGTTCTCTTTCTGAGCTTGATGTCAGATTACTAAAAAGAAGTGAATATAAAGAAATGAGGCCGGGCGTAGTGGCTCACACCTGTAATCCAAGCACTTTGGAGGCCAAGGCGGGCGGATCACCTGAGGTCGGGAGTTCAAGACCAGCCTGACCAACATGGTGAAACCCCGTCTTAAAAAAGAAAAAAAGAAAAAGAAATGGAGGAAGTAAGATTAAATGGATACAAGTGTTGCTTAGTAAATTGGACATAATATTTGACTATACAGGCAGGAGAGTTATTTTCTATGGGACCCAGAAACAGGGATCTACTTCTGTGCCGCTGCTACGGGTTGCCTCCGCATCCCACCTTCTTCTTCTTCGTCATGAACCTGTGTGGAGTATTTTTTTCTTGTCCGTAACCAAACATACAGAGACAGAAAACTCCAGTGCTTGAGTGCATGCGTTTGAATTGCAACATAATCATTTTTATTTGCTTTCTCGACCAGTGGATATATTTTGTGACTGAATGACTGTAAGGATGTGCATTTGGAGCAACGGCCTCTGGGAACTCGCGAAAACAAGTAAATACAGACAGCAATCGGAAGAAGCCTGGGTACGGCTCCTTTAAGAAAGAGCAAACCCCCGCCTCCGCTCGGAACCAGGAGTTGCAATTTCCCAGCGCCCCCAGCAGCGGTTTGGCCTTCACTTCCGGAAGGAGGCGGCGGCGACCTCACTCTCTCGCCGTGCGCCTGCGGGAGCTACAACATTTCCCAGAATGACCTGCGTTGGGCGACGGCGACCTCCAGCCAATGAGGCCTCAGAACGGTGGCGTTTCCGTAAGCGCAAGCGCAGTCGCGCCGGGATTTCGGTGGTCGTCGTCGTCGTGGCGGTTGTTTTGGCGTTTGTCCGGATTGCTAGCGCCGGAGCGCTGGGTCAGCATCATTGGTGACTGAGAAGGCGCGAGAGGAGTCTTTCCCGCTGCACTGAGGCGAGGCGTCGCTCGGGTTGCCCCGGCTCAGCCCAGAATAGAGAGCCAATCTCTGGCCCCGCTCGGCCCGTAGAGTCCGATGGCCGCTGCCGCGCTGACGGCCCCGGCCCTGGTGAGTGCTGCGTCCTCCGGGCCTTCCCCGCCCTCCCCATCCGAGTCCTAACACCCCGAGGACACCTGCTCGCGGCCCTGCAGCCCAGGACAGAACAGGGCGACTTGCCAGAGGTGCTCCCGTTTCCAACACCTGGAGTGCTAGGGAAGGCAGAGCGCGACGGGCAAGGAGCGGCGGACGGAGGCGCCACCGAGCGCTGGGGCACAGAGGTGGTGCAGCCAGTACGAGGGCGCTCAGCTCCAAGGCCAGGCATGGGGCTACAGGGAGGCCTGAACCCATGTAACGCCGCCATAGACGACTTTCTCTGAGGCCTGGCTTTTTCCACGGCTCCCTTGGCTGTAGAGGGGGTTATGAAAACTACGCCAAGAAGGGCAGGGTTTCCCGGTCTCTCACTGGCCTTAACTTTCCCCACAGGTTCTCTGGGTTGTGGTGGTCCGGGACTCTCAAGTGGCATTCTCCCAGCCCTCAGTTCTGAAGACCGTGGGTGAACCCCAAGCCCGGGGTCCTGTGTCCATGTTAGCATGTATATAGAGTTGTTCCAATCTCTGGCAGCCAGCATGAACAGGTGTGGAAGATTGTTCCAGAAAGGTACAAGATGTGCAAATGTTTAGGTGTAATACGGAGGTGGGAACGATTGTGAAGCCACAAGTCTCCTTGCTTTCTGGTGGGTGCAAAGAAAAGGAGGATAGGCGTCATCCCTGCAGTGGCTGCTTGAGAAGTGTGTGTTTTCAGGAGGTAATCAGAAAAAAGGTGATTTACCAAGGTCCTCACAGGCTTCATCTATGTACACAGTGGGGCACAAACTGTGGGATTGATGGAGGAAGAAAGTAAGTCCGGGTGGACTAGCCCAGGTGAGGGTTACTAGCCCAGGATCGTGGTCAAGGAGATGTGGTTAGATTCTGGATGCATGGTTTCAAAAGGGACAACTAAATTATGTAATGTAGGTGGCCAGGGAGTGAAACAGGATTCAGAGAAGACCCCAGGGTTGTTGGTATTAGCAGCTGAAGGGAAAGACGTTTCATCAACTAAGATGATGAACACATTGGCAATAGGAGTAATATTCACTGGGGATATCAGGTTTATTTGGGCCATGCTAAGAGTCAGATCTTTCAGACCCTCCTAAATGGAGGTGTTAAGTGGGCAGATGAACACACAGGTCTTGAAATCGAGGGAGTGGTTCAGAACATAGAAGTCTTGAAATCGAGGGAGTGGTTCAAGATGTGGCTGTTGTGTGCCCCAAGTTGAGTGAGCTGTGGGTCACAGTTAGGTTGAGCCAGTCCCAGGCTTTGGTTGTAAAACTGTTAGTGGGCCAAGACAGGGAGGATGATGATGGAGTAAGTGGTCATGAAGGCAGGGTATGTAAAAGACAGTGTAGTTTGGCAGGGGCCAGGGCTCCCAAGTGAAGAATGGATATGAGATGAACGCAAATGCATAGGACACTCAGGCTAGAAATCATGCTTATTTGCTACTTTGCGGGTATCCAGAATTTTGTGATAACTTGATGGGGCCTGGGTGTTTCATTCAGGCTGGAAGATTAAGTTAGTGTCATATGGTCATTTGTGAGAGTCATTGTGTATGAGATGGGCAACCAGTGAGGCTGGAATTTAAATGAGCTTTACGTGGATATATGACTGCCAAGGGGATGGTAAGTGCAGCACAGAAGTGGAATAGGACCCTGGTTATCTGTGATTCACCTGTGGTTCTCTGTGACTAAATCTGAGGCAAGGAACCTGGCAGGGAGGCCTTCAAAGAAGTTTTTGAGGCTGTTTCCACTAGTGCAAGCCATGGGAAGTCTGGGATATCGGATCCTCTTTAAATCCACACTCTGGAAGCTGCCTACCAGGTTGTGGTGTAAGGCCAGAAATTAAGGCCCAGTGTGATATGTCACCTTGACATCTGATAAAAACACTACAGCCTCAGATGGCCTGAGAGCAAATTCCCTGTCCCACTTTGCTCCCAAGAATAAGCTCTCTCAGCCAAATGAACCCTTCTTATTCAGGGAACCAGAATAGTTCCTGCTTATTACTTTGTAGCAGGTTTCAGTACCCTACCAATTTTTTGAGTAATTCAAACAAGCTAGTCCCCTCCTCTGGGGACCAGGGTAGCTTCTCCATCTTGATGCTACAAAGCTTACATTCCACAGCACCTGATTGTTCACTCTTTTCTGGAGTACTACTTCTATATGGCCCTGTGTGGAGTGTGGTATTCTTTCACAAGCTATGAGTATTTGTCTTTAATTAATAAACTGTTGATCTCATTTGTCTAGTGTCAAGTGTCTCGTGTTTGGCTGTTGGTTATCCACTGTAACCATTAGGTTATCCACTCTTTCATCCAGGTAGCATGTGTGGAGGCCAGGCTTTAGCCTGTAGTATGGGACAGTGAGGTAGTGGTGATCGTGGTCATGTGGCTGTGGGATCTGGAGACCTGAGGTATGTGCAGTGTAACGAATGATATGCACTTGGAGAGGGAGTATGCCTGATGGCCCCACTGCCCCGGTTGAGACCTACATAATCTTGGTCATACCAGAGGAATGCTTGTCAGGGAGGGGTAGTTGCCCTTATGCCATGCCCACAGCTTAGATACATGTATTTTTTTGCCTGCCTCTTGTTACTGGTGGCTGCAACCAGTGACCAAGAGGCCGATAAGGAGACAACAGCACCAGTGGACTGCTTTCTCCACTGAGTTGGGGAGCTTCAAAAGAAGATGAGCATTGGGTAAATGTGTGAGGGGATGAATTATGGATCCTGAGAGAAGGAACCATTTGTGGTTTCATCTGTCCCCATCCTGGCAGGGTATTGTGACCTTTGAGGACGTTGCTGTGTACTTCTCCTGGAAGGAATGGAGTCTCCTTGATGAGGCTCAGAAATGCCTGTACCACGATGTGATGCTGGAGAACTTGACACTTACAACCTCCCTGGGTAAGGTCCTCACACCCACTTCTGTACCCAGAGCTAGTCTCTGCTCTTACCCTTTCCTCGGGGACAGATATATCCTCACGAGAGGACTATGGACACAGCTTTCTGTTCCTGGGTAGGTGCTGTAGTTGGTAGGGCTAAGGTTGTATGTTTACCTTTTCTCCTTGAGCAGGCAACACCTGCTTCCCTTTCATGTGGAAGGATTCAGAGTTAGGCTTCTTATAGTTGGCCTTATGGATCTCACCTTGTTTGCCTCTCCCTGGCCAGGTGACTTTGTCCAGATCTTAGGTTCCTGGAGGCCCAGGTTCTATTTCCTTCCTCTAGCTAACACTTCCTCATGCCTGCCTCTGCCAGGAATTAATGCCTCTGCCAGGAATCACTGACATTGTCACTACTTATGTGGACTATGAGTGCCTCTTGCAAAATCCTTCTCTGAATTTATCTTTTGTTATTTTTTCCTGTGGGCTATCGTGTAGAGTCTTTCTGGGCTGGTCTTGGGTGCTTGCATATTTCAGGTTCCATGTTCTTGATCATAGGGGTCAGGTGGACAGGCCCTGTGGTTCCAAGGATGGCTATGATATCCCCCACAGCAAGATGGACTCAAAGGGAGCCTGGCCCTGAGCCTGACCTAAAGGAGAACATTATATCAGGGTTATGTTCAAATCATACCAGAAACATACTCTGTTTGTCTAATGTTTTGGTGCTAATGACATTTGGGGCCAAACCTCATTACTGCCTTTTCATCCCCTTTCTTGACACTTTGCCTGCTTGTCAGCTCTATACCTTGTTACTACTTCTCTTACTTCCAGCCTGGGGTTAATCCTCACATCTCTGGACTCCATGTCTCACCCATTTTTCTCACTGCTTTATCTGCAGTGCTCTCCAGTATTGGCCTCTACTTACTGTGTTATGAGGTGTCCACATATGTCAGCTACTATTTTGTTGGCACATTTTCTTGGGCCTGGATACATACTTGTATACAAGGCACGTGTTAGCAGGGGAGCAGATCTCACTGAAAATTGTCCTAGAGGAATGAGTTGTACATCCTGTCTCTTCTCCATGTTTCTCATCCCATAGTTGTGTTTTCTAACTCATTAGGCCTCCCCAATTCTGTGATCTTTAGAGGCCCAATTTTGCTAGGCAGCCCCATCTTCAACTTGAACCCAACACCTTGGTCCTGAAAACAACCCCATTGACTCAGTTCCTGGGTTTGTTGAATGCACATTGTCTATGGGCTACCCCCTCTCCATTAAAATCAGCATGCTCTTCACCAACCTTTCCTTTCTTTCAGGTGGTTGTGGAACAGAGGATGAGGAGGCACCTTATCAGCAGAGCACTTCTCCACAGCAGGTGTCACAGGTTAGGATTCCTAAGGCCCTTCCTTCTCCCCAGAAGACCAACTCCTGTGAGATATGTGGCCCAGTCTTGAGAGAGATTTTGCACTTGGTTGAGTACCAGGGAACACCCCATGGTCAGAAACTGTACACAGATGGGACATGCAGGAAACAATTACAATTTACTGCATACCTTCATCAGCACCAGAAGGAGCATGTTGGACAGAAACACTTCAGAAGCAATGTGGGCAGAGAGATGTTTTTGAACAGCTACACATTTCAAGTATCTGGGAAGCCATTCACTTGCAAGGAAGTTGGGAAGGATTTCCTGGCGAGATCAAGATTTCTGCAGCAACAGGCTACTCACACCAGAAAGAAGTCAAACAGAACCAACAGTGCAGTGGCTTTTCACAGTGTGAAAAATCATAACAACTGGGGAGAACGTATGAAAGCTTTCAGCTACAAACACGTACTTATTCAGCACCAGGGAGACCTCAGTAGGGAAAGATGTTACATGTGCAGTGAATGTGGGAAATCTTTTAGCACAAGCTGTAGCCTCAGTGATCATTTGAGAGTTCACACAGAAAACCCTTATACATGTGAGGAATGTGGGAAATCCTATAGGCAAAGCTCTAGCCTTATTACACACCGAAGAGTTCACACTGGAGTAAGACCTCATCAATGTGATGAATGTGGAAAATTATTTAGAAGGAAGTATGACCTTATTATACATCAGAGAGTTCATACTGGAGAAAGGCCTTACAAGTGCAGTGAATGTGGGAAATCCTTTAGCCATAGCTCTAGCCTCATTACACACCAGAGAATTCATACTGGAATGAGGCCTTATGAGTGCAGTGAGTGTGGGAAATCCTTTATCCATAGTTCTAGCCTTATTACTCACCAGAGAGTTCACACTGGTACAAGGCCTTATATGTGCAGCGAATGTGGGAAATCCTTTAGCCAAAGCTGTCATCTCATTAAACACCGGAGACTTCACATTGGAGAAGGGCCTTATGAGTGTAGTGAATGTGGGAAATTGTTTACTTACAGATCTCGTTTCTTCCAACACCAGAGAGTTCATGCTGGTGTAAGAGCTCATGAATGTCATGAATGTGGAAAATTATTTAGCAGGAAATTTGACCTCATTGTTCATCAGAGAGTTCACACAGGTGAAAGGCCATATGAGTGCAGTGAATGTGGAAAATCCTTTACCTGTAAATCCTATCTCATTGCACATTGGAAAGTTCATACTGGGTCAAGGCCTTATGAATGTGGGGAATGTGGGAAATCATTTACCCATAGCTCTACACTCCTTCAACACCAGAGAGTTCACACTGGAGAAAGGCCTTATGAGTGCAAGGAATGTGGGAAATTTTTTAGCCAGAGCTCCAGCCTCATTAGACATAGGAGAAATCACACCGGAGAAAAGCCTTATGAGTGCAGTGAGTGTCAGAAATCCTTTAGTAACCGCTCTAGCCTTGTTAAACACCAAAGAATTCACACTGGAGAAAGGCCTTATGAATGCAGTGAATGTGGAAAATCCTTTAGCCAGAGCTCTAACCTCAGTAATCACCAGCGAGTTCACAGTGGGGAAAGGCCTTATGAGTGTAGTGACTGTGGAAAATCTTTTACCTTCAACTCCAATCTCCTAAAACACCAGAATGTTCACAAGGGATAAAGGTTAGGTAACACACAGAGGGCTATTAGGGACAGAGAAGCGTCCCTGCAAAATTCGTAGAGAAAGATTAAATAAATAAATGTATGAATTTTCAGTAACCATGCTTTATATTTAGTATATGTTCTCTGAATTTTGTTTTATACAAATACATTTATATGTGTACTTTGTCTCTCTTATATGCACACATAAAAATAAATGGTTTCTTTAACATTTCTTTCTTTTCTTTTTTTTAACTTGCTCCCCCTCCTTTATTTTTTTTTTAACAAACTCTCGTTCTGTTGCCAAGCTGGAGTGCAGTGGCGCGATCTTGGCTCACTGCAACCTCCGCCTCCTGGTTTCAGGTGATTCTCCTGCTTCAGCCTCCCAAATAGCTGGGATTACAGGTACGCACTGCCATGCCTGGCCAATTTTTTGTGTTTGTAGTGGAGACAGGGTTTCACTATGTTGGCCAGGCTGGTCTTGAACTACTCACCTCATGGTCTGCCCGCCTCAGTCTCCCAAAGTGCTGGGATTACAGATGTGAGCCTCCACGCTGGACCATTTCTTTGTTTTTAAATGGACAAATTGTAATTGTACATGTCCGTGGAGTAATAGCGATGTTTTGATACCTATAATGTAGAGTGATCAGGGTAATTAGTATATCTATCATCTCAAACATTCGCCATTCCTTTATGTTGGGAACATTCAATCTCAATTTCTATGTATTATTAACTTTAGTTCTGTAGTGGTATAGAACACTAGAATTTATTTCTCTGTCTAGTTGTAATTTTATATCCTTTAACAAACCTTTATCCCTGCCTACCCACTACCCTTTTCACCCTCCAGTATCCTCTGTTCTACCTTTTACTTCTAAGAGAGAAACTTTTTTTTTTTTTTTTTTTTTTTTTTTTTTTTGTTTTTTTTTTTTTTTTTTTTTTTTTTTTTTTTTTTTTTTTTGAGACTGAGTCTTGCCCTGTCTCTCAGGTTAACTTTTATTTTTTCAGTGCTTCCACATATGAGTGAGAATGTGCATGTTTCTGTTCCTGGCTTATTTCACTTAACTAATGTCCTCCATTTCCATCCGTGTTGCCTCAGGTGACAGGATTTCATTCTGTTCTTTGAATAGTGTTCCCTTGTGTGTATAAATCACATTTTCTTTAACCATTTATATATTGTTGGACATCTAGGTTGATTCCATATTTTAGCTGTTGTAGATAGTGAGTAAAGGGTTGTAGATGTCTCTCCAATGTGATGATTTTCTTTCCTTTGGATAAATTCTCGGTAGTGGGATTGCTGGATGATGTGGTAGTTCTATTTATAGCTTTTTGTTTGTTTCATTTTGTTTTTTGAGATGGAGTCTTGCTCTGTCACCCATGCTGGAATACAGTGGTGTGATCTCAGCTCACTGCAATCTTCGCCTCCTGGATTCAAGCGATTCTCCTGCCTCAGCCTCTTGAGTAGCTGGGATTACAGGCGCACACCTGTATTTTTGTATTTTTTGTATTTTTGTATTCTTAGTAGAGACAGCGTTTCACCATGTTGGTCAGGCTGGTCTCGAACTCCTGACCTTGTGGTCCACCCATCACAGCCTCCCAAAGTCCTGGGATTACAGGCATGAGCCACTGTGTCCAGCTCATGACACAGGACCTCAATACTGTTCTCTATATTAGCTTTATTAGTTTGCATTTGCACCAACAGTGTATGAGTTCCCTTTTCTCTGCATCGTTGCCAGCATCTGTTTTTGTCTTTTTGATGATATCTATCCTAAACAGGGAGAAGTGATACCTCATTGCAATTTTGATTTGCATTTCCCAGATCATTAGTGATGAGTGTGTTTTATATATTTTTTTATTTTTTTTAATATATTTTGGAGACTGGATCTTGCTATGTTGCCCAGGCTGGAATGCAGTGGCTCTTCACAGGTGCAGTCCCACTACTGATCAGCATGTGAGTTTTGACCTGCTTCATTTCCGACCTGGGCAGGTTCACCCCTCAGGCAACCTGGTGGTCCCCCGCTCCTGGGAGGTCACCATATTCATGCCGAACTTAGTGCAGACACCTGATTGGCATAGTGCACTACAGCCCAGCACTCCAGGGCTCAAGCAATCCTCCCACCTCGACTTCCCAAGTATCTGGGACTACAGGCACGTGCCAGCACGCCTGGCTTTGGCTATCTTTATGTTGTCTTTTGAAAAACGCCTGTTCAGGTCATTTGACATTTTTAAATTGGATTTTTTTTTTTTTTTTTTTTTTTTTTTTTTTTTT
>NW_016107732.1:1230512-1231583 GCF_001604975.1 Cebus imitator | reverse complement strand
TGAAATGGACTCAGGCTGGAGTGCAATGCATGATCTCGGCTCACTGAAACCTCCACCTCCTAGGTTCAAGCAGTTCTCCTGCCTCAGCCTCCAAAGTAGCTGGGATTATAGGTGTGTGCCACCACACCCAGCTAATTTTTGTATTTTTAGTAGTGACGGGTTTTTGCCATGTTGGCTAGGCTGGTCTCAAACTCCTGACCTCAAGTGATCTGCCCACCTTGGCCTCCCAAAGTGCTGGAATTACAGGCGTGGCCACCGCATCCAGCCTCCTCCTTGATTCTTCACGTTTTCCTTATACTGTCACTGCGTGGGTTCTACATCAGAAAAAGATGAATAAACCAGGTATGGTGGCTCAATCCTATAATGCCAGCACTTTGGGAGGCCAAGGCAGGAGGATTACTTGAGCTCAGGAGTTTGAGAACAGCCTGGGTAACATGGTAAAACCCCGTCTCTACAAAAATACAAAAATTAGCTGGGTATGGTGCATGCCTATAGTCCCAACTACTCTTGAAGGCTGAGGTGGGAGGATCATGTGAGCCTTAGAGATCAAGACTGCAGTGAGCCTTGATTGTGCCACTGCACTTCAGCCTCAGCAACAATGTGAGACCCTTTCTCAAAAAAAGGAAAAAAAAAATAGAATGTGGCCCTAAGGAGATATCAAATTGATGTGTAAAAGAAGCTTTTCATTGTTCAAACCATATTGCTAAGTGAGAAAAGCAAAGTACAGATTTGTATAGAATCTATGACTTTTTTTTTCGTGTAAGATGGAAAGACTTGTATAGTAATGTAATTGACCACCGGGGACACAGAATAATGAGCAAAGGGAAGACACAATTCTATGAGGATAATACTATACTGCAAATTTCACCTTCTGTTTTTACTTATACATTAAATTATTTATTTAGAGACAGGGTCTTACTATGCTGCCCAGGCTGGCCTCAAACTCCTATGCTGAAATGATTGTCCTTCCAAGCCTCCCAAGTAGGTGGGTGGATACAATTTTTCTCTACCTTGGTATTGTTCAATTTTTTCTTTTTTTTTTTTTTTTTTTTTTTTTTTTTTTTTTTTTTT
>NW_016107732.1:1227451-1229717 GCF_001604975.1 Cebus imitator | reverse complement strand
TTTTTAGTAGAGACGGGGTTTCACCATGTTGACCAGGATGGTCTCGATCTCTTGACCTTGTGATCCACCCGCCTTGGCCTCCCAAAGTGCTGGGATTACAGGCTTGAGCCACCGTGCCCAGCAATTTTTTCAATAAAGAAAGATAATCTCATTTTAATGACAAAACCAACAAGGGGACCATTTTAATCACATGTTGACCTTAATTCCATCTCTCTTAGACATCACTGTTAAAACTTCTAGGCTGGGTGTTGTGGCTCATGCCTGTTATCCTAGCACTTTGGGAGGCCGAGGAGGACTTCACCTGAGGTCAGGGGTTTGCAACCAGCCTGGCCAAAATGGTGAAACCCTGTCTCTACTAAAAATTCAAAAATTAGCTAGTTGTGGTCGCGGGCGCCTACAATCCCAGCTACTTGGGAGGCTGAGGCAGGAGAATGAATTGCTTGAACCTGGGAGGCAAAGGTTGCAGTGAGCTGAGACCATGCCATTGTATTCCAGCCTAGGCAACAAGAGCTGCGAAACTCCATTTCTAAAAAAAGAAAGAAAAAACTTCTGTTGGCTGGGAGTGATAACTCACCTTTAAACCCAGCACTTTGGGAGGCCGAAGTGGACAGACCACCTGAGGTCAGTAGTTTGCGACCAGCCTAGCCAACATGGTGAAATCCCGTCTCTGCTAAAAATACAAAAATTAGTTGGGCATGGTGGCGGGCATCTGTAATCCCAGCTACTCAGGAGGCTGAGGCTGGAGAATCACTTGAACCGGGAAGTGGAGATTGCAGTGAACAGAGATCGCACCACTGCACTCCATCCTGGGCAACAAGAGCAAAACTCCATCTCAAAAAATAATAATAATTAAAATTAAAAAATTGGACATGGCGGTATGTGCCTGTAACCTAGCTACTTTGGGAGGCTGAGGCAGAATTGCTTGAATCCAGAAGGCAGAGGTTGCAGTGAGCATCCAGCATGGGTGACAGAGTGACAGAGTGGGACTTCATCTCAAAAAAAAAAAAAAACTTCTTTGAAGTTTAAAAACTTTTCATTATCCACTAATGTTTCAATAGAGCTATTTCTGTCACCACATATCATTTATTAGTCATTGGTATTAAGTTTCTGTAACTTGTATTTCACCACTTTTTCTGGTGTCATATTGGCTCATGTTGAACACTCCCTGCTGTCCCAAGAGAAACAAATGATAAGCACTTCCCAGGAAAGATATGAGCTTAGTAATTTAACATACACCCAATGTCTCCAGGTGAGATCATCACCACCATTACCAATACCAAGCTGGGATTTCTCTCATTGTTCTTTACCTGAGACTGATTCCTGATTTCAGTTTCCTAAAATGGTTTGAAAATATAAGTTAGAATGCCAAGTAAGGGATATTACATGAATAAATGTTTTGCTTAATGAATCGGACACAATTATTGACTTAATAGGCAGGACAGTTGTTTTTCTGTGGGAACGACAGAGATTCACCTTTGTACCTTTGTACTCTTGCTTTAGCGAGGCACATCTCTATCTTCCTTGGCATGGTCCTAGCTGGATTAGTTCTCTTTTGTCCCTTGTAGACTGAGAAACCAGCTCTAATGCCTCAGAGTGAGGCAAGAGAATAGGTAGGGTAACCAAAGATGAAGGCATAAGCGAAAGAACAGTAGGTGCAGCCAGTTCTAGGCAAGATTAGGCATCACACAGGCCACATCCTCACTAAGATAGACGTCTCCATTTCAACCTCTGATTGGTCGTGCACCAATTCTTCATAGGAGTGGAGGCCTTTAAAGAACTCTTGGGGTGTTACAAAATTCTAGCTTATTAATGGCAAAAACCGCAATTGCTTTTGCACCAATCTAATAAAACCCTAAAAAAATGTAATCAGGGCTCTTGAGCCACTTGCTCGCCTGCTCCCAGTCCTACATGCCACTTCTGTGGAGGGTAGTTTCACTTCAGTAAATTGCGCTTTCATTGGTTCATTCTTCTGGGGTTTTTTTGTGCGTTTTGTTCACTTATTTGTTCAATGCTCCAACAACCTGGAGAACTCACAGTCAAGACTTTTCATCCGGTAACAGGAGTGAATTCATGTGAGTTATAACAGTAATGTTTATCAGCCTCTGCTTCCAGTGCAGTCATTTTGTGTCTAAACGATTGTATAAAGTGATACATGAATTTGGATTTCGAGCCTTTGGGAGCATTCATATTTCTAGCGCATGGGAACTTGAATTTCCAAAACTGTGATTTTTTTTTTTTTTTTTTTTTTTTTTTTTTTTTTTTTTTT
>NW_016107732.1:1222497-1227376 GCF_001604975.1 Cebus imitator | reverse complement strand
TAGAGACGGGGTTTCACCATGTTGGCCAGGCTAGTCTCAAATTCCTGACCTCAGGTGATCCTCCTGCCTCGGCCTCCGGAAGTGCAGGAATTACAGGCGTGAGCCACCACGCCGGGCCCAAAAATGTGATAATATTTTTGCAAACACTTGGGTGGTCAGATACAAACAGGGATTCCCCAGGAATCTCAATATGGCCTCTAAGGAGGGGCGAGAACATCCTCTGCTCTAGAAGGATGCGCGCTTTAATGAACCCCTGAGGTGGAATTGGGACTCCCCTGCAGAAGCGCCTATGGGAAGCGGCAGCTTTACTGCGTTGGAACCTGGGGAACTGCATTACCCAGGAAGCTCTGCATTGAATGACAGCGCGGCAGAACCAGTGAAGGCTCAGAGTAAAGGTGTTTCTGTGTGCGCACGTAACGTAGAGGCGGGACTTTGGCGTCTTCTAGTAGCGGCCATTTTGGTTAACGTCGGGTGTCTGTGAGGTTTGTAAGGTGAGAGGCCCTGGAGCCATGGGTCCGAACCGCGGTGTCTGAACCCAGCAGGTGGAGGGGAGTCCTGCTCGCTGCACAGAGGCGGATCTTAAGCCCCGTAACGGCGACCGCCGCTCCCGGCCGTGCTTCCCCCACGTACTCGGATGGCGGCGGCCGCGCTGAGGCCCCCGGCTCAGGTAATTGTGGCGCCCTACCTGCCCTAAGGTCACCTCATGCTAACCCGAGTCCTAAAGCAGCGAGGGAGCCGCACCTGCTCTCAGGTGTGCAGCCCGGACCCGGCGTCAGGACACTGAGTCGCTTGCGGGAGAGGTCCCCGTTTCTGACACCCGTGGGATGCGACTGGGGAGAGCGACCGGCCCGGGCAATAGCCTGGAGATGGACGGAGCCGGGAGGATGGAATCTGGGGTCCACAGGCGCCTGTGGGGAGCAACATGTGAAACGAAGGTCCTCCTGAAAGAGCAGGCTGGTGGCTGTGTATTCACCGTGAAGACCCTAGAAGCCATGGAGAGTTTCGAAAAAAGGAGGGACGTGATCCAAGTTCAGCCTTTTAAGGTTTTCCAGAGGCCAAGAGAAGAACATAGTAGAGAGAGGGGATGAGGACCTTGGGGTTCTGGGAGGTTGAATCCTTGTTGGTAGATCGCATAGGTGGTAGAGATGACGTTTTTCACTGAAACACGCAGGTCAGACAGCCAGTACGAGGTCACCTGGCTCCAGGGATAAGAAAAGGTTCATGGACGCCGGGCACGGTGGCTCACGCCTGTAATCCCAACACTTTGGGAGGCCGAGGCGGGCGGATCACCAGGTCAAGAGATCGAGATCATCCTGGCCAACATGGTGAAACCCCGTCTCTACTAAAAAAATACAAAAATTAGCTGGGTGTGGTGGTGCGAGCCTGTAGTCCCAGCTACTCGGGAGGCTGAGGCAGGAGAACTGCTTGAACCCGGGAGGCGGAGGTTGCAGTGAGCAGACATCGCGCCACTGCACTCCAGCCTGGCACCTGGGGACAGACTGTATCTCAAAAAAAAAGAAAGAAAAGGTTCATGGAGACCTGAGCTTATCAGATCCTCTAATGTCTGCCTTCCCCTCAGGCACTCCTGGCTGCAGAAGCCCTTAAAGAACCCACCCACAGGCGGGTGGGATGGCTACCTGTAATCCCAGCACTGTGGAAGGCGGAGGAGGGTGGATCACAAGGTCGAGTTCGTGATCAGCCTGGCCAAGTAGTGAACCCCCGTCTACTAAAAAAAAAAAAAAAAAAAAGCCACACCTGATGACAGGCGCCTGTAATTCCACCTACTCGGGAGGCTGAGGCAGGAGAATTGCTGGAACCCGGGAGGCAGAGTTTGCATGAGCCGAGATAGCGCCATTGCACGTTAGCCCAGGTGATAATGCTGGACTCCGTCTCAAAAAAAAAAAAGAACCCACAGAGGGAGTTGGAGAGTGTTCCATTTTCTTACTGGCCTTATCCCCCATTCACATGTTCTCTAGCTTGTGATGTCCTGGGACCCTTAAGTGCCGTTTTTTTTTTTTTTTCCAGTCCTTTGATCTGAGAACACTGGAGAAATCCTATACTCAGAATCCTAAGAACATGACACAGAGTGTATGGAGGTATTTCCATTTCTGTCAACTCATGTAAACATACTTTGAAGGTTGACTACAGAGTTGGTACCAGATCATGAAATGCTTAGAGGTAAAAATGATCGGTTGAGGGGCGGGGGTGGGGAAGGTGATGTTACCAAGTCCCATTTGTTTGCAGGCATCATCTGGCTCCAAAGAAGAGAACACACTGCGTTTGAGGGAGGAGGAAAGAGGATCAGAGTTTAAGCTCCTGCAACAATGCAGGTGAGAGTTAATGGACCATATTAATGGTTAAGGAGTTGTGGCTGGATTCAACATTGACAGTTTGTAAGTGGCAACTAGATTTTCTGATGGACTGTGAAGGTGTGAAAGGGAAGGGCCGGGCGCGGTGGCTCAAGCCTGTAATCCCAGCACTTTGGGAGGCCGAGGCGGGTGGATCACAAGGTCAAGAGATCGAGACCATCCTGGTCAACACGGTGAAACCCCGTCTCTACTAAAAATACAAAAAATTAGCTGGGCATGGTGGCGCGTGCCTGTAATCCTAGCTACTCAGGAGGCTGAGGCAGGAGAATTGCCTGAACCCAGGAGGCGGAGGTTGCGGTGAGCCGAGATCGCGCCATTGCACTCCAGCCTGGGTAACAAGAGCGAAACTCCGTCTCAAAAAAAAAAAAAAAAAAAAAAAGAAGGTGTGAAAGGGAAATCAGGTATGACTACAAGGTTTTTGGTCTTAGCTATAGTGGTGGAAGCTGCATCAACTTGAGATGTGCATATAGTTGGTAGGTATAATATTCATTGGGGATATGAAAAGTGTCGTTTTGGCCTTGTTAAGAGTCTGAGATAGTTTAGCCTCCATTATGACATTGACACACTTCATGTTATCGTGGTAACTCTTTTGGGGGGCCAGGAAGGGACGGTTGGAGGCTGAGGGCTGAATTTCTTTCTTAGGTTCCTGGCTGATATTGCCACAGGAGAAAGAGGTAGGGTCTTATGCAGGTAGGGTATATCAGACACCATGGTTTGTCAGGGGACATAAGCTTCCAGGGGTAGAATAGATATGAGATGTAAGCAGAAGCACAGAAATAATTGAAGGAAGATGACACTTGGGCCAAGGCTGGTACTTACTCATCACTCTGTGGACCCACCAAGATTTTGAGATAACTTTGTTGGTGCTTGGGGGTTTTCATTCAGCCTGGTGGATATGGTCAGGTTAAATTTGGTTATCTATGACAGACACTAGGCCTGGGATGGATGACTGATGGCCTGAGATCTTATTTTGTTTTTTTCTTTTTGTTTTCACTTTTCTTAGACCATTCTCCCTAACAAGGGACTGGGATTTAAATGACTCTAGGTGGACAGAGGAAAGTCATCATTGTAGAGGGGTCAGCAAGTGCATCACAGAAGTGGAATAGGGCCATGAATATCTAAAGCCACACCTGGTTCTCTGGTGGTGTGGAGCCATGCAAGGAGGCCTTCATAGAATGACTTGGGACTGCATTGCTATTAGGAACCATGAGAATTCTGTAGTAATATTGGATCCTTCATGAATTTGCCAAGCATACTCTGAATTCTGTCAGCCATGTTGTAAGGCCAAAAATGAAATCCCAATGTGATGTGCCACCTTGATGTGTGGTGATACTGTACGACCTCAAATGGCCTGAGCGCAAATCCCCTTCCTACTCTGCTCTGTTCCCTGGCCTAACAACCCTTTTCATCAAGGGATCAGACACAGTTTCTGGTTATTATACTTTGTACTGGATTTCAATTCCATTCCTACTCAGAATTATTAAAACAAGTCAATGGCACCCTCTTGAGAAATCAAGGGCTATCACACTCTCTTCGTCTTACAAAGTGTGAATAACAGTCTCTGGTTTCCCTCTGTTATCCATAGTGCAACCCCCATGTAGCCTCTTTGCCAGGGTATGAGTTATTTGATTTTGAAATTGCTGTTGATGGCATCTGTACAGTCTCAGATGTCAGTTGTTTCCCCAACACTATAACCCTAAGGAGAGAATCCCACTCAGAGCAGTAGAAGGGAAAGAAAGGGATTAAAACACTTTTAAGTTGTTGGCCAGGCTTGAAAGCTCATGCTGTAATCCTAGCACTTTGGGAGGCTTAGGTGAGAGGATTCCTTGAGACCAGGAGTTTGACATCAGCCCAGGCAATGTAGCAAGACCCCATCTCTTAAAAGAAAGTGGTTGATGTTGCACATACGTATGATCTTATCTCCTCAGAGAGCTGAAGCCTGGGAATCAGTTGAACCAAGGGATTTGAAGTTTCTAGAACCTGTTGGGTAACCAAGGGAGAAATGACTAAAAGAAACCAAAACTGGGCTGGGTGTGGTGGCTCATGCCTGTAATCCCAGCACTTTGGGAGGCCGAGGTGCGCAGATCCCAAGGTCAAGAAATTGAGCATCCTTGCCAATACGGTGAAACCCTGTCTCTACTAAAAACACAAAAATTAGCTGGGTGTCGTGGTGTGCGCCTGTAATCCCAGCTACTCGGGAGGCTGAGGCAGGAGAATTGCTTAACAAAAAAACTGGGAGGCGGAGGTGGTAGTGAGCCGAGATCACGTCACTGCACTCTTGCCTGGCAACAGAGCAAGACTCTGCCTCAAAATAAAAAAAAAAAAAAAGCAAAATTGGCTGGGCGTGGCGGCTCATGCCTGTAATCCCAGCACTTTGGGAGGCTGAGGCAGGCGAATCATCTGAGGTTAGGTGTTCAAGACCAGCCTGACCAACATGGTGAAACCATGTCTCTACTAAAAATACAAAAATTAGCTGGCTGGGTGTGGTGGTGCGAGCCTGTAGTCCCAGC
>NW_016107732.1:1215697-1222443 GCF_001604975.1 Cebus imitator | reverse complement strand
AAAAAAAAAAAAAAAAAGCCGGGCACAGTGGCTCACGCTGTAATCCCAGCACTTTGGCAGGCCAAGGCAGGCAGATCACGAAGTCTGGAGATTGAGACCATCCTGGCTAACACAGTGAAACCCCTTCTCTACTAAAAATATAAAAAAATTAGCAGGTGTGGTGGCACGTGCCTGAAGTCCCAGCCAATCAGAAGGCTGAGGCAGGAGAATCGCTTGAACCCGGGAGGCAGAAGTTGCAGTGAGCCAAGATTGCACCACTGCACTCCAGCCTTGGCGACAGAGCCGAGACTCTGTCTCAAAAAAAAAGAAAAACCAAAACTATAATTTGTGTTAATGTTCAAAAGAGGCTGATGGTTGGGGGATGTCACCTTGGGGTGGCCATGGCATGTGCCTGTGTTGTTTAAAGAATGATGTGTAAGGCTGGACATGGTGGTTTACGCCTATAATCCCAATACTTTGGGAGGCTGAGGCGGGTGGATCACCTGAGATCAGGAGTTTGAGACCAGCCTAGCCAATGTGGTGAAACCCCATTTCTACTAAAAATACAGAAGTTAGCTAGGTGTGGTGGCAGGGGCTTGTAATCCCAGCTACTTGGGAGGCTGAGGCAGGAGGTTACAGTGAGCCAAGATCACACCACTGCACTCCAGCCTCAGGAAAAAAAAAAAGAATATGTGTATTTAGAGAGGGAGTATGTCTGATGGACCCAGGCAACTGCACTGGGCTTTATGTGAACTTGGATATACCAGAGGTGTTGGCTTTTATGGTAAGAGCACAGCATAGATCCCTATTTTCCCCCTACTTCTTATTTGCTTATGGCTATACTGAGTGACCAGTGTTCCCACAAAGAGACAAAAGCACCTGTGGACCTGTTTTCTCCTCTGTGCTGAGGATTTTGGGAGGAGGATGCGCAAGTTGGGGTATGTTGGAGAGGTGGATTATAGTACCTCAGCATAGGAACTGTTTGTAGTTTCATCTGTCACCATCACAGCAGGGCATTGTGACATTTGAAGATGTGGCTGTGAACTTTTCCCGGGAGGAATGGAGTCTTCTTAGTGAGGTTCAGAGATGCCTTTACCATGACGTGATGCTGGAAAACTGGGTACTTATATCCTCCCTGGGTAAGTTCTTCACACCCTCCCCTATTTCCTGAATAAGTCTCTGCCCCTCCTCTTTTTACCGTTGGCAAAACTGACTGTCTCCTGTCAAGACCATGGGCACAGCTTTCTTCTCCACCTCTCTGGATAGGTTTTGTGATTGATAGGTCCGAGGTGTGCGTACTGCCCTCCCTCCTTGAGCAGCTTCAATACCTGCTTTGCTACAGACTCTCAGGGAAGAAGTCAGAGTCAAGAGTCTTGTAGTCAATCTAATGCATTTCACCTTGCTTGTCCCCTCGTTCTTTGATTTTGTCCATATCTAAGACTCCTGTATGTCCAGGTTCTACTTAACTTCCTTTAGCTGACTTTACTTTATGCCTGCCTGTAGCAGGAATTGTCATCACTCACAATGTCACTGCCTACATAGACGAAAGGTAAGACCCTACTTAGAAATTCTGTTTTTAGTAATCAGTTTCCTTTACTGTGTGTTGTCATGTTTTGAGCCACTGTTGGCTCAAAAACTATCCAGCACATATTGGCAGGAGGAAGAGGATAGGGAGTCCAGTGATGTGGCCTTTGTGACCAGCCAGCATTTCAATTTAATCAGGTGGAAATGGCCATCCTGGCTCATCAATATTTGCTGCCAGAGGCTAGTTGTCCCACTTCTGCCCTATCTTTCCCTTAGTACTTACGTCATCCAGGTTCCATGTATTTCATCATCTTGGTAGTGGGGTGGAGAGTCCTCAGTGCTACAGAAGATGCAGTTGAATCCAGGCTCAGCCTCATGTTGTCAGAGGGAGCTTGTCACTGAGGAGTGGCACCTGGTGGGAGGGCATGAGGTTGGGATTTTATTCAAATCATACCAGAAACCTATTATATTTGATTAGTATTTTTGTGGACAGTAGGCACTCACTATTTCTGTCCTCTCCATTCTCGAGAGCATCAAACTTGTCAGTTGTACACCTTGTCACTTGTACTCTGATATCCATCCCCCAACGAATATTCAAGTCTCTGGACTCCACATCTCACCCATTTATTTTCTCATGTTTCCTTCTGGAGTGTTCTCCAAAAGTGGCATACACATTGTGTATTAATGAGTGTGTACACATTGTTAAACTGTTGTCTTGTAATTATTTTCTTAGGCCTGGACATATCCTTTTATATAGCATTAACATGTCATGAGGTAATTTCCTGCAGAGAAGTGGTTTGCAAAGGAAAGAGTTGTATACCAGGCACCTTGGCTTACACTTGTAAATCCAGCACTTTGGGAGGCCGCTGTGGGCAGATTTCTAGAACCCCAGAGTTCAAGACCAGCTTGGGCAACATGGCGAAACGCCATCTCTACAAAAAGCTAGGCATGTTGGCATGCACCTGTGGTCCTAGCTACTGTGGTGGCTGAGGTGGGAGGATCATCTGAGCTCAGAAGGCAGAGATTGTGCCACTGCACTCCATGCCGGGTGACAGAGTGAGACCCTGGCTCTATTCTCTGTGTTGCATGTATGCTTCTGCCTTTCATATTATATAAAGGTCACAGAGGCCTCCTGCATTCTGTGAACTTTATAGCCTAGTAATGACAGCCTCATCTTCCACGTGATGCCAACATTCTGTTCCTGCAAATATTTCTATGGAGTAATTCCTCAGTTTGACAGGCACACTTGTAGGTGGGCTATGCCTTCCCACCAGAGTTAACTTGAATTCTTTTCTTGCTTTCAGGTTGTTGGTATGAATCAGAAGATGAGGAGGCACCTTCTAAGCAGAACATTTCTATACAAAGAGTGTCTCAGGTCAGCACTCGTAGGGCAGGTGTGTCTCTCAAGAAGGCTCACCCCTGTGAAATATGTAGCACAGTCTTGGGAGACATTTTGCACTTGGCAGATTATCAGGGAACACATCACAAGCAGAAACTGCACAGGTGTGAGACATGGGGGAATAAATTGTATGATAGTTCAAACCATCAGCACCAGAATCAGTACCTTGGAGAGAAACCCGATAGAAGCAGTGTTGAGGAAGCGTTGTTTGTGAAGAGGTGTAAGTTCCATGTGTCAGAGGAATCATCTGTCTTCATTCAGAGTGGAAAGGACGTTTTGCCCAGCTCAGGATTACTTCAGCAGGAGGCCACTCACACTGGGGAGAAGTCAAACAGCAAAACTGAGTGTGTGTCTCCCTTTCAGAGGGGAAAAACTCATTATAGCTGTGGAGAATTCATGAAACAATCTAGTACCAAGCACATACTTGTTCAACAGCAGAGACTTCTCCCTAGAGAAGGATGTTACCACTGTGACTGTGGGAAGTCCTTTAGCAAATATGATAGCTTGAGTAATCATCAGAGAGGTCACACTGGGAATAGACCTTATGAATGTGGAGAATGTGGGAAATCTTTTAGTCATAAGGGCAGCCTTGTTCAGCATCAGCGAGTTCATACTGGAGAAAGACCTTATGAGTGTGGAGAATGTGGGAAATCTTTTAGTCAAAATGGTACCCTCGTTAAACATCAACGAGTTCACACTGGAGAAAGACCTTATGAGTGTGAAGAATGTGGGAAATGTTTTACTCAAAAGGGCAATCTCATTCAGCATCAGCGGGGTCACACTAGTGAAAGACCATATGAGTGTGAAGAATGTGGAAAATGTTTTAGTCAAAAGGGCACCCTCACCGAACATCATCGAGTTCACACTAGAGAAAGACCTTATGAGTGTGGAGAATGTGGGAAATCTTTTAGTCGAAAGGGACACCTTAGGAACCATCAGCGAGGTCACACTGGAGAAAGACCTTATGAGTGTGGAGAATGTGGAAAATCCTTTAGTCAAAAGGGCAACCTCATTCAGCATCAGCGAAGCCACAGTGGAGAAAGGCCTTATGAGTGTAGGGAGTGTAGGAAATTATTTAGGGGCAAGTCCCACCTCATTGAACACCAGAGAGTTCACACTGGAGAAAGGCCATATGAATGTAATGAATGTGGGAAGTCATTTCAGGACAGCTCTGGGTTTCGTATTCATCAGAGAGTTCACACTGGAGAAAAACCGTTTGAATGCAGCGAATGTGGGAAGTCATTTCCTCAAAGCTGTTCTCTTCTTCGACATCGGCGAGTTCATACTGGAGAAAGGCCTTATGAGTGTGGAGAATGTGGAAAATCATTTCATCAAAGTTCTTCCCTCCTAAGACATCAGAAAACTCACACTGCAGGAAGACCTTATGAGTGTGGAGAATGTGGGAAATTCTTCTTCAGTCTCCATGAACACAGGAGAGTTCACACTGGAGAAAGGCCTTATGAATGCAGTGAATGTGGAAAAACATTTACTCGAAGGTCTGCACATTTTAAACATCAGAGACTTCATACTAGAGGAAAGCCTTATGAGTGCAGCAAATGTGGGAAATCCTTTGCTGAAACCTTCAGTCTTAATGAACACAGGAGAGTTCACACTGGAGAAAGGCCTTATGAGTGCAGTGAATGCGGAAAATCATTTCATCGAAGCTCTTCTCTCCTTCGACATCAAAGAGTTCACACTGAAAAAAGTCCTTATAAGTGAAAGAAATTTGGGGAATTATTTAGCTAAACCGCTGCGTCTCCTTGATCAGTTCTTATTGAATCAAGACCTTATGAATGTGACAAATGTGGGATATTCTTTATGCAGAAGTCTTGCTTTATTACATACAGAAGAGCTTCCACTGCAGAAGTGCCTCTTCAGTACAGTGAATGTATGAAAGCCTTCAGCCAGCTAGGTGCAGTGTCACACCTGTAATCCCAGCACTTTGGGAGGCCGAGGCAGGTGGGTCACCTGAGGTCAGGAGTTTGAGACCAGCCTGACCAACACTGAGAAACCCCGTCTCTCCTAAAAATACAGAATTATCTGGGGGAGGTATCTCTCTTTTATGCGGGATATTGTAGTCTGCTCAGTACTGCTGAGGGTAATCTGTCCCCTAGGTCCTACAGCCATGTGCCCTGATATGCCAAGTTTCATCAGGTGGTATCCCAGGTTATGAGACTATAGCAGATATATAGTACATGCCTGCAATCCCAGCTATTGGGAAGCTGAGGCAGGAGAATCACTTGAACCAGAGGTTGCAGTGAGCTAAGGTTATGCTATTGCACTCCAGCCTCGGCAAAAAAAGCAAAAATACCCGTCTCCAAAAAAAAAGATTATGTTGGAGCTGCATGGCATTTTTCACCCTGTCCTGTTCCCTTGCCAGATTTATGTGACTGCCAGTTATCTGGCAAAAGCCATTTATGTCTGCCACATGGTAGGTGTTCAAAGTGCATCATTCACCGATGATGTTCTGGAAGTAAACCTTGATTCTCCTCCTCTGGCCAGAGGAATTGGTGAGTAGTCTCAGCTGTCATTCCTTTCTCATTTCTGATGAGTGAGACCATGGATCTAAGTACTGGTCCATAGGAGTCGTCTGTTGGCTTGAAAATATGGACTACTTTTTTCAGGGATTTTAGGGGTCTTATGTGATTCTTTAGGTAGAATTTTTTTCAGCCCTTAAGCCTCTAACCAAAGAACATTCTGCTTCCCATTGCTCTGATTTGGGCAGTGACTAAGGCCTCATTGTTTAAGCCTCCTTCAATCTTGAGAGTTGTATTTACTCTATGGGGTGGTTTGGAAACAACTGTGTTCTGCTGTCATAAAGGGGCAAATAGCTTTGGTTGGGATCACTAGATTTTGTGTGCCTCGGGACAATATGATGACAGAACATACTGTCTCTTCACTTATGCCATGGTTTTCATGGCTGCCCAAGTCCTCCAAAGACTCCAGAACTTAATTTTTGACTAGATAATTCCAGTAATTTCTGGGTTTATAGGTCAACCTGAGAAGGGAACAGTGTTTGTGACATCATCTGGTGCTTCTAAATTCAACATGAAATCTTCTCTCTTTTACGCGGGATATTGCAGTCTGCTCAGTACTGCTGAGGGTAATCTGTCCCCTAGGTCCTACAGCCATGTGCCCTGATATGCCAAGTTTCATCAGGTGGTATCCCAGGTTATGAGACTACAGCAGAAAATCATAATTTATAGAATTTCTGCATTTATAGGCAGTGGAGGAGACTGCAAGAACAGAGTTGGAATACACATCTTTAAAAAGGAGATCTACAGTGATTCAGTCACTATGTATGCGGTGGACAGTCAGGTTCAGAACCTCCATAATTATGAATCTTGTGTAGCTGAGACCATTGTCAAAGGAAATAAAGGTTTTATGGATTCCTGTACCCTTTCTCAACTGTTCACCTCAAGGTTATTCCTGCATTGGAAGGAGGAAGAGGATAAGGAGAAGGGAGATCTCTTAGTCCAGTAATATGATCTTTGTGACCAATCAGTGTTCTAATTTAATCAGATGAAAATTGCCTTCCTGGCTCATCAGTATTTGCTACTGCAGATACTAGGTGCCCCACTTAGGGCATGAGGAGATTTTGTATAGTTGCCCAGCGTATTTGGCAAAAATAATGGGAAATCCATGTTTTTCTTTCTTTCTTTCTTTTTTTTTTTTTCCTTTTAAGACAAAGTGTTGCTCTGTGACCCAAGCTGGAGTACAGTGGCGAGATCAGAGTTTACGGCACCCTCTAACTCCTCAAGCAGTCCTTTTCTCTCAGCCTCCCAAAGTGCTGGGATTAAAGGCCTGAGCCATCATGTCCAGCCCACATTTTTCTTTTTTTTTT
>NW_016107732.1:1212170-1215217 GCF_001604975.1 Cebus imitator | reverse complement strand
CTGAGTAGCTGGGATTACAGGCACGCACCACCATGCCCAGCTAATTTTTTGTATTTTTAGTAGAGACGGGGTTTCACCATGTTGACCAGGATGGTCTCGATCTCTTGACCTTATGATCCACCCGCCTCGGCCTCCCAAAGTGCTGGGATTACAGGCGTGAGCCACCGTGCCCGGCCCACGAAAGTATAACTTATCCATCTCCTTCAGGTTAACCTGGATCCTATTATATATACCGTATATTTTTTTAATTTTTAATTTTATTTATTTTTTTAGAGATGGCGTTTCACCATGTTGAACTCATGACCTCGTGATTCACCTGCCTTGGTCTCCCAAGTTCTGGGATTACAGCCATGAGCCACTGAGCCCAGCTCATTTTTTATTTTTTTATTTTTGAGACGGAATCTCACTCTGTTACCCAGGCTGGAGTACAATGGTGCGATCTTGGCTCACTGCAACCTCTGCCTCCTGGGTTCAAGCAATTCTCCTGCCTTGGCCTCCTGAGTAGCTGGGATTACAAGTGCATGCCACCATGCCCGGCTAAATTTTTTACTTTTAGTAGAGATGGGGTTTCACTATGTTGGTCAGGCTGGTCTTGAACTCCTGACCTCATTATCCACCTGCCTTAACCTCCCAGAGTGCTGGGATTACAGGTGTGAGCCACTGCACCCAGCCTATTTTTTATTTTTTAAGAGTTGGGGTCAGGGCGGGCATGGTGGCTCATGCCTGTAATCCAAGCACTTTGGAGTTCAAGGCAGGTGGATCACCTGAGGTCCGGAGTTCAAGACCAGCCTGACCAACATGGTGAAACCCCGTCTTAAAAAAAAAAAAGAGTTGGGGTCTCACTTTGTCACCTGACTGGAGTGCAGCA
Organism: Cebus imitator; assembly: GCF_001604975.1. Lineage (NCBI taxonomy): Eukaryota > Metazoa > Chordata > Mammalia > Primates > Cebidae > Cebus > Cebus imitator. The sequence goes on along the minus strand of NW_016107732.1, from coordinate 1,214,349 downwards.
CGATCATAGCTCACCGTAACCTGACATTGCTGGGCTCAAGCAATCCTCCCACCTCAGTCTCCTGAATAGCTAGAACCATAGGTTTGAGCCACCATGCCTAGCTTTTATTTATTTTATTTTATTTTTTGAGACAGACTCTTACTCTGTCACCCAGGCTGAAGTGCGGTGGCATGATCTCGGCTCACTGCAACCTCCTTATCCTGGGTTCAAGCGATTCTGCCTCAGTCTCCAAAGTGGCTGGGACCACAGGCGTGCACCACCACATCCGGCTAACGTTTGTATTTTTACTAGAGATGGGGTTTCATTATGTTGGCCAGGCCGGTCTCAAACTCCTGACCTCAAGTGATCTGCCTGTCTTAGCCTCCCAGAGTTCTGGGATTACAGGTGTGAGCCACTGTGCCCAGATGAGCCTTTTTATAGGATGTTTCTCTCTGCTGTCCAGACAACCATTGGTTTAGTGTGCTTTAAAACAGATTAGTTTGTATTTTCTGGATTAATATTATAAAGTATTTCCTCTTTACATTTTTGGGTTCCCTATTATATAATTTATTTTGCTATTAGTGATGATATATCATTAGATATATGACATGCTGTGAAACATGTTTGCATATTAATCCATCCATTTATGTATATTTGAGTTGCTTCTAACTTTTGAATATAATTCTTCATATATTTTACTCCTCTTTTGTTAATATCTCCATGTGTAATGCCTGAGTCACATGGTAGGTAAAATTTTTTAAGCAACGCCAAACTGACCTAAATTAAAACGATTGCTTCCTTTTGCATTCCTACCACCAGTGTCTGATAATTCTTATTGAGAGAGTATGGTTAGACTTTTAAATTTTCAGGCCGGGCGCAGTGGCTCACGCCTGTAATCCAAGCACTTTGGAGGCCAAGACGGGTGGATCACCTGAGATCGGGAGTTCAAGACCAGCCTGACCAACATGGTGAAACCCCGTCTTTAAAAAAAAAAAAAGACTCGGCCGGGCGTGGTGGTTCACGCCTATAATCCCAGCACTTTGGGAGGCCGAGGCGTGTGGATCACGAGGTCAAGCCATCGAGACCATCCTGGTCAACAAGGTGACACCCCGTCTCTACTAAAAATACAAAAATTAGCTGGGCATGATGGTATGTGCCTGTAGTCCCAGCTACTCGGGAGGCTGAGGCAGGAGAATTGCTTGAACCCAGAAGGCGGAGGTTGCGGTGAGCCGAGATCGTGCCATTGCACTCCAGTCTGGGCAACAACAGCAAAACTCCGTCTCAAAAAAAAAAAAAGACTTTAAAATTTTTATTTTTTAAATAAACAGGTATATCTTTTTAGATAAAGTGTCTATTCATGTCTGTTGCTTCACAAAAATGAACTTCTTTGTGAAAAAAAGTTTTCCATTTCATTAAGGAATAAGAAAATAGGCTGCGCATGGCAGCTCACACCTATAATGCCAGCACTTTGGGAGGCCAAGGCAGGTGGATCTCGTAAGGTTAGGAGTTTGAGATCAGCTTGACCAACATGGAGAAACCCCCTCTCTACTAAAAATACAAAATTAGCTGGGCGTGGTGGTGCATGCCTGTAATCCCAGCTACTTGGGAGGCTGAGACAGGAGAATCACTTGAACCTAGGAGGCAGTGGTTGCGGCGAGCCAAGATCGCGTAATTGCATTCCAGCCTGGGCAACAAGAGCTAAACTCCTTCTCAAAAAAAAAAAAATCGGCTAGACGTGGTGGCTTATGCCTGTAATCCCAGCACTTTGGGAGGCCAAGACGATGAGCAGATCACCTGAGGTCAGGTGTTTGAGACCAGCCTGGCCAACATGGCAAAACCTCATCTCTGCTAAAAATACAAAGATTAACCAGGCATGGTGGTGCGTGCCTGTAATCCCACCCACTTGGGAGGCTGAGACAGGAAGAATTGCTTGAACCCAGTAGGCAGAGGTTGCAGTGAGCTGAGATCACACCACTGTACCCTGGCCTGGGCAACAGAGCGAGATTCCATCTCAAAAATAAAAGAAATAAGAAAGTAGTGAACCAACAAATCTTAATGTTGGCCCTCATTTATTTTGTAGTAATGTGACTTTGCTGTAAGGAATACTTGTTTTTCAATACCATAAGAGCTGTGAGCTGGATATTGATTTTGTATAGAAGAATAAGTGTTCCAGGGTGACAATATTTTTTTTTTTTTTTTT
>NW_016107732.1:1210342-1211975 GCF_001604975.1 Cebus imitator | reverse complement strand
GTGCCACCATGCCCAGCTAATTTTTTGTATTTTTAGTAGAGACGGGGTTTCACCATGTTGACCAGGATGGTCTCGATCTCTTGACCTCGTGATCCACCCGCCTCTGCCTCCCAAAGTGCTGGGATTACAGGCGTGAGCCACCGCGCCCGGCCAGGGTGACAATATTTATAGATTCCAGAACAGTGAAACAATATGATATACCATGACTTTCTTTCCATTCTTCAACATCTTAATTTTTTTTTTTCCAGACAGAGTTTCACTCTTGTTGCCCAGGCTGGAGTAGCAATGGCATGATCTTAGCTCACTGCAACCTCCGCCACCCAGGTTCAAGAGATTCTTCTGACTCACTCTCCCAAGTAGCTGGGATTACAGGTGCGTGCCAACATGTTTGGCTAATTTTTGTATTTTTAGTAGAGACGGGGTTTCACCACATTGGCCAGGCTGGTCTAGAACTCCTGACCTCAGGTAATCCACTTGCCTCGGCCTTCCAAATTTCTAGGATTATTGGTGTGAGCCACCGTGCCCGGCTCTTTAACATCTTTGTACTCTTACTTTACCATTTCTTTTGTTCCAAGTTTGTATTTCCTCTGAGTTCTCAGAAATGGAAAGAATGCCCACTTTGTAGAAACCATTTTATATTATTTAAGTTCTAGGATAGCCATGGGCTCCACTTAATTATTTCAGAACTTAGAGCTCAGCGTCCTCTACTCACTACCCATGGAGAGTTACCTATTTACACGCTTCACAGATACTCTTCTAGCTTCTTATGTTATTTTCAATGTGTAACTTTATTCACCCACATTAATAACTAATTTCCTCACTCCAAGCTGTTTTCCAGTGATAACCTTTAGTCCCCTTGCAGACACTTTGACTGCACTTTTCACTGAAATGGTAGTTTCTTCCCAACAAGAAGGTGAGGTCATGGAATCTAAAATCTTATTCCAGGGCTCAGATGCCCTCTTTTCCCACCTGCAAGAATGTGGTAAGTGCAGCTACCATCCTGGAAACAAATGTGAATTTTGTAGCCACTATTCCCAAATAAGTACCACAGTCAGAAAAAAGCAGTACTGCTCTGGGATAGAAACACAAAAGTTGATTAAAATAAACAGATGGAACAATATTCTGAGGGGCCCAGAGGCAGAGTGCTACGTTTGTTTGTTTGTTTTTTAAACAGACACGCTCTGTCACACAGGCTTGAGTGCAGTGGTACAATCTTGGCTTACTGCAACCTCCAACTCCTGGGCTCAAGCAGTCTTCCACCTCAGCCTCCCAAGTAGTAGGACTACAGGCACGTGTTACCACACCAGGCGAATTTTTTGTTTCTGTTTCATTTTTGTCCTTGAGACGGAGTCTCGCTCTTTCACCCAGGCTGAAGTTGATGGCGCGATCTTGGCTCACTTCAACCTCCACCTTCTAGGTTCAACTGATTGTCCTGCCTCAGCCTCCCGAGTAGATGGGATTACAGGCGCCTGCCACCACGCCCAGCTAACTTTTTGTATTTCTGGTAGAGACGGGGTTTCACCATATTGGCCTGGCTGGTCTCAAACTCCTGACCATTTTATCCGCCTGCCTTGGCTTCCCAAAGTGCTGGGATTACAGGCGTCAGCCACTGCACCTGGCCAATTTTTTTTTT
>NW_016107732.1:1203783-1209084 GCF_001604975.1 Cebus imitator | reverse complement strand
AAAAAAAAAAAAAAAAAAAAGGTCCTGTCAGCTATTTACAGTTTACTCACTTTCTCACTTAGTAAAAATATATTCCACAGCCATGTTGAAAATTTCCTGCTGAGATATTATATCATCTCTTTTAAAAGAATTGTGGATTTGTTTAATGAGAAATTGCATTTAGAAACCACAGTCTGTACCTAAGGAATGTACATTGCTAATGTGATGATAAGATCTGGACACTTGAGAACAGTGTGGAAATCATGTGAATTCTAAAACAATATATCTTCAGCAAATAGTGATTATACTACATATATTTAGGTTACAGGACTTTTTTTTTTTTTTTTTTTGAGATAGAGTCTCACTCTTTCACCAGGCTGGAGTGTAGTGGCACAATCTTGGCTAACTGCAACCTCCACCTTCCAGATTCAAGTGATTCCCCTGCCTCAGCCTCCTGAGTAGCTGAGACTACAGGCGTGCTCCACCACACCCTGATAATTTTTGTATTTTAGTGGAGATGGAGTTTCACCATGTTGGCCAGGAGGGTCTCCATCTCCTGACCTCATGACCACCTGCCTCAGCTTCCCAAAGTGCTAAGATTTCAGGTGTGAGCCACTGCACCTGGCCACCTTTTAATTCTTTGGCTTTATATATACATTTTTCGTTTTTTTAGAGATGGAATTTCACTCTTACTGCCCAGGCTGGAGTGCAATGGCACAGTGTCAGCTGACTGCAACCTCTGCCTCCTGGGTTCAAGTGATTGTCCTGCCTCAGCCTCCTGAGTAGCTGAAGTAAACATGCCTACCACCACACCTGGCTCATTTTTGTATTTTTAGTAGAAACAAGGTTTCACCATGTTGGCCAGGTTGGTCTCAAACTCCTTACTCATCACTCCTCAGGTGATCCACCTGCCTTGGCCTCCTGAAGTGCCTACCCTTTCCATTCATTTTTTTAAAAATAGAAATGGCATCTCATTGTGTTTCCCAGGCTGCTCTCAAACTCCTGGGCTCAAGTAATCCTACCACCTCAGCCTCCTAAGGTGTTGGAATTACAGACAGGAGCCACCATACACCGCCCTACATTTCCATTCTTTTTGCTTGTGGTGAAAACTTGATGGTTTGTAGCATTGACAAATTCATTTGTTTGGTTTCAGAAAACAATAAAATTTATATATTGTTACCTTTTAAAATTACAAGGTCGGGCACGGTGGCTCATGCCTGTAATCCCAGCAGTTTGGGAGACCGAGGCAGATGGAACACTTGAGGTCAGGAGTTTGAGACCAGCCTACGCAACATGGCAAAACTCCGTCTCTACTAAAAGTACAAGAATTAGCTAGGCGGCCGGGCATGGTGGCTCACGCCTGTAATCCAAGCACTTTGGAGGCCAAGGCGGGCGGATCACCTGTGGTTGGGAGTTCAAGACCAGCCTAACCAACATGGTGAAACCCCATCTTAAAAAAAAAAGAAAAGAAAATAGCCCTCATGGCCGGGCGCGGTGGCTCACGCCTGTAATCCCAGCACTTTGGGAGGCTGAGGTGGGCAGATCACAAGGTCAAGAGATCAAGACCATCCTGGCCAACATGGTGAAACCCCATCTCTACTAAAAATACAAAAATTAGGCCGGGCGCAGTGGCTCACGCCTGTAATCCTAGCACTTTGGGAGGCCGAGGTGGGTGGATCATCTGAGGTCAGGAGTTCATGACCAGCCTGGCCATCAGGGTGAAACCCCATCTTAAAAAAAAAAAAAAGAATTAGCTAGGCATGGAAGGTGCCTGTAATACCAGCTTCTTGGAAGCTGAGGCATGAGAATCGCATGAACCCAAGAGGTGCAGATTCCAGTGAGCTGAGATCACACCATTGTGGTCGAGCCTGGGCAACAGAATGAAACTGAGTCTCAACAAAATAAAATTAAATTAGTTGCAAAATCTTACTAGCTTGATTTTCCTTCTCAGCTGAATATTCCTTCTCAGATTTTCACATAGGTCATCTTTATTTATGAAATGAAAATAAATTTCCCAAAGTCTGCTTTATTTTCGACCTCCTCTGACTTTGAATGTGTTCTCTAATTTTGCATTATATTTTCTGTTAAGAATTTCCAGTTATTTTCGTTCTTTTTCTCCTTAAATGATAGGATTTTCTGAGTCTGTTTTGGTTTACTTATCTCACCTGAGTAAACCTTCCCAGATGATCCTCTCCATGAAATTTTCTGGTTGTAAGATCATGAGGTATCCTTTGTACCTGCCAGAAGATGCCACTGCCTACTTTCCCTCCTTCTTTTCTCTCCACTCCCCGACACACCCCCTGATACAAGCAGCATTGATGTTGATACATTATGCTATGTAGTCAATTGAAGTAAATCTATTGTGTGAACTTTGATATTTTCACACCTGTTAATTGAAAGCTTTTGTTTTATATAGTGCTAAGAAGGTTGTGCCTTTACACTAATTAGTGGGTAGCTTTTCAAATTTAAGTTCTGTAACATAAAACTCACTCGATTGTTAGCCATTGGCAGCTCACAGAAACTTTTCAAGTAGATGGATGCTTTTCTCTTCATTATTTTCCAGCTTAAATAAATTATTTCCCTTTAGTGTCATTAATTTATTAACAAGCTGGATGTGGTGGCTTACTCCTGTAATCACAGCACTTTGGAAGGCCAACGTATATGGATCACCTTAGATCAGGAGTTCCAGACCAGCCTGGCCAATGTGGTGAAACCCTGTGTCTACGAAAAATACAAAAATTATCTGGGTGTGGTGGCGGGCACCTGTAATCCCAGCTATTTCGGAGCCTGAGGTGGGAGAATCGCTTCGACCTGGGAGCCAGAGGTTGCAGTGAGCTGAGATCGCACCATTGCACATAAACCTGAGTAACAGAGGGAGACTCCATCTCAAAAAAAAAAAAAAATTAATGATGATTAGCCCATTTATGCTTAATGTTCCATTATTGGAACACTAAGCTTGTAGGAGGTGGTTATATCCTACCGCTAAAGATATATATAAGGTCTCATTTTTCACAAAAAACATTTGCAATCTCTGGCACATATGGGTTAACTAAGTAAGTCACTAAATAGAAAAATACTCCCATCTGCAATGAAAGTTGCTTTTGTTTGTGTGTGTGTGTGTTTTTGTTTTTGTTTTTAAAGAGACAATCTCCCTCTGTTGCCCAGGCTGCAGTACGGTGGCACAATCACAGCTCACTGCAGCCTTGACCTCCTGTGCTCAAGCCATCCTCCCACCTCAGCCTCTCAGGTTGCTATGACAGGCATGTGCCACCATGCTCAGCTAATTTTTAAAATTTTTCTGTAGAGATTCGGTCTCCTTGTTGCCCAGGCTGGTCTCAAAACTCCTGGGCTCAAGGTATCTTCCTGCCTTGGCCTCCCAATATGCTAGGATTACAGGCCTGAGCCACTGTGCCTGGCATGCTCTTGATTTTCATCTTGAAATTTAACAGAATACTGTCAGATACATTTAAATATCAAGATTGTAACTAAATTTTCTTTATTTTCAAGAATCCTAAGGGCATTTCCCTTTGTCTGCCTCACCTTTTCATATTTAGCAAACTATATGCCTTTGCCTCCAGCCCAAGATTATAAATTGGTACCAATTATGATTTGCATGTTCTCTCATTGGACTGAAGCATATCCTTACAGAAGAGCCACCGTGTAAATCATGGGAAATTATTTATTGGACTGGTAACTCTCTCCTGGAGAATTTCTTGTGAATTAAGCAGCAATAGGGTAACTCATTTAGCTGGAGATACAATCTCTGTTTATAAACAATGGCCCATATTTCAACATTTTGATTATGCATACCCTCCCCTGTCTTCTGGATTGATGGAACTAACAAAGAGATTAATAAAAACCCATCTTGTCAGGTGCAGGGACTCATCCCTTTAATTCCAGTGTTTTGGGAGACTAAGGCAAGAACATGCTTGATGCCAAGGGTTTGAGAGTGTGTAACAGATACATCTGACAGCACTAACTGAAGTACACCCTGAGAATGACCCTAGGGTCTAAGAAGAGTGTTGATACAAAGTTCCGTACGAAGGGATCTGGGAGTGGCCAACCTGGAGGTTTCTGAACACTTGCCTGTTCCTTGGAACTAAAGAAACTGAGACCCTTTGTTTTGAGCTAGGTGGAGAGTGAGAAGTGAAAATACTATGTAAACTGCATGCTTCTTACAAATGACAGTGGTTTTCAGCCTGCCATTCTTGGACTGCCCTGTATATAAGTCCTCAATAAAACCTAGGTCTCCTTCCCTGGCTCTGGCTCACTTCCACTTCTCAGACATGGTGCCATCCTTATTGGAGTCAGTAAGTTATGGATCAAGCATGAAAGAGACCGGCCTGGGCAACAGCAAGACATTGTCTCTCCAAAAATTAACCTGGGTATGGTGGCACATGCCTATAGTCCTAGCTATGTGGGAGACTGAAGCAGGAGGATCATTTGAGTCCAGGGATTTGAGGTGACAGTGGGCCATGATTGCCCCACTGTACTCCAGCCTAGGCAGCAGAGCAAAACCCTGTCTCTCACCTGGCAAAATTAACAGAAACATTTCGTATTAATTTGCTGAAGGCTCTTAAATTGGTTTTGTTAAACCTATAAACAACTCCCTTCAGAAAACATCAAGAATTCCCTTGTGAGAAAATGACCTATCATCCCATGAGGTTGGATGAAGGAAGGATTGTATGAACCAAACTAATAGAAATGGAATTGGCCATGCACAGTGGCTCACCCCTTTAATCCCAGCACTTCGGAAGGCTGAGGGACGTGGATCACGAGGTTAGGAGTTTGAGACTCACCTGGCCAATATGGCGAAACCCTGTCTACCAAAAGTACAAAAATCAGCCAGGTGTCGTGGCGTATGCCTGTAATCCCAGCTATTCAGGAGGCTGCAGCAGGAAGATAGCCTGAACCCAGGAAGTGGAGGTTGCAGTAAGCCAAGGTATTGCCACTGCACTCTAGCCTAGGTGACAGAGCAACACTCCGTCTCAAAAGGAGGGAGGGGATTGATTTTATGCCATTGTCATTATATGCCATTATTGTTAAGGCTTAGCTAGTTAGGGGCTAATCCACTAAAAGGAGTACTCTGGAAGAGTCTCCTCAGTTGGTTAGACGTGTAGTTCTGAGACATTTCTAGCGGCTGCCTTGCAACATTGATATCCTTTTTCATTCAGCCCCAGAACTTTAATGATCCTGCCCAGACTAGTTGTGTCCATTTGACTCCTCTTTAAAAACATTCTAGGCCGGGCGTGGTGGCTCATGCCTGTAATCCCAGTACTTTGGGAGGCCGAGGCGGGTGGATCATGAGGTCAAGAGATCGAG
>NW_016107732.1:1197290-1203134 GCF_001604975.1 Cebus imitator | reverse complement strand
AAACTCCGTCTCAAAAAAAAAAAAAAAAAGAGCCAAATACATAGGGTCAATGCCAAAAGAGATAACAGTGGATACAATTGTGTAATTCCTTCAGCACCACCTGGGTTGGGGTCTCAACGGCAGGGAGGCAAGTTTGTCCTGACCAGTTCCCTGCTTGACTTTTTCTTTAGCTTAGTAATTTTTGGGCCACAATATTTTCCTTTCACGAATTCTGTTAGCAGGAGAGTTGTTTTCTGTAGGACTCACAGAGATTCAACTTTGTACTCCTCCTTTAGAGGGGTACATCTCTAACTTCTTTTGTCGTGCCTTAGGGACTCATGCTTCTGAGTGCATTCATAAAAATTCTAACAGAAGGCCGGGCGCGGTGGCTGAAGCCTGTAATCCCAGCACTGTGGGAGGCCGAGGCGGGTGGATCACGAGGTCAACAGATCGAGACCATCCTGGTCAACATGGTGAAACCCCGTCTCTACTAAAAATACAAAAAATTAGCTGGGCATGGTGGCGCGTGCCTGTAATCCCAGCGACTCAGGAGGCTGGGGCAGGAGAATTGCCTGAACCCGGGAGGCGGAGGTTGCGGTGAGCCGAGATCGCGCCATTGCACTCCAGCCTGGGTAACAAGAGCGAAACTCCGTCTCAAACAAACAAACAAAAAAATTCTAACACAATAATGTTTAGCAACCTCTGCTTCCAGTGCAGGTATTCTGCGACTGAACGACTGCTTCAAACCGTATGGTAATTTGGATTTGTAGCCTTTAGGAGAATCCTAAATAATACTTTTAGCTTGAGCTCCCTATTATTTAGCTTGAGCTTCCCAAAATTTGAAATGATATTTTTCCAAATTCTTGAGTGATTAGTTACAGACACTAGTCTCCAGAAATCTCAATATGGCTTCTAAGGCTAGGTGAGACCCATCCTCTGCCCTAGAAGAACGCGCTTTTTTTTTTCTTTTTTTTTTTTTTCCAGACGGAATCTGACTGCTACCCATGCAGTGCTGCGATCTCAGCTCACTGCAACCTTCGCCTCCCAGGTTCAATCGATTCTCCTGCCTCAGCCTCTCGAACAGCTGGGACGATAGGCACGCGCCACCACGCTCAGCTAAATTTTGTATTTTTAGTATACACGGGGTTTCGCCATATTGGCCAGACTGGTCTCGAACTACTGACCTCGTTATCCACCCGCTTCCGCCCCTCAAAGTGCTGGGATTACAAGCGTGAGCCACCGCGCCCGCCAACGGCTCGCTTTCTAAGGAGAGCCCCTGCCTGACTGTGGGCTTTTCCTGCAGACTCGCCTCCGTGTGGCGCCCTATTCACCACCTTGGAACCTGGGGAACTCTGTTACCCAGAAAGCTCTGGTTGCCCGTCAGCGCGGCAGAGCCAATGAGGGCTCGGAAGGAAGGTGTTTCTGTTTGTGCGCGGAACGAAAGGCCGGGACTTCCGGCGTCTCTGGTGACCGTCATGTTGGTCGGTGATCGGCGTGTTTTCCGGGTGAGGGTACCCTGAGCGCCGGGTGGGACCGCGGTGACTGGGCTCAGAAGTGGAGCGGAATCGTCCTCGCGGCACAGAGGCAGCTCTGCAGCCCCGTGACGGCGCTCGCTGCCCCCGGGCCGCACCTTCCCCGGAGTGTCCGATGGCGGCGGCGGCGCCGAGGATCCCGGCTCAGGTAATTGTGGCGCCTTCTGTACCTCAGGTCACCTCATCGTCACCGAGGCCCTAACGCAGCGAGGAGCAGCTCCTGCTCAGGGTCTGTAGCGATTCCCAGCGCAGGGACAGCGAGGCGTTCGCAGGGGAGGTCCCTGTGTAACGTCCAGTGCGTTCGCCTTGCCGTCTGCCTAGACCGCCGGTTTATGAAGACCGGGTAACCGCAGTGGAGAAAGTAATTCACGCGGAGCCGGCTGTGCGGGAGACCAGAGCTGTATTATTCTTTAAATCGGTCTCCCCGAGCGTCCCGGGATCAGAGTTTTCAAAATTAATTTGGCGGACAGTTGCTTGGGAAGTGGGGCGTGTTGATTGGTCAGCTTGGAGGTGGATTCACAGGTGGTTGAAGTGAGTTTTTCTTACTGTTTTCTGTTCTGGGTGGGATGGCAGAACGGACTGACCCAGATTACCGGCCTGGGTGGTGTCCGCTGACCCGCCCAGTGCAAGATCTGCAAAATACCTCCAGCACTGAGATTAAGTTTTACAGTAGCGATGTGATCTTCAGGAGCAAATTGGGGCGGTTCAGACTGTTGGAGCCAGAAGCTGCATGACCCCTAAACCGTAATTTCTAATCTTGTAGCTAATTTGCTAGTCCTGCAAAAGCAGGCTGGTCCCCAGGCAAGAAGGGGGTCTTTTGAGGAAAAGGCCATTATTATCAATTTTGTTTCAGAGTCAAACCATGAACTGAATTCCTTCCCAAAGTATATTCAGCCTATGCCCAGGAATGAACAAGGACAGCTTAAATGTTAGAAGCAAGATGGAGTCGGTTAGGTCTGATTTCTTTCACTGTCATCATTTCCTCAGTTATTTATAACTTTGCTAAGGCGGTTTCACTTGCATCTGACACACGTAGGATGCGGTGGGGAGAGAGACAGGCACAAGGAGGGTCTCAGGCAATGGCTTGGAGATGGACAGAACCGAGAGTATGGAACAGGGTCCACAGGTGCCTGTTGAGAACAAAGTGTGAGGCGGAGCTTCTCCTAGAAGAGCAAGCAGGCTGAGGGCTGTGCATTCATTGTGAGGATGCTAGAAGCCATGGAGAGTTTTGAAGAAAGTCGGGACATGATCCAAATCCAGGCTCTTAAGGTTTCCCAAAGGGCATGAGGACTTTGGGGTCTTGGGAGGTTGAATGCTTTTTATAGATGACATACGTAGTAGAGATGACATTTTGCACTGAGACAAGCAGGTCAGACAACCAGCCTAAGGATCACCTGGCCCCAGGGACAAGAAAGGGTTCCAGGAGGCCTGAGCTTATCAAGTCCTGTAACGTTTTTGTAATGTCTGCCCTTCCCCTCAGGCATTCCTGGGTTCAGAAGCACTTAGGGAACCTACATTGGGAAGTGGAGGGTGTTCCATTGGTCCTGACCCCCTCCACAGGTTCTCTAGCTTGTGGTGTCCTGGGACTCTTAAGTGTCATGTTTTCAGTCCTTTGATCTGAGGACCCTGTAGAACTTGTAAACCCACCATACTAAGTCCATGGCAGATTTTATGGAGATAATCCCATTTCTGTCAACCAATATAAACACACTTGGAAGATTAACTCCAGAGTTGCTACCAGGTTGTGCAATGCTTAGAGATAAAACTGATCAAAGTTAGGAGGTTATTTTACCACAGTTCTGTCTGGCTACAGGCTTCATCTGGTTGGACCTTGGTGTACAGATTGTGGGTTGAGGGAAGAGGAAGAAAGGTCAGAGATAAGGCTCCTGCCATAATCCAGGTGAGGGTTAATGGGTTAGATACGTGGCATATCACATGGGTCTGGATTCAAGATTCACTTTTTGTAAAGAGGCAACTAGGTTTTCTTTTTTTCTTTTTTCTTTTTTCTTTTTTTTTTCCCAATCAATGCATATTTGCCAAATTTTTTTTTTTTTTTTTGAGAAGGAGTTTCGCTCTTATTACCCAGGCTGGAGTGCAATGGCGCGATCTCGGCTCACTGCAACCTCCGCCTCCTGGGTTCAAGCAATTCTCCTGCCTCAGCCTCCTGAGTAGCTGGGACTTCAGGTGCGTGCCACCATGCCCAGCTAATTTTTGTATTTTTAGTAGAGATGGGGTTTCACCATGTTGACCAGGATGGTCTTGATCTCTTGACCTTATGATCCACCTGCCTTGACTTCCCAAAGTGCTGGGATTATAGGCGTGAGCCACCGCGCCCAGCCGGTGAATTTCCTTCTTGTCACCCAGGCTGGAGTGCAATGATTTGATCTCGGCTCGCTGCAACCTCTGCCTCCTGGGTTTAAGCACTTCTCCTGTCTCAGCCTTCCCAGTAGGTGAGATACAGGTGCCACCACACCCAGCTAATTTTTGTATTTTTAATAGAGATGGGGATTCACCATCTTGGTTCGACCGGTCTTCAACTCCTGACCCCAGGTGATCCACCCGCCTTGGCCACCCAAAGTGCTGGGATTGCAGGCATGAGCCACTGTGCCCAGCTAAGACAGTAGGTTTTCTAATTTGTATAATAAGGGCATGAAAGAGAAATCGGGCATGAGCCAGGGTTTTTGATCTTAGCAACTGTAGCCATGGATGCTGTGTCAGCTGAGATGAAGTTGATATTGACATAATAATGTGGATATCAAGACAGTTGTTTTGGCCATATGAAGAGTCAGAGACCAGTAAGTGGCTGCATCAAATGGATAACTAGACTTACAGGACAGGGTATCTGGAAAGTTATTTCTACTGGAGACATCCAATATGTGAATGCTAACTGGTAAATACGGTAAGTTAGTTATGGATCACATTTAGTAGGAGGGCATGCTTCAGATTATGGTGGTAAATCTTTTTTTTTTTTTTTTGAGACAGAGTTTCTCTCTTGTTACCCAGCCTGGGGTGCAGTGGCACGATCTCGACTCACTGCAACCTTCACCTCTCAGGTTCAAGCTATTCTCCTGCCTCAATGAGTAGTTGGGATCACAGGCATGAGCCACCACGCCCGGCTGCTTTTGTATTTTTAGTAGGGATAGGGTTTCTCTATGTTGGTCAAGCTGATCTTGAACTCCCGACCTCAGGTGATCTGCCCACCTTTGCCCCCAGAGTGCTTGGATTACAGGCGTGAGCCACTATGCCCGGCCAGTTGTAACTGTTTACCACTGTTTGGACTCACAATCGTTTTGGGAGTGCCTGGAAAGTTTCATTAAGCCTAGCTCATATGGGCAGGGAAAAATATGCTCCTGTGTGATAGTCGGTTTGGTTTTGTTCACAAATGCAGGGGCTTTGCTTTAAATGGCATTGGGTGGACAGGGGAAGGCTGCTAGAGCTGAGGTGTCAGCTGGTGCAGCACGGAAGTGGAAAAGGGTCATGGATATCTGAAGCCACTCATGGTTCTATGTGGCTATGGAGTCATTCAGGTAGACACTTACAGGATGATTTGGGACTACCATGCTATGGAATCCATGGAAATTCTGTATTAATATTGAATTCTATTTGTATTTGTCAAGCATACTCTGGATGCTTATTCACATTTTGGCGTAAGATCAGAACTGAAGGCCCAATATGATATGTTACTTTGACATCTTGTGATAGTGGGACAACCTTAAAAGGTGTGAGTACAAATCTTATTCCCACTCTTCTCTCTTAGATAATTTATCCTAGCCTAGCAACCCTTTTGATCAAGGGGTTGAGGCAGGGTTCCATGTTATTATACTTTGTAGTGGGATTAAATTCCGTCCTTACCACCAGAGTTATGGAAACAAACCATTTGCATACTCCCAAGAGAATCATGGACCATTATACCCTCTTCATCTTACAAAATAATTTTATTTGTGGGGGCTGGGCGTGGTGACCCATGCTTATAATTTCAGCATTTTGTGAGGCCAAGGCAGGTGGATCACTTGAGGTGAGGAGTTCAAGAGCAGCCTGGCCAACATGGTGAAACCACATCTCTACTAAAAAAAATACAAAAATTAGCACAGCTGTAGTCCTGGCGGCTACTTGGAAGGCTAAGGCACAAGAATCACTTGAACCTGGGAGGCAGAGGCTGCAGTGAGCCAAGGTCATGCCACTGCACTCCAGCCTGGGTGACAGAGCTAAACTATGTTTCGTTAAAGAAAACAAAAAACAGGCCGGGCGCGGTGGCTCAAGCCTGTAATCCCAGCACTTTGGGAGGCCGAGGCGGGTGGATCACGAGGTCAAGAGATCGAGACCATCCTGGTCA
>NW_016107732.1:1190550-1196635 GCF_001604975.1 Cebus imitator | reverse complement strand
GACCTTGTGATCAGCCCACCCCGGCCTCCTGAAGTGCTGGATAACAGGCGTGAGCCACTGACCCCAGCCTTGTCTACCTACTTCATATTGCTGGTGGCTATACCAGTTGACCATTGCACACATGAAGAGAAAAAGGCACCAGTAGACATGGTTTCAACATTGTGTTGTGGACCCTGGGAGGAAGATGGGCAAGGGTGGGTGTGTGGGAGAGGTGGATTGTGGCACCTCAGTATAGGGGCTGTTTGTTGTTTCATTTGTCACTATCATAGCAGGGCACTGTGACCTTTGAAGATGTGGCTGTGAACTTTTCCAAGGAGGAATGGTGTCTCCTTAGTGAGGCTCAGAGATGCTTGTACCGTGATGTGATGCTAGAGAACCTGGCACTTATATCCTCCCTGGGTAAGTTGCTCACACTCACCTTTGTGACCTGAGCTAGTGTTTCCATTCGCTGGTTTTCATTGACAAGACTGTCTTTCTCATTTAAGGGGCCTGGGCCCAGGTTCCTTCTACACTTCTCTGTGTCAGTTATGTGGCTGGTAGGACTCAGGTGTGTGTATTGCCTTTTCCTTTCCTTAAGCAGCTCCAACACATGCTTTGCTGTAGGCTCCCAGAGAAAGAGTCAGAGTCCGGAGTCTTATAGGCACCTTAATGTATCCACTTTGCTTGCTCTCTGGCTTTTAGGTGACTGTCCAAATCTATGGCTCCTGTGTTCCTAGGTTCTATTAATACTTCCTTCCTGTGGGTGATAATTCTTCATACCTCCCTGTCATTACCTACATAGACCATAGATCTGCCTAGGAATTCTCTTGTAATACTTAGTTTTACTGTCCTGTTGGCTGTCAGGTGCTTAGTTGTCCTGAGCTGGTGTTTCCTGTTCATCTCTGCTGCCCTTCCCTTTGTACTTACATCATCAGTCCCATGTATTTGGTCATCTTGCGGGTGGGATGGAGAGTCGTCGGTGTTTCACAAGATGTGTTTCAATTCAGGTTCATCACGATAGGCTCAAAGGGAGCCTGTCCCTCAAAAGTGCCGTGCCGGGGGAGGGCATGACTTTGGAGGTCTACTGAAATCATACCAGAAACCATTTATATTTGCCGAGTATTTTCGTGGCAATATGAGTAGGCACACGCTATCTTTTCGTCCCCATTGTTGAGAGTTTCACCCTTGTTAGTTCTGTACCTTTTTACTTCTACTGTGATAATCACCCCAGGAATAATACATCTCTGGACCCCACCTCGCACCCATTATTCTTGTGCTTTTATCTGCAGTTGTCTCTGATACTGGCGTATCAATTATTATTATTATTATTATTATTATTTTTGAAATGGGGTCTCACTCTGTAGCCCAGGCTGGAGTGCAGTGGCGCAATCTTGGCTTTACTACAACCTCCACCTCCTCGGTCTTGGTTCAAGCAATTCTCCTACCAGCCTCCCAAGTAGCTGGGATTACAGGCACGAGCCACCATCCCCAGCTAATTTTTGTATTTTTTTTTAGTAGGGATGGGGTTTCCACATGTTGGCCAGTCTGATCTTGAACTCCTGACCTTGTGATCTGCCTCCCTCGGCCTCCCAAAGTGCTGGGATTACAGGCATGAGCCACCGTGCCCGGCCTGGTGTCTTGATTATTATTAGAAAGCATATGCTGGCCGGGCGCGGTGGCTCAAGCCTGTAATCCCAGCACTGTGGGAGGCCGAGGCGGGTGGATCACGAGGTCGAGAGGTCGAGACCATCCTGGTCAACATGGTGAAACCCCGCCTCTACTAAAACTACAAAAAATTAGCTGGGCATGGTGGCACGTGCCTGTAATCCCAGCTACTCAGGAGGCTGAGGCAGGAGAATTGCCTGAACCCGGGAGGCGGAGGTTGCGGTGAGCCGAGATCGTGCCATTGCACTCCAGCCTGGGTAACAAGAGCAAAACTCTGTCTCAAAAAAAAAAAAAAAAAAAAAAAAAAAAAGAAAGCATATGCTTATTGTTAAGCCATCCATGACCTCCCCCTGTTGTGTACACTCATGTTTTCTTGGACTTAGACATACACTGCTGTATAGCACTCACATGTCATCAGGAGATAAGGTTCTGTACACAATTTCTTTTTAGAGGAAAGAGCTCTAGACCCTGCCACTGCTCCCTGTGTTGCGTGTATGCTTGTGCTCTTTACCTCATGAGGCCTCCTGCATTCTCTGATCTTTATAGCCCAGTAATGCTAAGCAGCAGACCCATCTTTTTTTTTTTTTTTTGAAATAGAGTCTCACTCTGTTGCCCAGGCTGGAGTACAGTGTCCTGATCTCCACTCACTGCAAACTCCTTCTCCTGGGTTCAAGCGATATTCCTGCCTCAGCCCCCCGAATAGCTTTGATTCTTGGCGCCCAGCACCACGCCCAGCTAATTTTTGTATTTTTAGTAGAGATGGGGTTTCGCCATGTTGGCCAGGCTGGTTTTGAACTCGTGATCCACCCACCTACGCCTCCCAAAGTGCTAGGATTACAGGCGTGAGCCACCATGTCCGGCCTTTTTTTTTTTTTTTTCTTTTTGAGACAGATTTTCACTCTTGTGCCCAGGCTGGAGTGCAATGGTGTGTTCTTGGCTCACTGCAACCTCCGCTTCCTGGGTTCAAGTGATTCTCCTGCCTCAGCCTTCCAAGTAGCTGGGATTACAAGTTCCCGCCACCATGCCCTGCTAATTTTTGTATTTTTAGTAAAGACAGGAATTCACCATGTTGTTGGTCAGGCTGGTCTCAAACTTCTGACCTCAGGTGATCCACCTGCCTCAGTCTCCCAAAGTGCTGGAATTACAGGCATGAGCCACTGTGCCCAGCCAGCAGCCTAATCGTTAACCTGAAGCCAATGTTCTATTTTTGCAAATATTTCTATAGAGTAATTCCTCAATTTGTGATATATATTTGTGGGTGGGCAGTGCCTTCCCATCAGAGGTACTTTAAACTTGACCAGCATTTCCTTGCTTTCAGGTTGTTGGTGTGGATTAAAAGATGAGGCAGCACTGTCTAAGCAGAGCATTACCGTACAAACAGAGTCTCAGGACAGGACTCCTAGGGCTGTTTCTCCTAAGAAGGCTCACTCCTGTCACATGGGTGGCCTCATCGTGGGGGACGTTTTTCACTGTGCTGACCACCAGGAAACTCATCGCAAGCAGAAACTGAACAGGAGTAGGGCATGTGGAAAAAACTTGGATGACACTGCAAACCTTCAGCAGCAGCAGAAGCAGCATATTGGAGAGAAATTCTACAGGAGGAGTGTCAGAGAAGCATCGTTTGTAAAGAAATCTAAATTCATGGTGTCACAGGAGTCATTTGAATTCTGTGACTTTGGGAAGGACGTTCTGCACAGTTCAGGATCATGCCAGGAAGAAGCCACTTACCCTGTAAAAAAGACAAACAGTGAAACTAAGCATGGCTCACCCTTTCAGGAGGGAAAAACTAACTACAGGTGTGGAGAACACACAAAAGTCTCCAGCACCAAACACTCATTTATTCCACACCAGAAACTTTTCACTAGAGGTGGATGTTATATGTGCAGTAATTGTGGGAAATCCTTTAGCAAATATGACAGCTTCAGTAAGCATCAGCAAGTTCACACAGGAAAAGGACCCTATGAGTGTGGAGAATGTGGGAAATCTTTTAGTCAAAAGCGCCACCTCACTCAACATCAGCGATTTCACACTGGAGACACAACTTATCACTGTGAGGAGTGTGGGAAATCTTTTAGTTGGAAGCGCAACCTTAGTCTACATCAGCGTGTTCATGCTGGTAAAAGGCCTTATGAGTGTGAAGAATGTGGAAAATCTTTTGGTCAAAAGGGCAACCTCATTCAACATCAGCGAGGTCACACAGGAGAAAGGCCTTATGAGTGCAGGGAATGTGGGAAATCATTTAGGTACAGATCCCACCTCACTGAACACCAGAGACTTCACACTGGGGAAAGACCTTACAGTTGCAGGGAATGTGGGAAATTATTTAACAGGAAGTGTCATCTTGTTGTTCACGAGAGAGTTCACACAGGAGAAAGGCCATTTGAGTGTGACATATGTGGGAAATTATTTGGCAATAAGAGCTGCATGACTATACATCGGAGAGTTCACACTGGAGAAAGGCCATATGAATGCAGTGAATGTGGGAAGTCATTTCCTTACAGCTCTGCACTTCATGTTCATAAAAGAGTTCACACTGGAGAAAAGCCTTATAAGTGCAGTGAATGTGGAAAATCCTTTACTGAATGTTCCAGTCTCACTAAACACAGGAGAGTTCACACTGGAGAAAGGCCTTATGAATGCACCAAATGTGGAAAGACATTTCATCGAAGCTCTGCCCTTCTTCAACATCAGAGAGTTCACACAGGAAAAACGCCTTATGAGTGAGTAAATGTGGGAAATCCTTTGCTGAAACCTCCGGTCTCATTAAACACAGGAGAGTTCATACTGGACAAAGGGCTTAAGAGTACTGTCAATGTGGAAAACATCAGAATGTCAGCTCTCCATGGTCTTAAGAGACTTCACGTTGAGTCAGTCTTGCTCTGTCACCAAGGCTAGAATGCAGTGGTGTGATCTTGGCTCATTGCAACCTCTGCCCCCTGGGTTCAAGCGATTTTCCTGCACCAGCCTTCTGAGTAGCTGGGATTACAGGTACATACCACCATGTCTGGCTAATTTTTATATTTTTAGTGGAGATGGCGTTTTACCATGTTGGCCAGGCTGATCTCTAACTCCTGACCTCTAGTGATCCACCTGCCTTGGCCTGCCAAAGTGCTGAGATTATGGGCATGATCCTCTGCACCCAGCCTTAATTTTTCTTGTATTGCTTAGAATATGACATGCTCAACCAGACATGGCGGCTCTTGCTTGTAATTCTGATGCTTTGGAAGGACAAGGTGGATTACTCAAGGCCAGGAGTTAGAGACTAGCCTGGGCAACATAGCCAGACCTCTTCTCTACAAAAAAGAAAAAAGAATAACATGCTATGAAAACTTACCTGTGTATCATTTATCTGTTGCAGTGTATCTCAGTTGCTTCTTGTTTTTGTCTGTTGTAAATAAAACTACATTTGAATGTGGTTGTTCATATAGGTATGTTTCACTGTGTTAACATGGTGGTGTGCAGTGCCTGAGTCACATGATAGGTCAATGTACAGGTTTTTTATTTGGAGACAGAGTCGTCTCGATCTGTCACCAGACTGGAGTGCAGTGCACGATCACGGCTCACTGCAACCGACATCAGGTGATAGACTCACCTCGGCCTCCCAAAGTGCTGGGATTACAGGCACGAGCCAGTGTGCCTGGCCAGGTTTGTTTTTTAAAATGAATTTTATCTATTTCTTATTTCATTAAGAAATTTGAAAACAATGAAATAAGAGTCGGGTGTGGTGGCTCACACCTGTAATCCCAGCAATTTCAGAGGCTGAGGCAGGCCGATCACGAGGTCTAGAGATTGAGACCATTCTGGCCAACATAGTGAAACCCTGTCTCTACTAAAAAATACAAAAATTAGCTGGGCATGGTGGTGCGCACCTGTATTCCCAGCTACTTGGGAGTCTGGGGCAGGAGAATTGCTTGAAACCTGGAAGCAGAGGTTGCAGTGAGCCGAGATCGTGCCACTGCACTCTAGCCTGGTGCCTGGAGACAGAGCGAGACTCTGCCTCAAAAAAAAAAAAAAAAAAAAAAAAAAAAAGAAAGCATATGCTTATTGTTAAGCCATCCATGACCTCCCCCTGTTGTGTACACTCATGTTTTCTTGGACTTAGACATACACTGCTGTATAGCACTCACATGTCATCAGGAGATAAGGTTCTGTACACAATTTCTTTTTAGAGGAAAGAGCTCTAGACCCTGCCACTGCTCCCTGTGTTGCGTGTATGCTTGTGCTCTTTACCTCATGAGGCCTCCTGCATTCTCTGATCTTTATAGCCCAGTAATGCTAAGCAGCAGACCCATCTTTTTTTTTTTTTTTTGAAATAGAGTCTCACTCTGTTGCCCAGGCTGGAGTACAGTGTCCTGATCTCCACTCACTGCAAACTCCTTCTCCTGGGTTCAAGCGATATTCCTGCCTCAGCCCCCCGAATAGCTTTGATTCTTGGCGCCCA
>NW_016107732.1:1187738-1189745 GCF_001604975.1 Cebus imitator | reverse complement strand
AGTCAAATGAAGCAGTGGGAGTGGAAAAGGAACAAAGAAATCTGTAACTGCTTTTGATCAATTAGTTGTAAACACCACTGCACTCGGACCAGCATCATTTTCTTAAAAAAACATTCAAGGATTTGTCATGATGGGTGGGCTTTCATTGGGTGTTAATTCTACAAACAGCACCTTCAATTTAAACTGTCAATTAAAGTTGTTAAGCTTTAGGAAGTGGTGGAGCTTGGAAAGTTATAAGATTACAGATTTCCTAAAAGTCTGTTAGAAAAACCACAGGATGGAAAAACAACAATAAGCCAGTCCACAAAGAAGGCTTCAGAAGTCCCTGCTGGCCCAGGGAAAGATACCTGTAGTGTCCAATATTGCCGTGAAAATGATCTGCTTTCAAAGGCAGAGAGTTTAATGGGAGGGTGGGGTGAGACTGGTAGAGACAGTGGCTCTTCCCATCTCCACCTCGGTTTTAGGTAGGGTTTTTAATTTATCCCAAGGACGTCTCTCAACTTGGAGAATAATTCAGCCCTCAACAGCGCCTCAAATCTGCTGTGGCTTTGCAAATCACCAGCAAGAGTGTTTAATGTGTAATAGATAAAAATTCATCCAGCCGGGCATGGTGGCTCATGCCTGCAATCCAAGCACTTTGGAGGCCAAGGTGGGCGGATCACCTGAGGTCGGGAGTTCAAGACCAGCCTGACCAACATGGTGAAACCCTGTCTTAAAATTTAAAAAAAAAAATTCATCGAAAAAAATTAAAATATTCTTGAAACTCCCCCAACACCGGTTCCTAAAGTTAACCTACCACTTGTGCTATCAATATTTGACCATGTACTTAATTAGAAACCTAGATGCAAAAGACTGAAACAGAATCGTCACCACAAAATGAAAATTAATAACTTACAGTTTATGGCATATAGTTTAGGTAAACACACATGAGGAGGAAGGGGAAGAAGAAATGGAGGTGTCGGAAGCAAAGCTGAGTGACAGAACACATTCAGTCAAGGCAGATGTCTATACAGAGTGTAGCGGAACTTTAGGAAAAGCTCCATATGGATTCATTTGCACATGTCTGGAGGCACCAGATCCCTCCATGGCAGTTCCAAAAACAGGGAGCTAAGGGAGGAGGCCATTCCTGTCCTTCCAGTTTTAGAAGCTCCACATCAAAGACAAGAGTGGCATGTGGTGGGATGATGCCTGGGTGTCCAGTGGCACCGTACGCATAATCTAGAGACATAGTTTGGCTTTCTGACCCACACTCATCTGGGCAACCGCTCCTTCCGAGCCTCGGATCACCTCCTGCTTGCCTAACATAAACTTAAAGGCTTGTTTCTGTCCCAGAAGGAATCAAATTTATTTCCATCTTCAAGGATCCCAGTGTAATGCACCATGCACATCTGGCCATGCTTCGGGAAGGTGCGCCAGTCTCCTGGAGAGATGCTTTCCCACCAGCGGAGGCAGCACACGCTGGGTGGGCGGGCAGTGCAGAGGGCGGCAGGGACCTGCAGCGACCTGGCGGTGGTTCCACAGCTCTGCCTAGTCCCTCGGCCTTTTTCATTTTTTCTTTTGAGACAGAGCCTCACTCTCTTGCCCAGGCTGCAGTGCAATGGTGCGGCTAACTGCTACCTCTGCCTCCCAGGTTCAAGTGATTCTCCTGCCTCAGCCTCCCCAGTAGCCGGAATTATAGATGTGTGCTGCCATGCCTGGCTAATATATATATATATATATATATATATATATATTTTTTTTTTAATGGAGACTAGGTTTCACCATGTTGGCCAGATCTCAAACTCCTCGCCTCAGCTGCCTCAGCCTCCCAAAGTGCTAGGATTATAGGTGTGAGCCACTTCACCTGGCCTATATAGGCATTCTTTTTTTTGTTTGTTTTTTGTTTTTTTTGTTAAGATGGGGTTTCACCATATTGGTCAGGCTGGTCTCGAACTCCTGACCTCAGGTGATCCGCCCACCTCAGCCTCCCAAAGTGCTGGGATTACAGGCGTGAGCCACCGCGCCCGG
>NW_016107732.1:1184188-1185753 GCF_001604975.1 Cebus imitator | reverse complement strand
AAAAAAAAAAACAAAAAAACAAAAATTAGCCAAGCATGGTGGTCCATGCCTGTAGTCCCAGCTACTAGGGAGACTGAGGCAAGAGAATCACTTGAACTCGAGTGGCAGAGCTTGCAGTGGGCTGAGATCATGCCACTGGACTCTAGCCTGGGCAACAGAGTGAGACTCTGTCTTAAAAAACGAAAAACAAAAGGCAAGGGCGTTTGACTGACCTTGGCTCTTGTAAGGTTGGCTGAGAGAAAGAAGAATAGACCCAAAACCAGACAAGCAAGTTTTATTAACCTCCCGAGCTGCTCCGTAACAATCACAGGAAGCAGCCCCGAGCTTACAAAATGAGGGGTTTATATAGGGTGAAAGGGGCATAAGGGAGTTTCAGGACTGAGGTAATCTATACACTGGTAACAGGCACAGAGGTAGTTTGTCAACTTGTAACAGACCTATAATACATCATCCTGTGACTTTTGTGGTGGCAGTTTTTAAAAAAGAAAACACGGGCCGGACGCAGTGGCTCACACTTGTAATCCCAGCACTTTGGGAGGCCGAGGCGGGTGGATCACTTGAGGTCAGGAGTTCAAGACCAGCCTGACCAACATAGTGAAACCCTGTCTCGAAAAAAACAAAATAAAATAAATAAATAAATAAAATAAAAATTAAAAAGAAAACACGATTTTTTACAGATATGTGTCAAATGGGGCTTTACAAGTATGGATAACAAACGTTTGTTTTCCCTGTCCTCCCTCCAGCTACCCGGATGGCAGTAATCAGGCTTTGATTAATTGTAGCACATCTGGCAGCCTTGATGTGGCGCCTAGGGAGGGTTCAGGAATGCAGCTACAGAGCAATCAGATTGGGGGGAAGGT
Source organism: Cebus imitator (assembly GCF_001604975.1). Classification (NCBI taxonomy): domain Eukaryota; kingdom Metazoa; phylum Chordata; class Mammalia; order Primates; family Cebidae; genus Cebus; species Cebus imitator. The sequence goes on along the minus strand of NW_016107732.1, from coordinate 1,184,893 downwards.
GTTGCTTGCACGGAGGGGGTTTTCTGAGGCAGCTTGTCCCTAACAGGTTTAGGCCCAATTTAGGAAAGTTAGAGTTCTTAAGATTTAGTTCTTCCTAAGAGTTAGAGGACTCTCTCAGTAAAGTCCCTCTTGACTTAGAAAGGGTTTGGCGCCCCGGATGTTAACTTGTATTAATCTGCCTTGTCCTCTTTGCTGCATGAATCAGTTTCTTGGTTGCTCTGTTTCACTGTCATTTTCAGGGGACTTCATTTAACTGGTCGTAGGGTTTTTATTTTACTCTTCCCCATTGTATGTTCTGATTTCCATCCATTTGCTTGTGAAACACTGGGAACAAAAAGCATTGAGGGCTCCATCTCTAAAATTGCTTATTCAGATTTGGTATTTAACAGCTATGAGAAGTAAGATTTTATAGATATGGCTATGCTTTTTGCAGCTATGCCCACTAGGTGTGATCAAGAGGCAGGATAGAAACGAGGGGACTTTTCTCCTTGCTGTTTTGTTTCATTTACACACTGAAAACAAAACAGAAAAACCCACTGTTTTTCTTTCTTGGATTTGGACAAATTGGCTCTTTTTTAAAAAATTTTTCGCCGGGCGCGGTGGCTCAAGCCTGTAATCCCAGCACTGTGGGAGGCCGAGGCGGGTGGATCACGAGGTCAAGAGATCGAGACCATCCTGGTCAACATGGTGAAACCCCGTCTCTAC
>NW_016107732.1:1181195-1183491 GCF_001604975.1 Cebus imitator | reverse complement strand
GATCTCTTGACCTCGTGATCCACCCGCCTCGGCCTCCCAAAGTGCTGGGATTACAGGCTTGAGCCACCGCGCCCGGCCACTAATTTTTTTTTTTAAAGACAGAGTCTTGCTCTGTTGCCCAGACCGGAGTGCAGTGGTGCAATCTCAGCGCCCTGCAACCTCCATCTCCCAGGTCAAATTGATTCTCCCGCCTTAGCCTCCCGAGTAGCTGGGATTACAGGCACGTGCCATCATGCCTTGCTAATTTCTTCAATTTTTAGTAGAGATAGGGTTTTACCATGTTGGCCGGGCTCGGCTCGAACTCTCCGCCTCAAGTGATCTGCCCACCTCAGCCTCCCCAAAGTGCTGAAATTACAGGCCTGAGCCACTATGCCCAGCCATGACTAATTTTTTTAATTTTAGTAGAGATCAGATTTAATTGTTTTGGTCAGGCTGTTGTAGAACTCCTGACCACAGGTGATCTGCCTGCGTCAACCTCCCAAAGTGCTGGGATTACAGGCATGAGCTACCACGCCTGGCCAACTAACTGGCAAAACATTCTTGCCAGTGCGGTGGCTCATGCCTGTAATCCCAGCACTTCGGGAGGCCGAGGAGGGGAGATTGTCTGAGGCCAGGAGTTTGAGACCAACCTGGGAAACATGGTGAAACCCCGTCTTTACTAAAATAAAAAGAAATTAGGAGGCCGGGTGCAGTGGCTCATGCCTATAATCCCAGCACTTTGGGAGGCTAAGGCGGCTGGATCATGAGGTCAAGAGATCGAGACCATCCTGGTCAATGTGGTGAAACCCGTCTCTACAAAAAATTAGCTCGGCATGGTGGCTCGTGCCTGTAATCCCAGCTACTCAGGAGGCTGAGGCAGGAGAATTGCCTGAACCCAGGAAGCGGAGGTTGCGGTGAGCCGAGACCGCGCCATTGCACTCCAGCCTGGGTAACAAGAGCAAAACTAGCACTTTGAGAGTTTGAGGTGGGTGGATCATGAGGTCAGGAGATAGAGACCACTCTGGCCAAAATGGTGAAACCCCATCTCTACTAAAATACAAAAAAAAAAAAATTAGCTGGGCGTGGAAGTGGGCGCTTGTAGTCTGAAGCTACCCAGCAGGCTAAGGCAGGAGAATCACTTGAACCCAGGAGGCAGAGGTTGCAGTGTACCAAGATCGTGACACTGTACCTCAGCCTGGCAACAGAGCGCTCTGTCTAAAAAAAAAATTTGCTGGGTATGGTGGCACGTGCCTGTAATCCCAGCTACTTTGAAGGCTGTGATAAGAGAATCGCTTGAACAGGGAGGTGGAGGTTGCAGTGAGCGGTCATCGCGGTGAGCCATTGCACTCTAGCCTGGGCGACAGAGACTCCATCTCAAAAAAAATAAAGAAAGAAAAGAGAAATTCTTACCCTTTTGCCGGCATTCCACGCTTCTGGTTTCCCTTTCCCTGAGAGGCCCTAGTGACCCAGCTGGCTGTACCACAGCCCTGGGGGCCAAGCTGCAACACAAAGCTAAATTATCTTTTCCATTCCTTGCCAGAGCAAAACATGTGTGACAAAACATACACATTAGCCACACTGCTTAGCCCCAAATATCAAACTGGCAAGGCTCAAACTTGCCCCGCCCCCCCAAGTTGGGCTCCATTGTCTTTAATCCAACCTCCGACCAGGAGTTTCAACTTGGTCCCTGGGCAAGATGGTCACCCTGAGTAACAGAAAAGATAAGAAAGAAAAGGAGACAGAGAAAAGCAGTGCCTGTGGCAGGTTGGGGAAGGTGAGAAGCTTAGAGAGGCCAGAGAAGATTCCCCTTCCCATTGCAGCGACATGGAAGAATTCAGGTGGCTGCTTGTCAGCAGCAAAGGGATCTTTTCCAGCAGTCCCATCAGCTCTCAACTTTCTCATTTGGGGGAGAACCAAGCTGCCCATGTCCCGTTCTTCTGTACAGGCCTAATCCTGTAACCCATAGCCATCAGCATGGCAGACGATTCCAAGGAGAATAGCAGTTAACATCCCATAGTGCCAAACCCATTCTTAGCCAAGAGGGACTTTACTGAGAGAGGCCTCTAACCCCCTCAATCTTAGGAATCCTTCCAAAGTTGAGCATCTAACCAAAGGTCGGTCAAGCATCCTTGCCTTTTTTTGAAAGGAGCCCTTAACCTTCTCTGTCTTAGGAGAGACTCTACGTCCTCTAAGTTGGATCTCTAGGCCGGGCGCGGTGGCTCAAGCCTGTAATCCCAGCACTTTGGGAGGCCAAGGCGGGTGGATCACGAGGTCAAGAGATCGAGACCATCCTGGTCAACATGGTGAAACCCCGTCT
>NW_016107732.1:1176990-1179144 GCF_001604975.1 Cebus imitator | reverse complement strand
TCCTGCCTTGGCCTCCAAAGTGCTTGGAATACAGACATGAGCTACCATGCCCAGCCTGCATCAGCGGTCACTCTTATTGCCATCTTGGTTTTGGTGGGTTTTAGCCAGCTTCTTATTTTTTATTATTTATTTATTTTTTATAGAGAGGGGGTTTTAACCGTGTTGGCCAGGCTGATCTCGAACTCCTGACCTTGTGATCCACCCGCCTTGGCCTCCAGCTTCTTTACGGCAGCCTAGTTTATCAGCAACGTCTTTATGGCCTGTATCTTGTGCTGACCTCCTATTGTTGTGCCTGAGCGAGCACAGAAAGTCAACAGCAAGACAAAAGTATGCCATATTGCAGGGTCTTTATTGCCTGCGGCCACTGATGACTCACGTCTCTCCAACCTGAGGCCCGGAAAGGAGGGTATCAAGACCTTTTATGCCCGTAAACCACCTCCTGGGCAGGGGTGGGGGTGAGGGGCTTTGGACATTCTGAGGGCCAGTGGACTTTGGACATTCTGTAAACCACCTCCTGGGCGGGGGTGAGGGTGAGGGGCTTCGGACATTCCGAGGGCCAGGGGACTTTGGACATTCCGATTGTTACTTAAGTGGTTCACAGAAGTCAAGATAAGCGTTAGTTTACACATTGCCTGGGTAGGGTGGAAATTACAGACCTTAGTTACTTATTACAAGTCGCAGGGGCTAAGATGGCCTGGGCTTGGACTGTTTGCCTGTCACATCAGGGTTACAGAGAGCAGTTTCAACAGAAAGCCAAGGTATGGTTGAGGTATGCAGTTTTATGGGGCTTTTACCATGTCACACTATCTCATCCTGTGGCTCAGAATGCCTTAACCTTCGGAATGCAGCCCAGTAGGTCTCAGCCTCCTTTTACCCAGCCCCTTTTCAAGATGCAGTTGCTCTATTAAACACTTCTGACGGGTGTAGTTTCTTCACACAAAGGGATTGCAGATGGGGTTAGGTCCCTGTTCCACCAGCCTGGCTCCTTCCCAGTTCCTGTTTAATACAGCCCCACATATTAGAAATTATCTGCCAGCAATGTGGCCCCACCCCAAAAAAGAAAAAAATTACCCTTTAGGAGTCATGCAGCTAGCAGTCACAGGACTCTAAACGTCCTCAATTGTTCCTGGGGATAATGTCAGTATTGTAAAACCTAAGCTTGGTGCTGGAGGTATTTTTCAGACCCTGAACTTGATGGCTCTGATGCTGCCACCCGGATGGGTGAACTGGCTCTTCTGATGTTGTGGCCCTGCCCTGCCCCAGGAACTGACTTCGCACAAGAGAAAAACTTTGACTCCCTATGATTTCATCTCCAACCCAGCCAATCAGCACTCCTCACTTCATGGCACCCTATCACCAAATTATCCTTAAAAAACCCTGGTCATGGGAGGCAGAGATTGTAGTCAGCTGAGATCACGCCATTGCACTCCAGCCTGGGTAACAGGAGCAAAACTCCAACTCAAAAAAGCAAACAAACAAGACCTGGTGTGGTGGCTCAGGCCTGTAGTCCCGGCACTTAGGAAGGTGGAGGTGGGTGGATCATGAGGTCAGGAGATTGAGACCATTCTAGCTAACACGGTGAAACCCCATCTCTACTATGAATACAAAAATTATCCAGGAGTGGTGGTGTGTGCCTGTAGTCCCAGCTACTTGAGAGGCTGAGGGAGGAGAATCACTTGAACCCGGGAGGCGGAGGTTGCAGTGAGTCAAGATCATGCTACTGCACTCCAGTCTCAGCAACAAAGTGAGACTCTGTCTGAAAAAAACACAAAAAACAATCACAGAAAAACCACAAATGAAAACAAAACCTGTCTCCACACTGATTTAAGTAATATTAATAAGACTCCGGTCTGCTGTTCATCCAAATCTGTGTGAATAAAACTGTTTTTCTTTTGTAATTCCCCTGTCCTGATAAATTGGCTTTATCTGGGTAGTGGGCAAAATAAACCCGCTGGGTATACACATTCATTTTAACAACACAATAATGGTTATTAACCTTTGCATTAATCTCTGCTTCTGGTAGAGGAATTTTGCATCTGAAGGACCATTTGAAATGATAGGTAAATTTGGATCTGTAGCCTTTGGGAGCATCTACACTAAATCTGAAATATTTTTCCATGCACTACGCTAATCAGTTATATCCAATAATCCCAA
>NW_016107732.1:1174278-1175930 GCF_001604975.1 Cebus imitator | reverse complement strand
GAGGCGGAGGTTGCGGTGAGCCGAGATCGCGCCATTGCACTCCAGCCTGGGTAACAAGAGCGAAACTCCGTCTCAAAAAAAAAAAAAAGTAATGGAATCGTGGGGAAGAACAAAGTGGGCTCTGGGACTCACATTGCTTTGGGGGATGCTCAGGCTTCCCAGAATCCCTTGTCCCTCCCCACTTTCGGTATGTAGGGGTGGGGCTGGGGACTGAGAGGGACAAGGCAGGGCATGATTGATTAAAGCTGACAAGCAGACAGAAGGCACTGGCGGGTCATATCTCGGGCCAGGGAGAGGGAGGGCGTGGGCCGGGCCCCTGGTAACACTAGGGGCTCCTTGGCATCCAGTCTTGGCCTCTAGTCCTTTCCCTTCCCTTTCTTGGCCATGGCCTTGGCTTTGGTCTTGGGGGTGCAGGGCTTGGTCACGTGGATGGTCTCCTGGCAGTGGGATTGTAGCCCGCCTTCTTCAGGGTGCCCTGGCGGACTTTGGCGCTGGTGTCCCCATCACACGCACCCCAGTTCTCAAACTTATACTTGCAGTCGGCTCCAAACTCCTCCTTCCAGTTGCAGGGGATCCTGCACCGGATGTGCTGGATCTGGGCCCCGCTGCTGCCCTCGCGGAAACACACGCCGCAATCCTTTCTGCTGGGGGTGCAGGGCCCCCAGGCCCAGTCCTCGGCGCACTCGCTCCCTGGGCCGCCCTTCTGCACCTTGTCTTTCTTTTTGGCCACCGCGGAGGTGAGCGCCAACAGGGCAAGGAGAGAGAGGAGGAGGGAGCCTGGGTGCTGCACCCTGGGGTGGCCATGCGCTCGCTCGCTGGCTGCCTGTGCCGCTCGGTTCCCTCCCGCCCAGGCCTGTCCCCCTCCAGCCTCTGCGGCCCCTTTTCAATTAATTATTATTATTTTTTAAAGTCGGGCTTTCACCATGTTGGTCAGGCTGGTCTTGAACTCCCGACCTCACGTGATCTGCCTGCCTTGGCCTCCAAAGTGCTTGGATTACAGGCGTGAGCCACCACGCCTGGCCTCTTCTAATTAATTATTTTTATGATTATTATTATTTTTTTCCGAGAGAGAGTCTAGCTGTGTCGCCCAGGCTGGAGTCCAGTGATGCGATATTGGCTCACTGCAACCTCCGCCTCCCTGTTCAAGCAATTCTGCTTCAGCCTCCAGAGAAGCTGGGATTACAGGCACACGCCACCACACTGGGTTAATTTTTGTATTAATAGTAGAGATGGGGTTTCACCATGTTGGCCACAGTGGTCTCGAACTCTTGATCTCGTGATCCTCTCGCGTTGGCCCCCCAAAGAGCTAGGGGGATTACAGGCGTGAGCCACGGCGGTGGCCCTTATTTTTATTTGTTAGATAAAAGGTCTTGCTTTGTTGCCCAGGCTGGAGTGCGGTGGCACGATCTCGGCTCACTGCAGCTTCAAACTCCTGAGCTCAAGCGATCCTCCCCACTCAGGCTCCCTAACCCAAAGGCAGCTCTGACCACAGGCCTGGCCAACCACACTCCACTAATATTTTTTATTTTTTGTAGAGACAGAATTTTGCTTTGTTGCTCATGCTCATCTCTAACTCCTGGCCTCAAATGATCCTTCTGATTTGGCCTCCCATACTGTTGGAATTACAGGCGTGAGCTACCACGCCAGTCAGG
>NW_016107732.1:1172366-1173791 GCF_001604975.1 Cebus imitator | reverse complement strand
TAAAGATGGGGTTTACTCCATGATGGCCAGGCTGGTCTTGAACTCCTGACCTCAGGTGATCCACCCACCTCGGCCTCCCCAAGTGCTAGGATTACAGGCGTGAGCCACCGCACCAGTCAGGATGCGCCTCTTAACGATACTCCTGAGGCGAAGCTGTTTTTTTCCTGCAGAGGCGCTTCTGGGAAGCGCCGTCTTTACCATCCTTGTTACCTAGAGAACTACATTACCCAGCAAACTCTGCGTCGAATGACGGCGTGGAAGAGCCGGGAGAGCTCAGAAGAAAGGCGTTTCCTGTGTGCACCTGACAATGGGTCCGGACTTCCGGCGCCCTCTAGTGGCGGCCATTTTGATTTGTGTTGGTTTTGTTAGTGAGAGGCTCCTGAGCGCCGGTCCGGTCTGCGGTGACTGAACTCAGAACGCGGAGAGCAGTTGTCTTCCGCTGCACAGAGGCAAATCTGGAGCTCTGTGACGGCGCCCAGCGTAACCTGCACTTGGGCCAGGATAGGGACCACCGTGTCCGTGTCTCTTGGCTGGTTGCGGTGTCTTCCCGATCCTACTTAAAACCACGTGGTTCGATGGCGGCGGCCACGCTGAGGCTCTCGGCTCAGGTAATTGTGGCGCCTTCCGTGCCCTCAGAACACCTCACCCTCACCCAAGAGCAGCGAGGGAGCGGCGCCTGCTCACGGCTCTGCAGCCGGGTCGCCGGCGTCGGGACACAGGCGCTAACGGGAGGGGCCCCATTTCTGACACCCATGGGATAAGGTGGGGAGACCGACAGGCACAGGGACTGGCGCGGGCAATGGCCTGGAGATGGACTGACCGGAAGGATGGAATCTGGGGTAGAGAGGGAGCAAATTGTGAGTTAGAGCTCCTCCTGGAAGAGCAAGCCGGCTGGGGACTGTGCACTCCTTGTGGGGACACTGAAAGCCATGGAGAGTTTTGAAGAAAAGGATATTATGAGCATTGCAAGCGTAGAGATAATCAGGTCCACGCATGTTTGTGTCTTTCCACAGTGTCATGTGTTTACTGATGTTATATGAGTCAACAAAAGTCATGAGCTAAATGGAGTTCCAAGGAGGCAGTTCTCTTTAGTGATTCCAGTTCTCTTGGTAGTCAGGGCCATGGGCACAGAGGCTCAAGACACTACACAAGTCAGTCATTATAGCAAACCAAACACAATAGTATACTTAACATAAATGTTTGGCATCAAGAGGGAAAAGAGGAGCAAAGGTTAAGGAGCCAGTTCAGAGGGAGCAAAGAAAGCATTCTGGTCAGGGCCAGCTGGTGGGTGATTGGAGGTAGTCTTGCAAGGAAGAGTCTTTGAGGTGGCAGAGCCTTAAGCAGCAGATGCTGATTTTTTATTATGAGTGACTGTTAGGACTGCCCTTATGAGCTGCTGAAGGCCTAATTTTTTTTTTTTTTTTT
>NW_016107732.1:1167327-1168371 GCF_001604975.1 Cebus imitator | reverse complement strand
TTTTGAGACGAGGTTTTTGCTCTTGTCACTCAGGCTGGAGTGCAGTGGCACGATCTCGGCTCACTGCAACCTCTACTTCCAGGGTTCAAGTGATTCTCCTGCCTCAGCCTTCTGAGGAGCTGGGATTACAAGGTGCCCGCCACCACGTCTGGTCAATTTTTTATATTTTCAGTAGAGACGGGGTTTCACCATGTTTGCCGGGCTGGTTTCTAACTCCTGACCTCAGGTGATCCACTCACCTCAGCGTCCCAAAGTGCTGGGATTAACAGGCGTGAGCCACTGTACTCAGCATTTTCTTTTTTTTTAATTTTAAGTTTTTGTGAGTATATAGTAGGTGTATGTATTTATGAGTTACTTGAGATATATATATATATATTTTTTTTTTGAGATGGAGTCTTGCTCAGTTGTCCAGGCTGGAGTGCCATGGAATGATCTCTGCTTATGGCAACCTCCACCTCCCAGGTTCAAGTGATTCTCTTGTCTAAGCCTCCTGAGTAGCTAGGATTACAGGCACACACCACTACGCCTGGGTAGTTGTTTTTTTTTGTTTTGTTTTGTTTCTTTTTAATTGTTTGAGTCTCCATTGCTCTGTCACCAAGCTGGAGTGCAGTGGCGTGATCTCGGCTCACTGCAACCTCCGCCACCCAGGTTCAAGTGATTCCCCTGCCTCAGCCTCCCAAGTAGCTGGGACTACAGGCATGCGCCACCATGCCAGGCTAATTTTTTGTATTTTAGTAGAGTTGGCTTTCACCCTGTTGGTCAGGATGGTCTCGATCTCCTGACCTTGTGACCCACGTGCCTCACCCTCCCAAAGTATTGGGATTACAGGCGGGATTACATGAGATATTTTGATACAGGCATGCAGGGTGTAATAGTCATACCAGGGTTAATTTATCCTTTGTGTTTCAAAGAATTCAATTATACTCTTTTTTTTAATTTTAAAATGTACAATTTGGCCGGGCGCGGTGGCTCAAGCCTGTAATCCCAGCACTTTGGGAGGCCGAGGCGGGTGGATCACAAGGTCAAGAGATCGAGACCATCCTG
>NW_016107732.1:1163421-1164852 GCF_001604975.1 Cebus imitator | reverse complement strand
AAATGTACAATTAAGTTGGCTGGGCGTCGTGGCTCATGTCTGTAATCCCAGCACTTTGGGAGTCTGTGGTGGGCAGATCACCTGAGGTTAGGAGTTCGAGCGAGACCAGCCTGGCCAACATGAAGAAACCCCGTCTCTACTAAAAATACAGAATTAGCTGGGTGTGGTGGTGCTTGCTTGTAATCCCAGCTACTTGGGAGGCTGAGGCAGAAGAATTGTTGGAACCTAGGAGGCGGAGGTTGCAGTGAGCTGAGATGGCGCCATTGCACCCTAGTCTGGGTAATAAGAGCGAAATCCTATCTCAAAAAAAGAAATAAAAGTACAATTATGTTATTTTTACTGTAGTCATCCTGTTGTACTACCAAATACTTATTCCTTCTTTCTAACTATAGTTTTTGTACCCATTGACCATCCTCAGTTTTCCCCAACCTGACCCCGCCCCTACCACTCTGGTAACTTTCCTACCCTCTGTGGTCATGAGTTAAATTGTTTTAATTTTTAGATTTCACAGAATGTGAGAACATGTGATGTTTGTCTTTCTGTGCCTGTCCTATTTCACTCAACACAGTGACCTCGAGTACCATCCATGTTGTTGCATATGACAGGATCTCGTTCTTTGTTATGGCCAAATAGTACTTCATTGTGAATATGTACCACATTTTCTTTATCCGTTTATCTGTTGATGAGCATTTAGGTTACTTCCAAATCTTAGCTGCTATGAACAGTGCTGCAGCAAACATGGGAGTGCAGACATCTCTGTGATACACTGGATTCCTTTTGGATATATACCGAGCAGTAGGACTGCTGGAGTATATGGTAGTTTAATTTTTAGTTTTTTTGAGAAATCCCCAACTGTTGTCCATAGTGGTTGTTGTAATTTACATTCCCACTAACAGAGTACAAGAGTTCCTTTTCTTCACATCCTCCCCAGCATTTATTATTGCCTGTCTTTTGGATATAAGTAAGCTATTTTAACGGGGTAACATGGTATGCATTCTCTGATTACCCCTGACGTTGAACACCTTTTCCTATACCTGTTTACCATTTATTTGTGTGTCATTGTGTTTTGTTTGTATTTTTGAGACAAGGTCTTGCGCTGTTACCCAGGCTGGAGTGCTGTAGTGTGGTGAGGACTCACTGCAGCTTTGACCGCCAGGGTTCAGGCAGTCCTCCTGCCTCAGCCTCCCAAGTGGGTGGGACCATATTCCTGGCTAGTTTTTAAACTTTTTTGTAGACATGGGGTCTCACTGGTTAAACATGGTGGTTACAAACTCCTAGCATTAAGCAATCTTCCTACCTTAGTCTCCCAAAGTGCTAGGATTATAGCTGGGAGCCACCACGCCTGGCTGTATGTATTCTTTTGAGAAATGTCTGTTCAGATTTTTTAATGGGATTATTAGAGTTTTCCCTAAGGAGTTTTTTTTTTTTTTT
>NW_016107732.1:1159167-1162011 GCF_001604975.1 Cebus imitator | reverse complement strand
GTAGAGACGGGGTTTCACCATGTTGACCGGGACGGTCTCGATCTCTTGACCTTGTGATCCACCCGCCTCGGCCTCCCAAAGTGCTGGGATTACAGGCTTGAGCCACCGCGCCCGGCCTGGCTAATTTTTTTGTATTTTTAGTAAAGACAGGGTTTCACCATATTGGCCAGGCTGATCTCGAACTCCTGACCTTGTGATCCACCCGCCTTGGCCTCCCGAAGTGCTGGGATTACAGGCATGAGCCACTGGGCCTAGCCCTTGGATTTCTTTATGGTTTAATTCTGATAGGGTTGTATGTGTCTAGGAATTTATCCATTTCTTTTAGCTGTTCCAAATTATTGGCATATAGTTGCTCAAAGTAGTCACTAATGGTCTTTTGAGTTTCTGTAATATCACTTGTTAGGTCTCCTTTTCTCATCACTGATTTTATTTTTTTGGGTCTTCCTTTTTTTCATAGTTTGGCTAGTAAGGTTTGTCAATTTTGTTTATCTTTTCAAAAAGCCAACTGTTTGCTTCATTGATATTTTGTATTGTTTTCTTTATTTCAATTTCATTTATTTCTGCTCTGATTTTTACTATTTCTTCTACTAATTTTGCGTTTGTTTTGTTCTTTTCTTTTTTTTTTTTTTTTTTTGAGATGGAGTCTCCTTCTGTTGCTCAGCTGGAGTACAATGGTGCGGTCTCGGCTCACTGCAACCTCCACCTCCTGGGTTCAAAGGATTCTTCTGCCTCAGCCTCCTGAGTAACTGGGACTACAGGCGAGCGCCACCATGCCCAGCTAATTTTTGTATTTTTAATAGAGACTGGGTTTCACCATATTGGCCTTGAACTCCTGACCTCCTGATTTGCCTGTCTCGGCCTCCCAAAGTGCTCAAATTACAGGCATGAACCACTGCGCCTGGCTACTCTGGCTTTTCTAGTTCTTTAAGATGCATCATTAGGTTGTTTATTTGAAGGTTTTCTTCTTTTTTGGGGGGGATGGAGTTTCGCTCTTGTTGCCCAGAGTAGAGTGCAGTGGTGCGATCTTGCTTCACTGCATCCACTACCTCCCAGGTTCAAGCAGTTCTCCTGCTTCAGCCTCCCAAATAGCTGGGATTACAGGTGCCTCCCACCATGCCCAGCTAATTTTTGTATTTTTAGTAGAAACGGGGTTTCACTGTTTTGGCCAGGCTGGTCTTGAACTCCTGACCTCGTGATCCACCTGCCTCGGCCTCCCAAAGTGCTGGGATTGTAGGCGTGAGCCACCGTGCCCAGCCTTAGTTTTTCTTCTTTTTTTGATGTAGGCACTTACAGGTATAAAATTCTTTTTTAGTACTGCTTTAGCTGTATCCCATAGATTTTTTTCATTGTTGTTGTTTTGAAAGACCTTCACTGGATGGTCCCTTCTAGGATGGGGGTCGAGACACACTGCCACATGTTGCAGTAAGGCATTGCACCAGCTCCCCGATGTCTCAGCTTAGTGAACTCAGGCAGAAAACTGACTGCGCATGGGCGGCACAGCAGGTGGTTGGGTTCCAGTTTGGTCACTTCTCCAGAGGTACATAATTGAGCAGATTCTCAAGCAGATCCACATGGGCCAGCAGCCTGCGTGGCAGCAGTAGTGCTTCAGGCCCAGGGCCTCTAGGGCATCCCCCTCAGTGTATCAGCCCAGTGACCTTCTTGCCGCTGGTGAAGCAGTGCACATGGGGATGAGCATGGAGGTAGCACGTCCCAGACTCACTTGTATGTTTTGATATTTTGTATTTCCGTTATCATTTGTTTCAAGAAAATTTTCAGTTTCTTTCTTAATTCTTCACTGAGTCACTGGTCATTCAGGAGCATATTGTTTCATTTCCATGTATTTGTGTAGTTTCCAAAATTCCTCTTGTTACTGATTTCTAGTTTTGTTCCATTGTGGTCAGAGAAGATGCTTGGTATTTTATTTTTTTTAAATGTTTTACGACTTGTTTTGTGACCTAAGATACGGTCTATCCTTGCGAATCATCCATGTGTTGAGGAATAGCATGTGTATTCTGTAGACCTTGGATGAAATGTTCTGTAAATATGTCTTAGGTCTATTGGTCTATAGTGTAGATTAAGTCTGATGTTTCTTTGTTGATTTTTTTTTGCCTGGAAGGTCTGTCCAGTGCTGAACATGGGGTGTTGAATGTCCAGCTATCACTGTATTGGGATCTGTCTCTCTCTTTAGGTCTTATAAAATTTGCTTTATATGTATGGGTGCTTCATTGTTAGGTATAGATATACAATTGTTATATTCTCTTGCTGAATTGACCCCTTTATCGTTTTATGGTGACCTTCTTTGTCTCTTATTATAGTTTTTGTCTTGAAATATGTTTTTTTCTGATAAAAGTATAGCTACTCCTGCTGTCTTGGTTTCCATTGGCATGGTGTATTTTTCTCCATTCCTTTATTTTCATTTTTAAAAATTTTGGGACAGAATCTGACTCTGTTGCCCAGGCTAGAGTGCAGTGGTATGCCCTTGGTTCACTGTAACCTCTGCTTCCCAGGCAAGCCATTCTTCTTCTAATTTTTTTTTTTTTTTAGAGATGGAGCCGTGGACTGTCACCCAGGCTGGAGTGCAGTAGCACCATCTTGGCTCACTGCAACTTCTGCCTCCTGGGTTCAAGCAATTCTCTTGCCTCAGCCTCCCAAGTAGCTGGGATTACAAATGTGTATCACCACGTCCAGCTTATTTTTGTATTTTTTAAAAAGATTAAAATTTTTTGGCTGGGTGCTTTGGCTCAAGCCTGTAATCCCAGCACTTTGGGAGGCCGAGGCGGGTGGATCACGAGGTCAAGAGATCGAGACCATCCTGGTCAACATGGTGAAACCCCGTCTCTACTA
>NW_016107732.1:1147442-1158572 GCF_001604975.1 Cebus imitator | reverse complement strand
TTTTTAGTAGAGACGGGGTTTCACCATGTTGACCAGGATGGTCTCGATCCCTTGACCTCATGATCCACCTGCCTCGGCCTCCCAAAGTACTGGGATTAGAGGCGTGAGCCACTGCGCCCAGCCTATTTTTATTATTTTTTAATAGATGGGGTTTCACCATGATGGCCAGGCTGGTCTTGAACTCCCGACCTCAGGTGATCCACCCACCTCAGCCCCCCCAGATTGCTAGGATTACAAGTGTGACCCACTGCGCCCAGGCTATTTATTTATTTTTTTTGAGATGGAGTCTCACTCTGTCACCCAGGCTGGAATGCAATGGTGTGGTCTCAGCTCACTGCAACCTCTACCTCTCAGGTTCCAGCAACTCTCTTGCCTCAGCCTCTCGAGTAGCTGGGACTACAGGTGCATGCCACCACATCCGGCTAATTTTTGTAATTTTAGTAGAGACAGGGTTTCACCATGTTGGCCAGGCTGGTCTTGAACTACTGACCTTGTGATCTGCCTGCCTCGGCCTTTCGAAGTGCTGGGATTATAGGCTTAAGCCACTGTACCTCACCAGTTCTTGTATTTTTAGAAGAGATGGAGTTTCACCATATTGGCCAGGCTGGTCTTGAACTCCTGACATCAAGTGATCCACTGGCCTTGGCCTCCCAAAGTGCTAGGTTTACAGACGACAGCCACTGCACGCGGCTGAGCTTGAAAGTTATTTATTTATTTTGTTTTGGCAGTTTTTACAGTTTTATTTAAACACAAACTATGCACATGAGCTGTTTACTCATTTTCTTCACTGTGCAGCTGACATTGGGGTTGGTGACTCTGATGGCCAGCTGAGCAGCTCTTTCCACCATGGCTTTGTGGTTCTTGGAAGAAACATTGTGAGCGATCTCAGCACATTAAGATTTGTTGCACATCAGTAGCACTTCCAGCTTCTTCACGTTGTGGACCAGGAACTTCCAGAAGCCATTGGGCAGCATGTGCATTGTGTTTTTTTTTTTTTTTTTTTTTTTAAGAGACGTGGTTTCTCCATGTTGATCAGGCTGGTCCTGAACTCCCGACCTCAGTTGATCTGCCCACCTTGGCCTCTCAAAGTGCTGGGATTACAGGTGTGAGCCACCATGCCCGGCCTTTGTTTTGTTTTGTTTTGTTTTTTTGAGACAGAGTTTCGCTCTTGTTGCCCAGGCTGGAGTGCAATGGTGTGATCTCAGCTCACTGCAACTTCTGCCTCCCAGGTTCAAGCAATTCTCGTGCCTCAGTCTCCTGAGTAGCTGAGACTACAGGCGTGAGCCACCACACCCAGCTAATTTTTGTATTTGTAGTAGAGATGGAGTGACCCGGATGGTCTCGATCTCTTGACCTCATGATCCGCCTGCCTCAGCCTCCCAAAGTGCTGGGATTACAGGCATGAGCCACCGTGCCAGCTTTTTTTTTTTTTTGAGATAGATTTTCACTTTTGTTTTCTAGGCTGGAGTGCAATGGCGCCATCTCAGCTTACCTCAACCTCCGCCTCCCTGGTTCAAGAGATTTTCCTGCCTCAGCCTCCCGAGTAGCTGGGATTACAGGCATGTGCCACCACACCCAGCTAATTTTGTACTTTTAGTAGAGACTGAGTTTCTGCATGTTGGTTAGACTGGTCTCGAACTCCTCACCTTAGGTGATGCGCTCACCTCGGCCTCCCAAAGTGCTAGGATTACTGGCGTGAGGCACTGCGCCAGGCCAATTCTTTTTAATTATTTTAATTTCTTTGCTATATTTGTCTGATAGAATTCTCAATTATTTCTCCATGTTGATCTTGAATTTCCTCAAAATAACTATCTTGAATTTTCTCTCTTAAAGGTTACATATCTCTCTTTCTCCAGGATTGGTACTTGATGCTTTATTTAGTTTGCTTGGTGAGGTCACCTTTTCCTGGATGGTGTTGATACTTGTAGATGTTTGTCAGTGTCTGGGCATTAAAAGTTGGGTATTTATTGTAGTCTTCACAGTCTGGGCTCATTTGTACCTGTCCTTTTCAGGAAGGCTTCCCAGGCATTTGAAGGGGCTTGGGTGTTGTGATTTGAGCTTTATCTACTTTAGGGGTAACCTAAAATAGATAAAGCTGTGGTAATACTGTGGCTCTTGGAGACTCAGAGAGCTATACCACCTTTGTGGTCTTGGATAAAATCTGGAAGAATTCCCTGCATTAACAGGTAGAAACTCGGCCGGGCACAGTGGCTCACACCTATAATCCCAGCAATTTGGGGAGCTGAGGTGGATGGATCACCTGTCAGGAGCTTGAGACCAACTTGGCCTACATGGTAAAACCCTGTCTCTACTAAAAATACACAAATTAGCTGTGCGTGGTGGGGGATGCCTGTAATCCCAGCTACTCAGGAGGCTGAGGCAGGAGAATTGCTTGAACCTGAGAGGTGGAGGTTGCAGTGAACCGAGATCACACCACTGCACCCCAGCCTGGTGACAGAGTGACTCCATCTCAAAACAAACAAAAAGAACAGGTAGAGACTCTTGTTGGGTCTTTCCTCACCTTGTCCCAGTCTCTCTGTCAGTGCTGAACTGCCTGAAACTGGGGGTTGAGACAGAAGTACCCCTTCAGCCACTACCACTGGGACTGTGCTGAAGCCAGCACAGCACTGGGTTTCACCCAAGGCTCTTGTAAGCAGCACATGGCTATCGCCTGGGTTCACTCAAGGCCCTAGCCCTGTACAGTCAGCAGGTGGCAAAGCCAGACAGGCTTATATCCTCCTTAGACGGTAAGTTCCCGCAGACCTCAGGTTGGTATAGAGATGCCATCCGTGAGTCAGGGATTGGAGTAAAAAACTTAGAAATCTACATGGTGTTCTTTTGCACTGTAGCTTAGCTGGCACTCAAATACAAGATATAGTCCTTTTCACTCTTCCCTCCCTTCCCATAGGCAGACAAGCCTCACTCTGGCCCACCACCACCATGGGCCCACAGCAAGTGCTGTCAGACTGCCACTGATGTTCCACTAAGGCCTAAGAGCTCTTTAGTCAGCTTGTGGTGAATGTTGCCTGGTCTAAGGCTCACTCTTCAAGACTCAGGGCAGGTCCAGCAATGTCATCCACCGGCCAAGGCTACTATCTGAGTGGGCTTGGAATGGGGCCTCACAACCCTGTCCAGTGCCCTATCCTGTGTTTGATGTGGTATCCAAAATGCAAGACAAAGTTCTTTTTGCTCTTCCCTGTCTTCTCTCAAGTGGAAAGAAGTGGCTGTGTAGCTTGGGGTTGGGGGGAGGAGTGGTACAAGCACACCTTTAGCTATTCCAGCTGGCATCTCAGTAGGCTGTGTTTCCACAGCCCAACCAGGTCCACTGGCTCTGAGCACAGCTCAGCACAGGGCATGCCCAGGGGTTGCAGTTCTTGTGGCCTAGACTTCCTTTCAAGTTTATTTAGGGCTTCAGAGCCCTCCAGCCCACAGTGACAAGTCTTGCCAGACCTCAAGTTCTGACCATTGGGGTGGGTGATTCCCCTCTGGCTGGGCTGGTCTATATGGTCATTCCTTGGGTAGGTGTCAGTTGAGTTCAGCCCAGTTTTGCTTTCCACTGTGACTGAGAAGCACTGAGTTCTGTGCAAAGTCTGACAATCACTGTGCTCTCCCTTCTCAGGAGCACAGATTCTCCACACCAGGAGGCTGTTGATGGGTTATGGGGACAGGAGGCATTGGCAACTCAAGACTCTCCATCCCTTTTTAGTGCCATTTCCAGTAATACGAAATTAAGTGAAGGCCCAGTGTAACTTGCCACCTGAATGCTGGTCATATTGATAGAACCACAAATGGCCTGAGTGCAAGTTTCTTTCCCATTCTACTCTCTTTTTATATATTCAATTTTTTTTTCTCTCTCTCTCTGTGTGTGTGTGTGTGTGTGTGTGTGTGTGTGTGTGTGTGTGTGTGTTAGAAATGGGTTCTTGCCATCTTGACCGCCTGGGCTCAAGCAGTCCTTCCACCTCAGCCTCCAAGAGTGCTGGGATTACACGTGTGAGCCTCCATGACCGGCCACTTCACTCTCTTAAGTAAGATATCCTAGCCTCTGACACCTTTCCCTCAATGGGACCAGGCAGGTTTCTGTTGTACTTTGTAGTGAATTTCAATTCTATGTCTACGTCCAGAGTTATTCAGAGAAGTCAGTGGCATCCTCCTGAGGGAATCAGGCCATTATGCCCTCTTCATCTTAAAAAGCTTGCATGCCATGGCCATGGTTGCTGTCTCTTATCCACCATACAACAACAATGTGGCACTTTGTGGTGAGTGGTGTCCCTCTTATCAGGCTATTGTTTGAATTTTTTTTTTTTT
Organism: Cebus imitator; assembly: GCF_001604975.1. NCBI lineage: Eukaryota > Metazoa > Chordata > Mammalia > Primates > Cebidae > Cebus > Cebus imitator. The sequence continues at coordinate 1,154,267 of NW_016107732.1, read as the reverse complement.
TTGAGACAAATTTTCACTTTTGTTGCCCAGGCTGGAGTGCAATGGCACAATCTCGGCTCACTGCAACCTCTGCCTCCTGGTTTCAAGCGATTTTCCTGCCTCAGTCTCCCGAGTAGCTGGGATTACAGGCGCCCGCCAACCACACCCAGCTAATCTTTTGTATTTTTTTTTTTTTTTGAGACGGAGTTTCGCTCTTGTTACCCAGGCTGGAGTGCAATGGCGCGATCTCGGCTCACCGCAACCTCCGCCTCCCGGGTTCAGGCAATTCTCCTGCCCCCGCCTCCTGAGTCGCTGGGATTACAGGCACACGCCACCATGCCCAGCTAATTTTTTGTAGTTTTAGTAGAGACGGGGTTTCACCATGTTGACCAGGATGGTCTCGATCTCTTGACCTCGTGATCCACCCACCTCGGCCTCCCACAGTGCTGGGATTACAGGCTTGAGCCACCGTGCCCGGCCTCTTTGGTATTTTTAGTAGAGATGGTGTTTCACTATGTTGGCCAGGCGGGTCTCAAACTCCTGACCTCAGGCAGTTCACTTGCTTCAGCCTCCCAAAGTACTGGGATTGCAGATGTGAGCCACCGCGTCCAGCTCAATATATTTGATTTGTAAATTGCTCTTGATGACATCTGTAGAGTATCAGATGTCATTTGTTTTACCAGGATTATAAAACCCTAGGGGGAGATTTCCACCCACACTGGTAGAAGAAAAAGGTAGACATTAAGATACTTTTCAGGTGTTTAAAGGGCAGAGAGAGGCCAGTGGTGTGTGGCAGTCAGCCGGGTATTGACATGGATATGTGCCAGGGAAGTGTAAAGAATGATATGCATTTTGAGAGAGTATGTCTGTCTTATGTGTTGAAGGTGCTACACTGGGCTTTCCATGACCTCAGCCATACTAGTGGAAGTGCCTGTCAGGAGCGGGTGGACTCTTAATGTCACAATCACAGCATAGATACCTATTTGTTCAACTAATTATTGTTCGCGGTACTAGTTTCTCTTACGAGTTGAGGACCTTGAGAGGAGAATGTGCAAAAGTAGATGTGGGAGAGATGGACTGTGATACCTCAGTATAGGTGTGGTTTGTAGTTTCATCTGTCAACATCATAACAGGGCACAGTGACTTTTGAAGACGTGGCTGTGAACTTTACCTGGGAGGAATGGAATCTCCTTAGTGAGGCTCAGAGATGCTTGTACCGTGATGTGATGCTGGAGAACTTGGCACTTACATCCTCCCTGGGTAAGTTGCCCACACTCACCCTTGTGACCTGAGCTAGTCTCTGTCCTTCCCCCTTTCCCCATTGGCAAGACTTTCTCATGTCCAGAGCATGGGCACAGCTTCCTACTTCAGTTCTATGGGTAGGCTCTTGGTTGGTAGGACTGAGGTGTGCATACTGACATTCTCCTTTCTTGGAGCAGCCCCAACACCTGCCTTACTACAAGCTCTCAGGGAGGGATTCATAGTTAGAAGCCCACCTTGTTAGTCCTGTAGATGTTTGGGTGTCCTTGTCTAGATATCAGGTTACTGTGTACGCAGAGTCTACTTCCTTTCTCTAGCTGCTATTTTCTTATGCCTGCCTGTGGCAGGAATTGCCTTCACAGACTACATTACTGCCTACATAGACCAGAGGCTGTTCTTGCAAGACCCTCTTTAGAAATTCTCCTTGAAATACTCAGTTTTTTTCTCCAGTGGGCTTTCATGTGCAGAGTTGTTCTGAGACAATGTTGGCTGTTCCCTTGTTCTGTCTTTCCCTTAGTCTGTACATTATCCATTTCCCATGTATTTGGTCATCTTTGTGGTGGTATGCACAATCCTCTATGATCTTGAAGATGCAACTGAATTCAGCCTCAGCATAATGGGCTCAGAAGGAATGAGTCCCTTACGAGTGGATCCCTAGGCCGGGCGCGGTGGCTCACGCCTGTAATCCCAGCACTTTGGGAGGCTGAGGCGGGTGGATCATGAGGTCAGGAGTTCAAGACCACCATGGCCAAGATGGTAAAACCACTGTCTCTACTAAAAATAAAAAAAATTAGCTGGGTATGGTGGTGGGCACCTGTGATCCCAACTACTCAGTAGGCTGAGGCAGGAGAATCACTTGAACCTGGGAGGCGGAGGCTGCAGTGAGCTGAGATCGCACGACTGCACTGCAGCCTGGGTGACAGAGCAAGACTTGGTCACAAAAAAAAAAAAAGGAAGAGTGGCACTTTGAAGAGGTCATAGAGTCAGGGCTTTATTGACGTCATACCAGAAACTTAACTCTATTTTAGTAGTATTTTTGTGGCAAGGGAAGTAGGCACACATATATTCTGTCTTTTCTTCCCCATTCTTGAGAGCATCACACTTGTATACCTTATCACTTCTACTCTTTCTTTTTTACCCTTTGACCTATTTGTACATGAACTTGTACCCTAATATCCATTCTCCTATCTAGTCTTCACATCCCACTACCCCACATCTCATTTATTTTACATACGTTGCCATCTGCAGTGGTCTCCAGTATTGGCATAGAGGTTTTGTGTTAGCAAATATATACAGTTTGTTAAACTGTCCTTGACCAAAAGCTGCTATGTTATGCTAGTCTTTTTTTTTAGCTTGGACAAATCCCTCTGTATAGTACTCACATGTCATCAGGAGATAAAGTCCTGTAGATGAGTGGTTTGCAGATGCAGGAATTGTAAACCCTGCCTTTACTTCCTGTGTTACATATGGTGCCCTTTACATGATGACGCCTACTACATTCTGTGACCTTTATAGTCCAGTAATAATAAATAGCACCATCTTTCATCTGAAGCCAACATTCTGTTCCTCAAAATATTTCCTTGGAGTAATTCCTCAGTTCCTCAGATACACTTGTGGGTGGTCTGTGCCTTCCCACTAGAGTTAACATGCACTTCACCAGCATTTTCTTGCTTTCAGGTTGTTGGTGTGGAGTGGAAGATGAGGAGGCACCTTCTAAGCAGAGTATTTATGTGCAAAGAGAGACTCAGGTCAGGACTCCTACAGCAGGTGTGTCCTCCAAGAAGGCTCACCCCTGTGAGATGCATGGTTCGATCTTGGGGGACATTTTGCACATGGCAGATCAGGGAACACATCACAAGCAGAAAGAGCACAGGTGTGAGGCATGGGGGAGTAAATCATATGACAGTACAATCTTTCATCAGCACCAGAATCAGTACATTGGAGAGAAACCCTATAGAATCAGTGTTGAGGAAGCGTTGTTTGTGAAGAGGTGTAAGTTCCATGTGTCAGAGGAGTCATCTGTCTTCAGTCAGAGTGGGAAGGACTTTTTGGCCATTTCAGTATTACTTCAGCAAGAGGCCATTCACACTGGGAAGAAGTCAAGCAGCAAAACTGAGTGTGTGTCTCTCTTTCAGCGGGGGGAAATTCATTACGGTGGTGGAGGATGCATGAAACATCTTAGCACCAAAAATGTTCTTGGTCAGCATCAGACACATCCCCCTAGAGAAGAATGTTACGTGTGCTGTGAATGTGGGAAATCCTTTAGCAAACATGATAGCTTTAGTAATCATCAGAGAGTTCACAGTGAAAAAAAACCTCATGAATGTGGAGAATGTGGGAAATCTTTTAGTCAAAAGAGCTACCTCACTCAACATCGGCGATTTCACACTGGAGAAAGACCTTACGGGTGTGAAGAATGTGGGAAACATTTTAGTTCAGACGGACATCTTAGGAGCCATCAACGAGTGCACGGTGGAGAAAGACCTTATGAATGTGGAGAATGTGGGAAGTCTTTCAGTCATAAGCGCAGCCTTGTTCACCATCAGCGAGTTCACAGTGGAGAAAGAGCTTATAAGTGTGGAGAATGTGGGAAATCATTTAGTCAAAAGGGCAACCTCGTTCTACACCAGCGAGTTCACACTGGAGAAAGACCTTATGAGTGTGGAGAATGTGGGAAATATTTCAGTTCGAAAGGACACCTTAGGAACCATCACCGCATTCACACTGGAGAAAGACTTTATGAGTGTGGAGAGTGTGGGAAATCTTTTAGTCATAAGGGCACCTTCATTTTACATCAGCGAGTTCACCCTAGAGAAAGACCTTATGAGTGTGGAGAATGTGGAAAATCTTTCAGTTCAAACGGGCACCTTAGGAGCCATCAGTGGGTTCATACTGGAGAAAGACCTTATGAATGTGGAGAATGTGGGAAATCTTTTAGTCATAAGCGCAGCCTTGTTCATCATCGGCGCAGTCACACTGGAGAAAGACTATATGAGTGTGGACAATGTGGGAAGTCTTTTAATGAAAAAGGACACCTTAGGAATCATCAGCGAGTTCACACTACAGAAAGACCTTATAAGTGTGGGGAATGTGGGAAATGTTTTAGTCACAAGGGCAACCTCATTCAACACCAGCATAGTCATACTGGAGAAAGGCCTTATGTGTGTTGGGAATGTGGAAAGTTATTTAAGAAGAAGTCTCACCTCCTTGCACACCAGAGAGTTCACACTGGAGAAAAGCCATATGCATGTGAGGCCTGTCAGAAATCTTTTAGGCATAAGTACCAACTCATTGCACACCAGAGAGTTCACACTGGAGAAAGGCCATATGAATGCAATGAGTGTGGAAAGTCATTTACCCACAGCTCTACATTCCATGTTCATAAACGAGTTCACACTGGAGAAAAGCCTTATGAGTGCAGTGAATGTGGGAAATCTTTTGCTGAAAGCTCCAGTCTCACTAAACACAAGAGAGTTCACACTGGAGAAAAGCCTTATAAATGTGGGGAATTATTTAACAAGAAGTCTCACCTCCTTGTACGCCAGAGAGTTCACACTGGAGAAAAGCCATATGAGTGTGAGGATGGTCAGAAGGTTTTTAGCAATAAGGACCACCTCATTGCACACCAAAGAGTTCACAGTGGAGAATAGCTATATAAAATGCAATGATTGTGGGAAGTCATTTACTCAGAGTTCTAAATTCTGTGTTCATAAGAGAGTTCACACTGGTCAGAAGCCTTATGAGTTCAGTGAATGTGGGAAATCTTTTGCTGAAATCTCCAGTCTCACTAAACACAGAAGAGTTCACATTGGAGAAAAGCCTTATGGGTGCAGTGAATGGGGAAAGAAATTTAGCTGAAGCTTTTCACTTCTTCACCATCAGAGGGTTCACAAGAGAAAGGCCTTAGTGTAGTGAATGTGGGAAATCTTTTGCTGAAACTCAGTCTCATTCAACACAGGAGAGTTCACACTGGAGTAAGGTCTTGTGATTGCAGCAAATGTGGGAAAAAAGTTACCTGAAGGAAGGTCTGCTCTCCCTGGACATCAGAGAGTTCACACTAGACAAATGAAATAAATTTTGGCAATTTTGTAGCCATACCTCTCTGCTCCTTCAAGATCAGAGCATTAACACTGGATCAGGGCCTTACTAGTGTGACAAATGTGAGATATTTACGTAGAAGTCTAGCTTCATAACACACAGGAGAGTTCCCACTGTAGAAATGCCTTTCGAGCCGGGCGCGGTGGCTCACGCCTGTAATCCCAGCACTTTGGGAGGCTGAGGCGGGTGGATCGCAAGGCCAAGAGATCGAGACCATCCTGGTCAACATGGTGAAGCTCCGTCTCTACTAAAAATACAAAAAATCAGCTGGGCATGGTGGCACGTGCCTGTAATCCCAGCTGCTCAGGAGGCTGAGGCAGAAGAATTGCCTGAATCCAGGAGGCAGAGGCTGCGGTGAGCCGAGATCGCGCCATTGCACTCCAGCCTGGGTAACGAGAGCGAAACTCCGTCTCAAAAAAAAGAAAAGAAAAGAAATGCCTTTCGAGTGTAATGAATGCAAGAAAGCCTGCAGCCTTCTAATTGGAACCTCGAACATTGACATGAGAAAAACACCATAGATGTATATGGAATGTTATTTCTTTTTCATTATAACATTTGGGGGAGCTCCTTTGAGGGTGCCCCCTGCCTAGATTGAATGTCATTTATTGAGCGTCTGTAAAAGTTGCAAGCATGTGGCAGTTGCAGCGCAGTTTTCACTCTATCCAGTTACCTTACTAGATTTTTTTAGAGACAGGGTGTCACTCTTGCTCGGGATGGAGTACAGTGGTGCATTCACATTTCACTGCATCCTCGATCTCTTGGGCTTAAGTGACTCTCTTGCTTCAGCCTCCTGAGTAGCTGAAACCATAGGGATGTAACACCATGCTTCGCTAATTTTTTAAGTTTTGGAGAGACAGGGTCCTGCCATATTGCCCAGGCTCGTCTTAAACTCCTAGGGTCAAGTGATCCTTCCACTTTGGCCTCCCAAAGTGTTGGGATTACAGGTGTGCGTTACTATGCCTGACCTTTTTTTTTTTTTTTTTTTGAACATGCAATTCCTGATCTAGTTACAGAAGGATTTTTTGAGTAGCTTTGGCATTTCTTTGTCATTTCTTTCTGTCTGGTAAGTTGTGCCATGGACCTTACCCATTTTTATCCCAGAGGACTCTTATGTTGACTTGAAAAGACGGACTATGTCTTTCAGGGATCTTGTGGGTGTCACATCAATCTTGACAGATTTTCTACCCTCCAAGTCATGATCCTAAAAACAGTCTGCCTCCCATTTCTCTGGTTTATGCTATTATGAAGCCCTTATTGTTTAACCTTTCAGTCTTGGGGGTTGCTGTTACTGTGTGGGTGGTTCACAATCAAGTAGGTCCTGTTACCATGAAGGGATCACAGCTTTTGTTGGCATGACTAAACTCTTTGTGGCTCAGAGGACAGTATGAATGCAGAATATAGCTTTCTCCACCTGTGGACTGTTTGACATAGCTGCCAGAGGCCTCCAAAGAAGGCCTTCAGGACTTTGTGGTCTTTTTTTTTTTTTTT
>NW_016107732.1:1141235-1146297 GCF_001604975.1 Cebus imitator | reverse complement strand
AAAAAATAAATAAATAAATAAATAAATAAATAAATAAAGAGTAAAGCGCAAGGCAGCTTGTACCCTAATGTCAGGTTTCCAGCTTGCTGCTAGGAAAAGCAGCCTGGATAAGAGAGAATGTGTATTATAAATGAAATCCCCTAAGACTAGACAACATGCGTACATTTCAGGTAAGGACAGTGAGCCAGTATCCCTTGTAAAGTGCAAACAATTACTTCTAGGTTAAGTACCTACAAATAATTGTAAGCAAAATTTCCAAAGTCAACTGCCTTTAGCTTGGGGCTAGAGCAATCACCTAACTCTACCTCCCACACGGGGCATCAACAACTTCCTTAACTCTTAGGCTGAATTCTCCCAACAAAATACTTCCAAGCTTTCTTTGCTGAATAAAAATGGCGCTGCTTTCCCCTCACAATATTGTTGGTTTCTCAGTACTCCTTAGGCTCTTTAACCATCAAACTCAATTGGCCTCATTTGAATGCCACCGTTCCCTGAACACTGCCAAGTGCTTTTTTGAGGGTTGGGCCAGGAGGTAAGGGTGGCTGCTTCTATCTACAAGGCTGCAACTTTCTCAGCTAGAATCCTGGGGATAACTGCCTCTCACTTCATAACCTCTGCCTTCCCTAAAACTGTTGCCTCTGTCTCCCTTAAGCAAACTGTCCCCAAAGTGCAGTAGCCCTTAAGCTTCTCTGTGCCCCTCGCACCCATCGATGCCATCTCTAATGCACCATTCACACCTAGACCCACACCTCACCCTTTCCGGGGGTCGTTCAGAGCCACCCGCCGGGCAGGCACCACCACGCCGGCCTCTCCGGAGCACAGCCTTCCGCTCCATCTACATCCCAGCCTGTGCACCCGAAGGGACCCAACCGCGGAGTCCCAGCCCCGCTGCGGCGGAGGGCAGGGACCAGCACGCAATCCCTCAAATTTACATGAAGACCCTCCCCGGGGCTGTCACCGGCACCAACGCCCGGACCACCCTGGCCCTGGGCGGCGGATAGGGGTCTGGGGCGCTCGCTGCGGAGGCAGGGAGGAGGCCCGCAGGAGCGAGAGGTCACCGGCACAGGCTTGTCTTCCCCTCCCTTCCAGGGGCGGCGGGCCCCAGTCGCCACCTCCCTCCCAGGCCCGCAGTCTGGCGGCACCACGGCCGCAAAGGGCGGGGAGGGCGCATGCCTGACGCCTGGGTGCCTCGCGGTACCTGAACCCAGCTGGTCGAGTGGCAGCTGCACCGCGTCACGGAGGGGCCGCGGCAGGGTGGAGTCCGTGGTACTGGCGGTGCTGGAGGGTGACGGAAAGGCTTAGACCAGGGACTAAGTTGCTCTCAACTTTGCGCCCGGCAGCCCGCCCGCGCTCGCTCGCTGCCTCCGACTTCCAGCAACTCTCAACGCCCGGTCCCCACCTTGCACCGCCTGGCTAATTTTTGTATTTTTAGTAGAGGTGGGGTTTCACCATGTTGCCTGGGCTGATCGTGAACTCCTGACCTGAAGTGATCTGCCCGCCTCGACCTCCCAAAGTGCTAGGATAACAGACGTAATGTGTGTCTTTTTTTTGAGATGGACCCTCACTGTGTTGCCAGGTTGGAGTGCAGTGGCGCGATCTTGGCTCACTGCAATCTCCGCCTCCTGGGTTCAAGCTATTCTGCTTCAGCTTCCTGAGTAGCTAGGACTACAGGTGACTGCCACCACAGCCGGCTAATTTTTGTATTATTTGTAGAGATGCGGTTTCACCATGTTGGCCAGGATGGTCTCTATCTCCTGACCTCATGATTCACCCGCCTAGGCCTCCCAAAGTGCTGGGTTGATAGGTTTGAGCCACCACACCTGGCCCAATGCATGTTTTTTAAAAGGGCATCCACAATGATCCAGGCACTATGTATGTGATGAATATGTAGATACAGGAATTATCAGCACTTCTGTAATGATGAATGTTGTTTAGCTGAGGCCGTTGTCAGGAGAAATCTAAATGTTTTGTGACTTCCTGTACCCTTTCTGGGCTGTTCACCTCAAGGTCATTCCTGCATTAGCAGGAGGAAGACACTAGGGAAAGGGGAGCTCAGTTCAGTGATGTGGCCTTTGTGATCAGCCAGGTTAACCAGGTAGAAATGGCCTTCCTGCCACATCAGCATTTGTACCATGGAGGCTAGTTGTCCCACTGAGGGCATGAGAAGAGTTGGTGTAGTCAGTATAGAGTTGCCAAACCTGTTTGCCAAAAATGATGGTAAATCTATATTTTTCTTTTGAAATGCATTTTATTTTATTTATTTATTTATTTATTTATTTATTTTTTGAGACAGAGTCTCACTGTCGACCAGGCTGGAGTGCAGTGGCATGATCTCCGCTCACTGCAAACTCTATCTCCTAGGTTCAAGTGATTCTCCTGCCTCAGCCCTCCTGTATAGCTGGGATTATAGGCGTGGCACTATGCCTGGCCAGTTTTTGTGTTTTTTGTAGAGATGGAGTTTTGCCACATTGGCCAGGCTGACCTCGGACTCCTGACACCAGGTGACTTGCCTAACAGCTTCCCAAAGTGATGGGATTACTGGCATGAGCCACTGCACCCAGTCTGAAGTATATTTTAAAGCTGTGATAAGTTATAAATGACAGTCAATAAGCTATGCATGTTTAAGCTATAGTATGTGATAAATCTTGAGTTTCATATAATCCCATGAAACCATTAACATAGTCACAATAATGAACTTACCATCTTTATATTTACCTTGAACCTTTTTATAAAGTGTGTCTGCCTTCCAGACAACCAGTGATTCACTTTGCTGTACAATAGAGTACTTTCCATTTTCTGGAATTTTGTATGATTAATGTAATAAAGGGTTTCCTCTTACAATTCCTGGGTGCTCTCTTGCATTTGTTTTGTTTTGTTTTGTTTTTTAATGACCATTGTGTGTGTATTTAATGTACATCACAAGGGCTGAACCAAGGCTTAATTTAAAAGGCAAAAACAAAACAAAAATACTACCACAGCTCAAGATACAGAATTCTATACAGAAATCACAGAAAGGACAGATGATCTAAGGAAAAATTAAAAAGACAACACAAGGATAGGACAGGCAGCCTGGGTCATGGCTCCTGGCTGGTGACCTTGTTGTACCCAAGCAAGTTAAGGAATGTGCCACACTCTGAGATTGAATTATGAGTCCTTTATTTTAGCTAGGGACCGAGAGGTGGCTAATGCCCAAAGTTAGCCACTGAAGAAAGAGTCTGGGGGTTTCTTATACCCCAGTTTGAAAAGGAAGGGGGGAACCTAGCTGAAAAAAGTTTTCCACAGAAGCAGAGTAAGCAAAAAGTTAAAAGATAAACTAGCACATAAGAAATAAAACAGTACAAGGTGCAAGGGCTGAAGCTGTCATAAGAACACATACAACTTCTAGGGGCTCTGGGTACTTGACCACACCTGCATTCCCAGGCTCTGCTGGTACCACTTGACTCAGCCTCTTATCAGTAAATGCACTCCTGGATGTGCCTGGTGTCATCCTGCCCCAGCTACATACTACAGTTGCATACTTAATGAGGGGAATAACTAAAATGAAGAAGGTAAGATGGAGTCTGTCCTGCTCAAGACGCTAACAAGAAGCCTGAACAGCTCTTAGCTAAGAGAGAGAGTTGGTTTAAGCTAACAAAAAGTAGGTTTTCACAACCTGCTTTGAGTAGGTTTCTTACCAGTACTTTATTTAAAGGTGTAGGGTTTCTCCAGAGCTTGGTAGCATGTGTGTTCAAAGGTCTATCGATGTTGGGTTCTTCTAGCAGGTACTGGATACAGAGCAGGATGGTTCTGACACACAGGGCAGACCACTTGTCTTTCAGGATGTCCAGGTATATGTTACCCTGGTCGTCCATATTAGGATGGTAGCAGGGTGTGAGGAACTTCACCAAGGGTGCATTGTAAGGGTGGGTAGCAACTCGGGAATTCCAGCAAGAGCTTATACCTCAGGTCTTCATATACTGTGCCAGCCGCTCCGTGGCTGGTCTCTACCCATTTGATAAGACTTTCAGGGAAGGCAGAAATTATTTTGTCACCAGATATCATGAGGGTCATCAGCGCCTGCTGTAGCCTTTTGCCTACAGGGCCCTGGGCAGTGCCCCTGCTGGGCTCAGCTCCTTTATGGGCAGTGGAGACACTGGCAGTGGCTGGGTCACAGTTCTGGGAGACTATCTGGGTGGCACTGGCAGACAAGAACTAAGAAAATGTGACTGCATCTGCGATCATCATGTATAATTTTTATTATATATATGGATATATATATAATAATAAATATAGTGAAAGAGGGAGAGAGAAAGATGGAGTCTTGCTCTTGTCGCCCAGGGACTACAGGTGCGCACCACCACACCTAGCTAATTTTTTTGTATTTTTAGTAGAGACAGGGTTTCACGACGTTGGCCAGGATGGTCTGGATCTCCTGACCTCGTGATCCGCCCGCCTTGGGCTCCTGAAATGCTGGGATTACAGGAATCAGCTAACGTGCCCAGCCAGGTTGTCGCTTTTAATGTGCTTTGCTTTTATGTAGAAGAGTAAAACAAATTTTTGCCTTTAAATTTAATTATTGCTTTTAATGATTTGTGCACCCCAAATTTCTTAAAATAAGCTGTTTAAAAAATAATCTAGGGTCGGGCATAATAGTTTATGCCTGTAATCCCAGCACATTGGGAGGCAGAGGCAAGCTGATGATTTGAGCTAAGGAGATTGATAACAGCCTAGGTAACATTTCAAAACACTGTGTCGATAAAAAATGCAAAAATGAGCCAGGCCTGGTGACTGCCTGTAGTCCCAGTTACTCAGGAAGCTGAGCGGGCAGGATCGCTTGAGCCCTGGAGGTCGAGGCTGCAGTGAGCTGTGATCATGCCACTGCACTCCAGCCTGGGCAGCAGAGCAAGATTCTGTCTCCAAAAATAAAAACTATGTATACGTGTGTGTGTGTGTGTGTGTGTGTGGTATGTGTGTGTATCTATATATGTATGTATGTGTGTGTGTGTATATATATATATATATATAATATGTCTTTTTATGTGTAGGTTTGATTTAATTTTCAATTTTTTTTTTTTTTTTTTTT
>NW_016107732.1:1135565-1139832 GCF_001604975.1 Cebus imitator | reverse complement strand
TTGCAGGTAAGCAAAGGCTAGCAATTCTGGCAGTTACTGATAAGAAAAGGTAAGCAGCTTTACATAGTTTTGAAGAACAAACTAGCAGTTCTATTTACAGAGGCCAAGGACAGTAGTTATTGTAAGGAGAATGGGGCAGCCATTTCAACTTATCTAAAAACAGTTTTGCATTTTATAAAATAGTTTTGCTCTGGTTCTGGCTTTAGGCCAGCACAATATCACAGTACGAATTTGTATTTCTTCATTTACTTGTAAGTATAATATGTCAGTGATTTCCTGATTTGATAGCCTTGAATATGCCAGCACTTTGAGATTGGGTCTCACTCTGTCACCCAGGCTCAAGTGCAGGGGCGTGAGTCACCGCACTCGGCCCAAAGCCTAGGTTTTATAAAAATCTTCCTAGGATTGTTATGTGATATTGTGCTGGCCTAGAGCCAGAACCTGAGCAACGCCATTTTTATAAAATGCAAAACTTTTAAAAATAAGTTGCAACGGCTGCCCCATTCTCCTCACAATAACTGCTGGCCTTGGCTTCTGTAAATAGAACTGCTAGTTTGTTCTGCAAACTATGTAAAACTGCTTACCTTTTCTTATCAGTAACTGCCAGAATTGCTAGCCTTTGCTTACTGGTAATATCTAAAATAAGCAGCCCAGGCTAATTCCATCCTGGCTCCTGTGACTTGTAATAAGTAACTAAGATCTGTGACTTCTGTCACTACCCAGACAATGTGTAAACAAATGCTTATCTTGACTTCTGTAAACCACTGAAGTAACAAACAGAATGACAAAAGTCCCCTGGCCCTTGGAATGTCCGGAGACACCCACCTCCGCCCAGGAGGTGATTTACAGAATCCACTAGCCCTTGGAATGTCTGGAGCCTTTTCATCCCCATCCCCGCTCCTCACCCCCACTCCCAAGGTGGTTTTTCGGGTATAAAAAGTCTTGGCACCCTCCTTTCGACACCACAGGCTGGAGAGATGTGAGTCCTCTGTGGTCACCGGCATAATAAATGACCCTGCAATCTGGCATACTTTTGTCTTGGTGCTAACTTTCTATGCTCAGTCCAGTACAACAGTTATTGCATGCCAGATGGGGTGGGTAATGGTAGTGTCTCTTGTAAGGTCTGACTGCGCCTTGGACCGCATGGCGACCCCCATGAACTGCATGTTCACCTCCGGAGTGCCTTCCGAAATTAGAAAACCTGAAGTAGCTAGAAGGAAGAACGATCAACCCCTGGGGCGCCTAACTAACCTGAGACCGTCTTCTATTTTTTCTTATTCCGGCCTTAATTGACAAGGCCATTGGACTTTGTAACTGACCTTGGCACCCTACGACCCCATCGCAGCTTGCAAAAAAACGCCATCTGTAACTTGTAACTTTCCACTGTTCATCCCAAACCTATAAAACGCAACTCCTATCCCACCCACCTTCGCTGACCCCCTTTTTGGCCTCATCCCGCCTGCACCCAGGTGCATAATGAGCTATGTTACTCACACAAAGCCTGGTTGGGGGTGATCTCTTTATTCAGAGCGAGCGTTTTAACGTCTGTAATCCCAGTATTTTGGAAGGTTGAGGTAGGAGTAGCTGGGACTACAGGTGCACGTCACCATGACTGGCTAATTTTTTGTACTTTTGGCAGAGACGGGTGCTAAAACGCGCGCTTTGAATCAAGAACCCCCCAAACAGGCTTTGTGTGAGCAACATGGCTGTTTTATTTATCTGGGTGCAGTTGGGCTGAGGCCAAAAAGAGCGTCAGCGAAGGGCGGTGGGTTAGGAGTTGCTTTTATGGGTTGGTGCAAATCTTTTGGGGAGGGGGCAAGGGTGTTATTGAGTAAGTTCAGTTACAGTGGTGGGTGGGAAAGGCGTAAGAGTAGTTAAGATGATAGGGTGGGTCGAAGGGATATTCACAGAGCACGAACAGTTAAGATGGCAATATGGGGTTAGAATCTTAATATCCGGGGAAAGCTCTGCTGGGCGATCAGGGATAATGGCGAACGCAGGCAGGGGTTGCTGGGGCGGGGGGGGGGGCGATCAGCCGAGGCAGGCAGGACTTCAGACTTCCTGGGTCCAGGTTTGCACATGGAGGCCTGACAACGGGTGTTACCTATGTTGGCCAGGGTGGTTTCGAACTCCTGGCCTCAAGTGAATCGCCTCGGCCTCTCAGTGCTGGGATTACAGGCAGGCGTGAGCCACTGCGCCTAGGCCAGAGCAGCTTTTTAATGCGTAGAAAAGGGTTTCCAGGAGACACCATTAGCAAATACTGATTTGTTTTTATTATTTTCTTGAATCTTCTTTCACAGCACAAATGCTTAATTTTTTTTTTCTGTTAAGACACAGTCTGTCGCCCAGGCTGGAGTGCAGCGGCGCAATCATAGGTCAGTGCATCCTTGACTTCCTGGGCTCAAGCGGTCCTGCCACCTCAGCCTCCCAAAATTCGGGATTACAGACGGGTGCTCTTGAGAGCCTGGAGGGTGGAGGCGGGGTTTTCCTGCGGAAGCGCCCCTGGAGTCGCTCTCTAATCGCCTCGGAACCTGGGAAACTACATTACCCAGAAAGCTCTGCGCCAAATGACAGCGTGGCAGAGCCAGTTAGGGCTCAGATTGAAGGCGGTTCGGCGAGGGCACGTAATGAAAAGGTGGGACTTCCGGCTCTCTCCAGTAGCGGCCATTTGGTTTGGCGTTAGTGTTGTTTGTTGGGTGAGAGCCCTGGAAGGTCGAGAGTCGGCCTTCTATCTGTACAGACATAACTCTGCAGCTCCTTCACGGCGCCCACCGCTCCCAACCCAGCTTATCCCACGTGGTTCCATGGCGGAGGCTGCTCCGAGGTTCCCGGTTCAGGTAATTGTGGCGCCTTTCGTGCGCTCGGGCACCTGCAGTCAGGCAAGTCCTAAAGCAGCTAGGGAGCGGCACCTGCTCCTGGCGCTACAACCCAGACCCGCAGTCGGAATAATGGGGCGCTCGCAGAAGGGTTCCTGGTTTCAGACGCCCATGGGATGCAGTGGGGAGAGCGACAGACACAGGGACGGGCGCGGGCAATGCGTTGAGATGGACGGAGCCGGGAGGATGGAACCTGGGGTCCATCGGCGCTTGCAGGGAACAGATTGTGAGGCGGAGCTCCTGGAAAAGCAAGCAGACTGGGGGCTGTGAAATCATTGTGAGGACACTAGAAATTTGGAGAATTTCGAAGAAATTCACTGGGTCAAAGTTTAGGCTTGTAAAGTCTCCCAAAGGTTAAAGAAAGAACAGAGCAGAGAGGAGAGGACGTTGGGGCCCTTTGAGATTGAATCCTTGTAGGTCAGCTAGGTGGTAGAGCTGACGTACTGCATTGAGACACTCAGGTCAAACCGTAGAGTTAGTCGAGAGAAAGGAGAATAGACCTAAAGTCAGGCAAGCAAGTTTTATTAACCTGCCGGGCTGCCTCGTAACAGTCAGAGGAGGCAGCCCCAAGCTTACAAACGAGTGGTTTAAATGGGGCGAGTGGGGCATAAGGGAGTTTCAGGACTGAGATAATCTGTCAGCTTGTAACAGGCACAGAGATAGTTGGTTAGCTTGTGGCAGAGTTACAGTACATCATTCTGTGACTTTTGTGGTGGCATTTTTAAAAAAGGATTTTACAGGTATGTGTCAAACAGGAATTTGAAAGTATGGATAACAAACATTTGTTTTCCCTGTCTTCCCCCAAGCTGCCCAGATGGCTGTAATCAGGATTTGCTTGATTGTAGCACCCAGATAGGAGTTCAGAAATGCAGCTGTAGAGTAATCAGAGTTGGGGGGCGATCAGTTTGCGTGGAGGGGTTTTCTGAGGCACCTTGTCCCTAACACAGACAACAGTACAGGATCACCTGGCTTCATGGACGCAAGCATTCAGGGAGGCCTGAGCTTATTAGATTCTATCAGGGAAGAAAGTGGAGGGTGTTGCTGGGCACAGTGGCACACTCCTGGTAATCCCAGCAGTTTCAGGTGCCGAGGCGGATGGATCACCTGAGGTCAGAAGTTCGAGACCAGCCTGACCAACATGGAGAAACCCTGTCTCTATTAAAAATACAAAATTAGCTGGGTATGGTGCCGCATGCCTGTAATCCCGGCTACTCGGGAGGCTGAGGCAAGAGAATCACGTGAACCCGGGAGATGGAAGTTGCAGTGAGCTGAGATCGGGCCATTGCACTCCAGTCCAGGCAACAAAAGTGAAACTGTCTCAAAAAGAAAACAACAACAAAAAAACAACAAAGAAAGTAGAGTGTATTTCATTTCCTTACTGGTCCTGACTC
>NW_016107732.1:1133746-1135400 GCF_001604975.1 Cebus imitator | reverse complement strand
CCTGAGTAGCTGGGATTACAGGCACGCGCCACCATGCCCAGCTAATTTTTTGTATTTTTAGTAGAGACGGGGTTTCACCATGTTGACCAGGATGGTCTCGATCTCTTGACCTCGTAATCCACCCGCCTCGGCCTCCCAAAGTGCTGGGATTACAGGCTTGAGCCACCGCGCCCGGCCCTGACTCTTTTAAATTTGCTTTAATTTTTAAAACTTTTTTGAGTCAAGTTCTCTGTTGCCCAGGCTGGAGTGCAGTTGCACGATCTCTGCCCATTGCAGCCTCAACTTCCCTGATTTAGCCTCCTGAGTAGCTGGAACCACAGACGTGCAGTATCATGCCCGGTTAAATTTTATGGTGTTTTTTGTTTGTTTTAGTAGAGGCAGTGTTTCATCATGTTTTCCAGGCTGGTCTCAAACTTCTGGGCTCAAGCCATCTTCCAGCGTTGGCCTCCCAAAGTGCTGAGCTTATAGGTGTGAGCCACCACACCTGGCCCTGGGGCTCTTTAAGTGGTGTTTTTTCAGACATTTGATCTGGGAATTTTGAAGAAACCTTAAAGCCAAAGTCCTAAATCCATGACACGTTGTATGGAGGTATTCCCATTTCAGTGAACATATGTAATACACTTGGAAGGTTAACCCTGGATTTTGTGCCTGGAGGCAAAATCCTTAGAGGTAAAGCTGATCATGGCCGGGTGTGGTGGCAGGTGCCTGTAATCCCAGCTACTCGGGAGGCTGAGGCAGGAGAATTGCTTGAACCTGGGAGGCGGAGGTTGCAGTGTGCCGAGATCACTCCATTGCACTCCAGCCCGGGAGACAAAAGCAAAACTCCCTCTTAAAAAAAAAAAAAAAGAAAAAACAACAACTGATCAGAGCAGGGAGTTGATGTTAACTGTAGTTCTTTTTGGCTCCACATTGGAGAACAGAATGTGGAGTTAAGGGAGGAAGAAGGAAGATCAAAGTTGAGTCTGGTTCCATAATCCAGGTGAGGGTTAATGGACAATTTATGGCTAAGAAGATGTAGGTGGATTTGCTATTCATTTTGGAAAGGGAAAGCTAGATTTTCTAATATGATGGTAAAGGTATGAAAGAGAGGTTTCGGGTATATGACGCCACAGGTTTTGGTCTTAGCAGCAGTAGTGATAGAAACTGTATCAGCTGAGATGAGCAAGTTGGGAGTAGGCATAATATTCACTGGGTTTCAGAGACCGGTAGGTAGGGACAATAATTGAGTAATGTCCGCATAGGTTGGGATATCTGGAAATGAACTGATATTGGGGGCATCCAATATATAGAAGTGTATGTGTGGACTAAGGTGAGTTAGCTATGGGTGACGTTTAGGAGGGCACATTTCAGATTAAGGTGGTAAATCGTTTAGTGGGCCAGGAAGCAGTGGTTGTAGACTGAAGACTGGATGGATGTCTTGCTTGGATCCCAAGCTCATATGATTGACATTTATAAACATAGAAGAGGGAGATAAGTGACAAGGTAGGATGCTTCTGACAGCATAGGAACATGGACTTCCATGGAGACAGTAAACATGAAATGCGGCCGGGCGCGGTGGCTCAAGCCTGTAATCCCAGCACTTTGGGAGGCCGAGGCGGGTGGATCACAAGGTCAAGAGATCAAGACCATCCTGGTCAACATGGTGAAACCCCGT
>NW_016107732.1:1131528-1132713 GCF_001604975.1 Cebus imitator | reverse complement strand
AAAAAACATGAAATGCATGTAGAGGGATAGGAGTAATTGAGGGAAGGTAACCGTTAGACTGCAGTTGGTGCCTTTTTCCCACTATATGCAATTGCCAATATTGTGACACACGTCTTTTGGTGCCTGGGGTGTGTCATTCAACATGGAGTATATGGTCAGGAGGAAATAACACTGATCTGTGACAGCAACTAGACCTGGTATGGATGACCAATGGGGCTAGGCTTTAAATTGCATTAGGTGAAAAGAGGAAGGTCAATTTTGAGGGTTCAGCAAGTGTGGGACAGAAGTGGAATAGTGCCACTGATACCTGAAATCTGGCATAGTTCTATGTCACTATGGAGCCATGCAAGGAGGCCTTTATAGAATTATTTGAGACTATCACTTTTAGGATCCAATAGAATTGGAATTCTGTGGTGATACTGGATGCTGTTTGAGTTGGCCAGGCATAGTCTGAATGGTGTCAGCCACGATGTCATGTAAGCCCAACAATGAAGGCCTGGTGTGATTTGCCACTTGGATATCTGGTGATATTGGTATATTCTTCAATGACCTGAGTGCAAATTTCCTTCCTACTCTACTATCTTTTTTTTTTTTTTTTTTGGAGATGTAGTCTTGCTCTATTGCCCAGGCTAGAGTGCAGTGGCACCATCTTGGTTCATTGCAGCCTCCGCCTCCTGGGTTAAAGCAATTCTCTTGCCTCAGCCTCCCGAGTAGCTGGGATTACAGGCACCTGCCACATGCCCAGCTAATTTTTGTATTTTTAGTAGAGTTGGGGTTTCACCATGTTGGCCAGGCTGGTCTCCATCTCCAGACCTCATGATCCACCGGCCTCAGACTCCCAAAGTATTGGAATTACAGGCGTGAGCCACTGCGTCCAGCCCTCTACTATCTTAAGTAATGTATCATAGCCTAAGAAATCTTTCCATCGGTGGGACCAGGTAGAGTTCCTGACTATTATACTTTGTAGTGTGTTTCAATTCCACTTCTTTTTTTTTTTTGAGACGGAGTCTCGCTCTTGTTACCCAGGCTGGAGTGCAATGGCGCAATCTCGGCTCACCGCAACCTCCATCTCCTGGGTTCAGGCAATTCTCCTGCCTCAGCCTCCTGAGTAGCTGGGATTACAGGCACGTGCCACCATGCCCAGCTAATTTTTTGTATTTTTAGTAGAGACGGGGTTTCACCATG
>NW_016107732.1:1128890-1130873 GCF_001604975.1 Cebus imitator | reverse complement strand
TTATAGAGGCGGAGGTTGCGGTGAGCTGAGATCGTGCCATTGCACTCCAGCCTGGGTAACAAGAGCGAAACTCCGTCTCAAAAAAAAAAAAAAAAAAAGAATGATGTGCATGTAGAGAGAGTGTGTCTGGTGTGCTGAATGTGCCACGTTGGGCTTTCTGTGGCCTCAGCCATGCTAGGGGTAGTGGCTGTCAGAAGGACTCACAGCCACAGCATAGATACCTATTTGTTCACCTAATTAGCTGTACCCTGTGACCAGGGTGCTTCATATTAGTTGAGGATCTTGAGAAGAGGATGTGCAAGAGTGGTGTGTGGGAGAGATTGACTGTGATACCTCAGCCTACAGGGGGTTTGTAGTTTAATCTCTCAACATTATAACAGGGCACAGTGACTTTTGAAGACGTGGCTGTGAAATTTACCTGGGAGGAATGGAATCTCCTTAGTGAGGCTCAGAGATGTCTGTACCGTGATGTGATGCTGGAGAACCTGGCACTTACATCCTCCCTGGGTAAGTTGCCCACACTCACCCTTGTGACCTGAGCTAGTCTCTGTATTTCCCCTCTTTTTCTTTTGGCAAGATAAATCATGTCAGGAGCATGGACACAGCTTCCTACCTCGGTTCTCTGGGTAAGTTCGTGGTTGTTAGGACTGAGGTGTGCATATTGGCGTCGCTATTCTTGGAGCAGCCCAACACTTGCTTCACTGCAGGCTCTCAGAGAAGAATTCAAGGTCAAAAGTCTTACAGGCACCTTAATGCAGGCTACCTTGTTTGTCCTGTGGATGTATGGGTGACTTCATCCACATTTAGGTTCTAATGTATGCAGGATCTAATTCATTTCTCTGCCTGCTATTTCTTCACACCTCCCTGTGCAGGAATTGTCTTCATTGACATTGTCACTGCCTATGTAGAATATAGACTGTTCTTGAAATACCCTTCTTAGAAATTCTCTTTGCAGGCCAGGCACGGTGGCTCACTTGAGGCCAGGAGATAGAGACCAGCTTGGCCAACATGGTGAAACCCCGTCTCTGCTGAAAATGTAAAAATTAGCCAGATGTGGTAGCACACACTTGTAATCCTGGCTACTTGGGAGACTGAGATGGGAGGATTGCTTGGACCCGGGAGGCAGAGGTTGCAGCGAGCTGAGATTGTGCCACTGCACTCCAGCCTGAGCAACACAGCAAAACTTCATCTCAAGAAAAAAAATTCTTTTTGTAATATTTAGTTTCCTCTCAGCTGTCACATGCTGAGTTGTTGGCTGTTTCCTTGTTCTGTCTTTCCTTTTGTTCTTACATCATGTATTTCCCATATACTTGGTTATCTTGGTGATGGGATAGTCTTCTGTGGTCAGAAGATGCAGATGAATCCGACCTCAGCATAATGGGTTCTGAGGGAACCAGTCCCTGAAGAATAGCATCTTGGGACAGTGGGACATGTCAGGGTTTTATTCAAATCAGGCCAGAAACATATTCTATTTCAGTAGTATTTTTGTGGCCAGACAAGCAGGCACACATGATTTCTGTATCGTCTTTTCTCCTTCATTCTTGGGATTTAAAAAAAAATTTTTTTTAATTTTTTTGGGATAGTCTAATTCTGTCACCCAAGCTTGGAGTACAGTGGCTTGATCTCATCTCATTGCAAACTCTGCCTCCCAGGCTGAAGAGATTCTCCTGCCTTAGCCTCCTGATAGGCTGGGAATACAGGCGTGTGCCACCATGTCCAGCTAATTTTTTTTTGTTGTTGTTGTTGACAGAGTCTCGCTCTGTCGCCCAGGCTGGAGTGTAGTGGTGCAATCTTGGCCCACTGCAACCTCTGCCTACCGGGTTCAAAGGATTTTTCTGCCTCAGCCTCCCCAGTAGCTGAGAATACAGGTGCCTCACTATGCCTGCCTAATTTTTTGTATTTTTAGTAGAGACCAAGTTTTTTTTTTTTTTTTTTTTTTTTTTTTTTTTTTTTTTTTTTTTTTTTTTTTTTTTTTTTTTTTTT
>NW_016107732.1:1123061-1127731 GCF_001604975.1 Cebus imitator | reverse complement strand
CGTGCCTGTAATCCCAGCTACTCAGGAGGCTGAGGCAGGAGCATTACCTGAACCCAGGAGGCGGAGGTTGCGGTGAGCCGAGATGGTGCCATTGCACTCCAGCCTGGGTAACGTGAGTGAAACTCCGAAAAAAAAAAAAAAAAAAGAGTATCAGAATTGTCAGTTGTAATCCTCGTCACCTTTACTCTTTTTAAAATTTTTTAATCCTTTAATTGATTTGTACATAAACTTGCAGTCTGTTATTTATTCCCCCAGCTAATCTTCACGTCTCTGGACCACTCATCATAATTTTACTCACATATTCATCTGCAGTGGTCTCCAGTATTGGCATACAGGTTTTATGTTAGCAAATGTGTGCACATTGTTCAACCATCACTGCCCAGTAGCTGCTGTGTTGTGCTCATCTTTTCTTGGTCCTCTCCTTATCCCTGTTTACATCACTCACGCGTTATCAGGACATAAAATTCTCCAGATGAATGGTTTGCAGATGCAGGAAGTGTTAGACCCTGCCTATACTCCCTGTGTTATGTATATGATTGAGTCCTTTACATTTGAGGCCTCCTGCATTCTGTGACCTTTACATTCCAGTAATAACAGCACCGTCTTCCACCTGAACCCAACTTTCTGTTCCTCCAAATATTTCCTTGGAGTAATTCCTCAGTTCCTCAGATACACTTGTGGGTGGTCTGTGCCTTCCCACTAGAGTTAACATGCACTTCACCAGCATTTTCTTGCTTTCAGGTTGTTGGTGTGGAGTGGAAGATGAGGAGGCACCTTCTAAGCAGAGTATTTATGTGCAAAGAGAGACTCAGGTCAGGACTCCTACAGCAGGTGTGTCCTCCAAGAAGGCTCACCCCTGTGAGATGCATGGTTCGATCTTGGGGGACATTTTGCACATGGCAGATCATCAGGGAACACATCACAAGCAGATAGAGCACAGGTTTGAGGCATGGGGGAGTAAATCGTTTGACAGTACAAACTTTCATCGGCACACGAATCAGTACATTGGAGAGAAACCCTATAGAATCAGTGTTGAGGAAGCGTTGTTTGTGAAGAGGTGTAAGTTCTATGAGTCAGAGGAGTCATCTGTCTTCAGTCAGAGTGTTAAGGACTTTTTGCCCAGGTCAGGATTACTTCAGCAAGAGGTCATTCACACTGGGAAGAAGTCAGACAGTAAAACCGAGTGTGAATCACCCTTTCACAGGGGGAAAACTCGTTACAGCTGTGGAGGATGCATGAAACATCTTAGCACCAAAAATGTTCTTGGTCAGCATCAGACATGTCCCCCTAGAGAAGAATGTTATGTGTGCTGTGAATGTGGGAAATTCTTTAGCAAACATGATAGCTTTAGTAATCATCAGAGAGTTTGCACTGGAAAAATAGCTCATGAATGTGGAGAATGTGGGAAATCTTTTAGTTCAGAAGGACATCTTAGGAGCCATCAACGCGTTCACACTGGAGAAAGACCTTATGAGTGTGGAGAATGTGGGAAATCTTTTAGTCATAAGCGCAGCCTTGTTCACCATCAGCGAGTTCACAGTGGAGAAAAACCTGCATGTGGGAAATCTTTGAGTCAAAAGGGTAACCTCATTCTACACCAGCAAGTTCACACTGGAGAGACAGCTTATGACTGTGGGGAGTGTGGGAAATCTTTTAGTCAGAAGTACATTCTTATTCAACATCAACAAATTCATAATGGAGAAAGACCTCATAAGTGTGGAGAATGTGGGAAATGTTATAGTCAAAAGAGCAAACTTACTCAACACCAGCGAGTTCACACTGGAGAGCGGCCTTATGAGTGTGGGGAGTGTGGGAAATCTTTTAGTCAGAAGTGCATTCTTATTCAACATCAACGAATTCATAATGGAGAAGGACCTCATAAGTGCGGAGAATGTGGGAAATGTTATAGTCAAAAGAGCAAGCTTACTCAACACCAGCGAGTTCACACTAGAGAGACAGCTTATGAGTGTGGGGAGTGTGGGAAATCTTTTAGTCAGAAGTACATCCTTATTCAACATCAACGAATTCATAATGGAGAAAGACCTTATAAGTGCGGAGAATGTGGGAAATGTTATAGTCAAAAGAGCAAACTTACTCAACACCAGCGAGTTCACACTGGAGAGGGAGCTTATGACTGTGGGGAGTGTGGGAAATCTTTTAGTCACAAGTACATCCTTATTCAACATCAACGAATTCATAATGGAGAAAGACCTTTTAAGTGCGGAGAATGTGGGAAATGTTATAGTCAAAAGAGCAAGCTTACTCAACACCAGCGAGTTCACACTGGGGAGCGGCCTTATGAGTGTCGGGAGTGTGGGAAAACTTTTAGGTACAATTCACACCATTTTGTACACCAGAGAGTTCACACTGGAGAAAAACCTTATACATGTGTGAAGTGTGGGAAATTATTTTACACTAAGTCTCACCTCCTTGTACACCAGAGAATTCACACTGGAGAGAAGCCATATGAGTGTGAGGTTTGTCAGAAGTTTTTTAGGAAAAAGTACCACCTGACTGCACACCAGACAGTTCACACTGGAGAAAGACCATATGAATGCAGTGATTGTGGGAAGTCATTTGCCTACAGGTCTACATTCCGTGTTCATAAGAGAGCTCACACTGGTGAGAAGCCTTTTGAGTGTAGTGAATGTGGCAAATCTTTTGCCGAAAGCTCCAGTCTCACGAAACACAAGAGAGTTCACACTGGAGAAAAGCCTTATGGATGCAGTGAATGTGGAAAGAAATTTAGCCAAAGCTCCTCACTTTGTAACCATCAGAGAGTCCACAAAAGAAACGCCTATGAGTGCAGTGAATGAGTCCAGTCTCATTAAATACACAAGAGTACACATTTGAGTAAGGATTTGTGATTGCAGCTAATGTGGAAAATGTTTACCTGATGATCTGCTCTCCTTGGACATTGGAGAATTCACACTAGAGAAAAGTCCTTACAAGTAAAATAAATTGGGGCAGTTTTGTAGCCACACCTCTGTATTCCTTCAGGATTATAGTTAACACTAGATCAAGGCCTTACTTGTTTGACAAATACAGGATATTTATCCAGAAGTCTAGCTTCATAACTCACGGAAGAGCCTTCCCTATGAAAATGCCTTTTGAGGGAAATATTTGCCAAAAAGCCTTCTGCCTTCTCTCATTGGATCCTAGAACATTGACATGAGAAAAACACTGTCGATTTATAGGGATTGTTATTATTTTTTCTTTTTTTTTTGGATACAGGGTCTTTGTCACCCAGGCTGGAGTGCAGTGGTGCGATCATAGCTCACTTCAGCCTCCATGTAGCTGGGTCCACAGGCACCTACCACCACACCTGGCTATTTTCTTGTATTAGTAGAGGTAGGGTTTTACCATGTTTCCTAGGTTGTTGTCTCAGCATCTGAAAGTGCTGGGATTAGAGGCATGAGCCACTGTGTCCAGCCAATTATGTGTTTTTCATTGTAATATTGTAGGAGATCTTTAAGGGTACCATGTGCCTAGATTGACTGTCATACATTGGAAATCAGCAAAAATTCCATGTATGTGGCAGCTGCATTGCAGTTTTTACTTTGCCCTATTATCTTGCTAGACTTAAGTGACTACCACTTCTCTGGCAAAAGCCATTATGCCTCGGCCACATGGTAGGTGCTCACATTGCATCATTCACCTACCTCGTTAAGTTTTTACATTTCTATTTTTTCGTAGAGTTAGAATCTTGCTGTGCTGCACAGGCTGGTCTCAAAATCAAAAAAAGAAATCTTTTTGATTTCTTTAATTTTTAATTCCTGATCTAGTCACAGAAATATTTGTTCAATATCCTCAGCACTTCTTCCTTTTCCATTTTTTTCTGTGGACCTTCCCCATTTTTGTCCCGTAGGACTCTTGTGCTGACTTGAAAATTTGGACTACTTTGGCCGGTGCGGTGGCTTAAGCCTGTAATCCCAGCACTTTGGGAGGCCAAGGTGGGGGGATCACGAGGTCAGGAGTTCAAATGAGCCTGGCCAATATGGTGAAATCCCGTCTCTGCTAAAAATACAAAAATTAGCCAGATATGGTGGTGTGTGCCTGTGGTCCCACCTACTTGGAGGCTGAGGCAGAAACATCGCTTGAACCCAGGAGGTGGAGGATGCAGTGAATTGAGATGGTGCCACTGCACTCTTGCCTGGGTCCTTCTACCTTGAAGGACAGCACAGGTAAACTGTGGCTCAGGAGACAGTATGAATGCAGAATATAGCTTTCTCCACTTGTGGCCTAGTTTGCATAGCTGCCCAAGGCCTCCAAAAGAGGACTTCAGGGCTTTGTGGTCTTTATCTGTAGCATGGATACTACAGATAGTGGGTTCATAGGTCTGGTGGGTACAGGGTAGTTTTTTTATTTTTTATTTATTTTATTTTTTCTTTGATAGTAGTTCTCAAAGTTTTTTTATTTTTATTTTTTGAGATGGAGTTTTACTCTGGTTTTCCAGGCTGGAATGCAATGGTGCGATCTTGGCTCCCCATAGCCTCCTCCTGCCAGGCTCAAGTGATTTTCTTAGCCTCCCAAGTAGCTGGGAATACAGGCACTCATGACCACGCCCAGCTAATTTTGTTTTCGTAGAGAGGGTTTCTCCATGTTGGTCAGGCTGGTCTTGAACTCCTGATCTCAGGTGACTCAACAGGGTAGTTTTTTTTTTTTTTTTT
>NW_016107732.1:1115608-1121588 GCF_001604975.1 Cebus imitator | reverse complement strand
ACGCGCCACCATGCCTAGCTAATTTTTTGTATTTTTGGTAGAGACGAGGTTTCACCATGTTGACCAGGATGGTCTCGATCTCTTGACCTCGTGATCCACCCGCCTCGGCCTCCTAAAGTGCTGGGATTACAGGCTTGAGCCACCGCGCCCGGCCTACTTTTTATATTTTTAATAGAGATGGGGTTTCTCCATGTTGGTCAAGCTGATCTGAACTCCCGACCTGGGTGATTTGCCCGCCTGGGCCTTTCAAAGTGCTGGGATTATAGTCATGAGCTACCTTGGCTGGCCGAGATTTATGTATTTTAAAGGAGTGTCCGTAGTTTCCTAGTAGCTATGTCTGTGATGGATAAGCAGATACAGAAATTCTCAGGAATTCCATAATGGTGAATGTTGTGTAGCTAAGGTATTGTCAGAGGAAATAATCTAAAGGTTTTGTGAATTCATGTAACCTTTGGGCTTGTCAGTTTAAGGTAATTCCTGCATTAGTAGGAAGATCATAGGGAAAATGATCTCAGTTGAGTGATATAACTTTGTCACCAGCCAGCAATCTAGTTTAATCAGGTAGAAATGAACTTTCTGCTTCATCAATATTTGCTTCTATGAAGGCTAGTTTTCCCACTTAGGTCATGAGAAGAATTGGTAGAGTCATTATAGAGTTGCCAAACCTGTTAACAAAAATAATGGCAAATCTGCATTTTTCTCTTCAACCATACTATAAAGTTGTAATAAGGTATACGCTGAGCATCGTGGCTCGTGCCTGTAATCCCAGCACTTTAGGAGGCCGAGGCAGGCAGATTCTATGAGTCCAGGGGTTGGAGACCAGCATGCGGAATATGGCAAAACCATGTCTCTATGAAAAATAGCCAGGTATGGTGGCATGTATCTTAGTCCTAGCTACTTGGAAGGCTGAGGTGGGAGGATTGCTTGAGCTTGGGGGGCAGAAGTTGTAGTGAGCCAAGATGGCAATGCTGCAGTCTACCCTGGGTCACAGAGTGAGACCCTGGCTCAAAAAAAATAACGGTGTAAATGACATCCAATAAAAGATGCATATTTAAGTTGTGATATATATATATATAAGTCTTGAATTTTCTACCTTTTTTTTTTTTTTTTTTTTGAGACAGAGTCTTGCTGTGTCACCTAGGCTGGAGTACAGTGGTGTGATCACAGCTCACTGCAACCTCCACCTCCAAGGTTCAAGCAGTTCTCCTGTCTTAGCCTCCTGAGTAGCTGGGACTATAGGTGCATGCCACCATGTCTAGCTGATTTTTGTATTTTTAGTAGAGATGGCGTTTCACCATATTGGTTAGACTGGTCTCGGACTCCTGACCTCAGGTCATCCACCAGCCTCGGCCTCCCAAAGTGCTGGGATTACAGACGTGAGCCACCGTGCCCGGCCTTGAATTTTCTCATAACCCCGTGAAACCATCAGATTCACAATGATGAACTTCTCTGTCACCTTTGTGTTTACCTGGAGTCTTTATAAAGATTTTTCTGTCTGCTCTCCAGACAACCATTGATTTACTTTTCTGTATAATAGAGTACTTTACATTTTCTGGAGTTTTCTGACTGCTGTAATAAAGTGTTTCCTCTTATAATCCATGGGTGCTCTCTTGCTTCATGCTTATTTTGATATCAGTAGAGACATATGAGTTGTTTATTCTTTTTATATTGCTGAGAAGTATAGTCTACCATGAAATGTCATGTATTCATTCATTCATCCATTTATGGATATTTGAATTGATGCTTGCTTTCTTAAGACTGTTGACAACGTTGGAGTGGCATGATTTTGGCTCACTGCAACCTCTACCTCCCAGGTTCAAGCGATTTTCCCACCTCAGCCTCCCAAGTAGCTGTGATTAGATGCGTGAGCCACCATGCCCAGCTGTTTCTGTATTTTTAGTAGAGACGGGGTTTTGCCATGTTACCAGGCTCATCTCAAACTGCTGGCCTCAAGTGATCCACCTGCCTTGGCCTCCCAAAGTGCAGGGTTACAGGCATGAGCCACTGCGTCTGTAATAGATTCTGAGGCCAGACGGGTGGTGGCTCACACCTCTAATCCCAGCACTTTTGGAGGCCAAGGTGGGCGGATATCTTGTGGTCAGGAGTTTAAGACCAGCCTGTCCAACATGGCGAAACCCTATCTCTACTAAAAATGTAAAAATTAGCCAGTCCTGGTGGCATGTGCCTGTAATCCTACCTACTTGGGAGGCTGAGGCAGGAGAATCACTTTAACCCAGGAGGTGGATGTTGAAGTAAGCTGAGATCGCACCACTGCACTCCAGCCTGGGCGACAGAGTGAGACTCTGTCTCAAAAAAATAAATAAATGAATAAAACCATTTATTGTGAAGATAATCCTAGCTCCCCGTGTGAGGATATTCCTGCAGTCACTGGAAAATAATAATCACTTTCTTGTAAGTAGATGAAATTTTGCAGCCCAGATGCCTTGTTTATGTTTCTCAGATGGCCTTTTTTACCTGTGCTGTAATTATGAAAGTTGTAGCCACTGATGTGTACCATAGTGACATCAGTTAAGTTGCTCTTCCTTTGAGATAGATGTCAGTGTGATAAAAGAAATTGAGTATACCTTAGCATGTGGATTAAGAAACGTAAGATATATTGCCTTGTAAGATATATTGCCGAGTTGAAATAAGGAAACTGAGGCCAGTATATAAAAATGAAAAATCCAATTTATTCCGCAATTTATTCAGCTCCCGGGCGAGGTTCTATGGTCCGGGATGGGGCCAGAGAAGTCGTGCTTAACTTCTCAAGGCAAGGGGTTTTATGGGGGGTCAGAGGCGATTGATTGGATATTGGGGAAGCAAAGCATAGGCAATTTCATTGGTTGTAGGGAGACAAGGCCCAGACGGGGCGAGCCGCTATAGGTAAGGAGGCGAGACTTATTGAGGGGTGGGCTGGCCAAGGATGTATGGGGAGGGCTGCCATTGGGTAAAGCTTGGGGGGATTTCTTAAATTTTGCGGGTTCAAATGTATAGTTTAGTGCTGAGAGTGCATAGATCAGTGCTGCGGTTCAAATGCATAGCTTAGTGCTCAGAGTGCATAGTTTAGTGCTGAATATAGACCTGGGAGCAGAATGCAGAAGTGAGTGAGGGGAGCCCATATGGAGAAGCCAGATGCTGAGTAAGGTGTCCTGAAAAACTGTTATCAGGCATGGAGAGGGGTGGGTGTTGTCCATCCGGGTCCCAGCAAGGCTATCGACCTTACAGTACTGACATAGTGATCCTCATAGTGACCTACATCAGCAATTGTTTTTTGAGCACTGGTCTTGACCTTGCTCATGGTGCAGCAGGATCTGGTTGAAACAGGATGCATTAAAGAAACCTGCTGAAAACAGTAAAACTAAGATGGCAGTGAACATGGCCTCCAGTTGCCCTCATTGCTCTTTATATGCTCATTATAATGCATAAGCATGCTAAAAGACACTTCCACCATCACCATGGCAGTTGACAAATGTGTGGCAATGCCCAGAAGCTTCATGTAGTTTAAAAGAGAAGGAACCCCTGGTTCTGGGAACTCCCTAGCCTTTTTCTGTAGAATTCATGAATAACCCACCTCTTATTTAGCACAGAAATAGGGAGTTGCTATAACTATAGCTAGCCGCGGGTGCTTCTTTGTCTGAGGAGCAGCCATTTTCCTGTCCACTATTGCTCTAATGCTGCTTTGCTTTCACTTTACACTGTTGGCTTGCTCTTGAATTACTTCTTTCATGAAGCCAAGAACCCTCCTGGACTGAACCCCAATTTTCGGGTTTGCTGGCATTAGTTGAGCAATTTTCTGTGGGAACCAGGGGCCAAAAGCCAGCTTCACTACCTGCTTCAGGGTGTACCAACGTCTGTCTTTTTCCCTGTCATTCCATCTTTGTTATCTATCTATCTATCTATTTATTTATTTATTTTTTGAGACGGAGTTTTGCTCTTGTTAACCAGGCTGGAGTGCAATGGTGCGATCTTGGCTCACCGCAACCTCCGCCTCTTGGGTTCAAGTGCTTCTCCTTTCTCAGCCTCCTGAGTAGCTGGGATTATAGGCATGAGCCACCGCACCCAGCCTTCATTTTGATTTTTTGTGGGTATATAGTAGTGTATATATTTGCAGGTTACATGAGATATTTTGATGGAGGCTTGCGATTTGTAATAATTGTAAGGTTAGCCGAGAGAAAGAATAGACCCAAAGTCAGGGAAGCAAGTTTTATTAACCTGCCGGGCTGCCCCATAATAATCAGAGGAGGCAGCGCCAAGCTTAAAAAACGAGGGGTTTATATGGCATGAGAGGGGCATAAGTAAGTTTCAGGACTGAGGTAATCCATCAGCTTGTAATAGACGTAGAGATAGTTCGTCAACTTGTGACTTAAGTTATCCTGTGACTTACCTGGCAGCAGTTTAAAAAAAAAAGATAGGATTTTACAGGTATAAGTCAAACGGGAATTTACAAGTATGGATAACATTTGTTTTGCCTGCCCTCCCTCCTCAGCCGAGCTTTCCTGATGGCTGTAATCAGGCTTTGCTTAATCGTACCACATCTGGCAGCCTTGATGAGGCATCTGTATAGGGGTTCAGACATCCCGCTGCAGAGCAAGCAGAGTGCGGGTAAGGGATCTGCTTGCTTGGAGGAGGTTTTGTGAGGCAGCTTGTTTCTAACATTCCAGTCTCTTTTTTTTTTTTTTTTGAGACGGAGTTTCTCTCTTGTTACCCAGGCTGGAGTGCAATGGCACGATCTCAGCTCAGCACAGCCTTCGCCTCCTGGGTTCAGGCAATTCTGCCTCAACCTCCTAAGTAGCTGGGATTACAGGCACGCGCCACCACGCCCAGCTAACGTTTTGTGTTTTTAGTAGAGACGGGGTTTCACCATGTTGACCAGGATGGTCTCGATCTCTTGACCTTGTGATCCACCCACCTCGGCCTCACAAAGTGCTGGGATTACAGGCGTGAGCCACCGCGCCCGGCTCCAGCCTCTTAATAGGCATTAGAGGAGGGACGCCGTTGTCATCTGGCTGCTTTTTGCTGGTTAGGGGCGACTTTGGGGAGAGGCTAGATTGTAGGGATTGTCATTCCTGGAACTGTCATTCTTGGAGCAGCATCATGTCTTGTATTGTTTCTTGGGTGAAAGCTTTAATACGGTCTTGTAAAAACTGGGTGAGAGTCCTAAGAGGCAGCGGCCAAATGCTGGAAGGATAGAAAGGAGATCCAGCTAGTGGGAGGAGCCATGGTGCCAAACTCCAAAGATTAGCCCAGGAATCTGAGAGGCGCGCCTGATTTCAGAAGCTTTTTCATTTAACCATCGAGCAGCATCTTGTACTAGTCCCGACTGGTTAGTATAGAAACAGCATTCTTCCCCTAAAAGTACACAGTCCTCCTTTCTCGGCAGTGAGCAAGTCTAAACCTCCATGGTTTTGGAGTGTAACTGCTGCTAGAGAGTCTATCTGGGATTGAAGAGTAAGAATGGATTCTGCCATGTCTTGTAGTTTGAGAGGTGTTTGGAGAAGGTGTGATAGTAGTATGGGGAGGCAGACAGCCCTGCTATTCCTGTTCCTGTGGCTGCAGTAAATCCAAGGCTGCAAGGCTTAGCGCTGGTGGACTTGAGCTTTGATGGGGACTGGTAAGCTTTGGTTCCCTGGGGCAATGTCTATTTTGGGGCTTAGAAAGACTAGGGTGCGGGTGCCAGTCCAATTAGTGGGGAGGCATAGGTAAGTTGAGGTCCTGCACATGAAAAATACGCCTTGGCTGGGCAGACAGAACTGGTTGTGTGTGTTGAAATGGTGTGTGAGTTTATCGCTTTCCTTTTCCGGGCAGCCCCGGTGAGCGGCTGAAAAGGGATTAATGGGGAAAGGTGAGTGGCTCCATGTGTTTTGTTTTCCCTTTGGAGAGATTCCACTCTTCTGAATGGATTAAGAAGAGTGGTTAAGCCGGGCGCGGTGGCTCAAGCCTGTAATCCCAGCACTTTGGGAGGCCGAGGCGGGTGGATCAC
>NW_016107732.1:1109234-1115463 GCF_001604975.1 Cebus imitator | reverse complement strand
ATGGCGCCATTGCACTCCAGCAAAAAAAGCAAAACTCCGTCTCAAAAAAAAAAAAAAAAAAAAGAAGAGTGGTTAAATGTGGGTATAAGGAGGCATTCTTCAGGGGTGGGGGCTGCACTGCAAGGGGTCCGCGGGTGTACAGTCATCCAAGGGGTATGCCTCCCATTGCAAAATCCTGATTGTTAAGTAGAGAGTTACTAATGGCTCCAGGGGGTCCTGAAAAGTGAACAGGCAAACTAAATGGAGCAGCTTGGAAGACTTGAACGTTTTTGTTTTTGTTTTTGAGATGGAGTCTTGCTCTATCGCCAGGCTGGAATGCAGCGGCGCCATCTCGGCTCACTGCAGCCTCCGCCTCCTGAGTTCAAGCGACTCTTCTGCCTTAGCCTCCCAAGTAGCTGGAACCACAGGCGTGCACCACCACGCCTGGCTAATTTTTGTGTTTTTAGTAGAGACTGGGTTTCACCATGTTGGCCAGGGTGGTCTCAATCTCTTGACCTCGTCATCCGCCCACTGAGCCACGGCGCCTGGCCGACTTGAAAGTTTTGATGGTTGGGGCCCGAAGCTGTAAGGTATAATTGCATTGATGGGGCAGTAGGTGCTCCAGAGGTAGGCCTGAAGACATATTGTATTGAAAGCAAATTGGGGCTTGGAGAGTTAAATCCGTGTTCATGGTTATGTGGCTGTGTATGGGTTTGTTGTTATTGTCTGTATATGGGGTGAGATTGGAAATACAGGAATGCAGAAGTTGTATTGCCCATCCTGTCCAGGTATTTGTGGTTGTTTCAGGGATGGGAGACCTGGCTAATGACTGCATGTGTAAGGTGTTGGAGAGGCTTTTACTTTCATATTGGGGATGATAGGTTAAATTGGTAGAAACCCAGGTTTTTGCAGGGACAGGAGTGGCAGTATACGTAGTAGCTGACAGGGAGAGGCATAGCCAGCAGTGTTTTGCTAGGGTCAGGTTGGAGTGGTTCTGCAGAGCATCGGTGAAGCTGAGGATTTTGTAGAGGCAGTTATGGATGATAGGAAGTGGTGGTGTGGTGGAGTGGTGGAGTAGGAGGGATAGATAGGCAAAGTGAGTAAAAAGGTACATAGCTGCGTTTCATATGTGGTGAAGTCACACACTGTGCGTTGGAAAAGTAGGTCATTTATCCGCACTAATAGAAAGTCAAGTGTGGGAGCTTGGGGGTGAAACCAAGAGATATCTTGGCAGACAGAGTGGAGGAAGAGGGTGAAGTTGCTGTATAGGCAGGGAAAGGGCTTTTAAGTTTCTTTAGGGGTTTGGGGAGTACTTATGACTTTTAAGAGGAGGGAGAAGGTGGGTTGTCCTCAGGAACAGGCGTGAGGTGGAGTTTGGTTGGGCTGAGAAGAGTACTGGTGGGTCAGTGGGCACTTCAGGAGCTTGTTTTAATCTAGAAAGATGGCACCAGGAGATATGTCCTGAGAGTTTAGCTGTGGTGGGAGTTGTAAGAAGAACTTGAAAAGGACCTTCCCACTTTGGTTTAAGGCTTGCTGGCATAAGAGTTTTTAGGAAGACATGTTCTGGTAAGAGGGTTCAGTTGGTGGGGCTCTCATGGGAGGGCCTGGCCTGCTTGTTCATGGAGGAGATGATGGGTGAGAGAAAGTGTTGGGAGGTATTCTCCTAGCTGAGAGTTAGAAGGGGTCCTGTTTTGTAAGAGGAAACGGCGTCCATACATTAAGTAAAATGGGCTGTGAGGAAGGAGGGTGCTTTTGGGCTGGCTCTGATGTGGGCTAGGGCTATGGGCAGGAGGGAGATCCAGGGTTTCTGGATTTCAAGAGTCAGTTTGGTTAACTGAATTTAAAGGATCCCATTACCCCTTTCAACTTTTCTTGATGACTGGGATTGGTATGGGATATGGAGGTGCCACTGGACACTGAGGGACTGAGAGACTTGTTGGGTGATTTAGCATGTCTGGGAGCCTTGATGTGGTGCCTGGATAGGAGTTCAGAAATGCAGCTATGGAGCAATCAGAGTAGGGGCAGGGGTCAGCTTGGGCAGAGGGGGTTTTCTGAGGCAGCTTGTCCCTAATAATGCTTGAGGTCTTCATCACCAGAAGCATTTATCCTTTGTGTTATAAACAATCCAATTATACTGTATTAGTTATTTTTAAATGTATGATTAAGTTACTTTGACTATAGCTACCCTGTTATGCTAGCAAATGCTAGGTCTTATTCATTTGTTCTATTTTGTACCCATCCTTTCATTATGTCTTATGGAGAATATTCTTTCGGTTCCAGCAAAACAATGAAACTCACAAAACTGACTGTAGTGATTCAGGCCACATGAATTTAAACAGCAGTCCATACTTAAGATTCTCAGCTCTGAGTGCACACATTGTAATTCTGAATGATGCCAGTGATATTGCCACTTAATAAGTAAACTTTAGGAGCATCTCAAATAGTATTTTTATTCTTGGGTGCAAGATGAGCTTCCTAGCATCTGATGTGATACCTATTTGTTACTTTTATAAAGAATCAATAGCCTTCTTTCCTTGAGGTGTGAGCAGGGCTTTCCAGCAGCCCTCAGAGTGTCACATGGTCTGCATTCTGCTTGCTGTTGGTGGATACCACCATTGTTGGCTGACAGCTCTGGGAAGTACCTTATCCAGAAGGTGCTGGTTGCAAGGCCGAGGATGAGGGATTTCTGGGCATGCTTGTCAGGTGAGGGACTGCTGGGTTGGGAACAAGAAGGCATAGGAGTAGTCATTTCTGCTCCTAAGTGGCAGGTTTGAGGCTCATAGGCACTGCCTGGGGTGATGGCTGCTCTACCCACAGTTGATGGCAGCAGGAACCTGGCTCGGGTAAATGCTGTGTATTACAGGCTTTACCCCAGGTAGAGTGATACAGGTAGAGGAACCAGCAGGTTCAGAGGCTTGGAGGTGCATCTGAGCCATGAACGTTTCAGAATCTGGTGACCATCATGATCACATAAGTACAGAAATTTTAGACCAGCTTGGGCAACATGATGAGACCCTGTCTCTCAAAAAAAAAAAAAAAAAAAAGCCCTAGTGAAAGCTGAACATGACCCAGAGTTCACCTGTACGGGTTGTCTTAGGGGTTGTGCCTTCAATCTGAATGTCCTGGGATGTATGGAGGGTTGTGAACAGAAGAGGATCATGTCCTTGGTAGGACTTTAGAGGTTTCCAGAAGCCTCTCAGAGAACAGAGTGGAATGAGGACGATGAGGACTGAGGCACTGAGAAGTGGAGTCTCCATTCATGGTCACAGGTGGTAAGAAGGAGTACTGAGAATTGAAATCCATTGATCAGCCCAAGGCCCCTGGGTGTATGGTTGTGTAGGGATCAATGGAGCTTTTATCAGCTGGAGGTCGTCACAGTTGGCTTCATATTCTCATGGGTGCTGAAGACTGAAAATGCTTGTGGTACCAACATGGGGAAAGAGAAAATGTCCCAGTCTCTCACTGAACCTGACATTAACTGTATGTTGTCTGAGATTGGGGTGTCTTGAGTGTTGACTTGATGTTTTCCCAGTTCTTTGGAGTGGGGAACCTGTGGATACACCAAGCTCAGAGTCCTGAGTGTCAGTTAAGGATTAATAGAAGTGTTCTTATTTCTGGCAACCAATGGAAACAGTTTTCTATTTTAAGAATTTGGCTGGGCGCGGTGGCTCAAGCCTGTAATCCCAGCACTTTGGGAGGCCGAGGCAGGTGGATCACGAGGTCAAGAGATCGAGACCATCCTGGTCAACATGGTGAAACCCCGTCTCTACTAAAAAATACAAAAAAAAATTAGCTGGTCATGGTGGTGCGTGCCTGTAATCCCAGCTACTCAGGAGGCTGAGGCAGGAGAATTGCCTGAACCCAGGAGGCGGAGGTTGCAGTGAGCCGAGATCGCGCCATTGCACTCCAGCCTGGGTAACAAGAGTGAAACTCCGTCTCAAAAAATAAATAAATAAATAAATAAAAATAAAGAAGCTAGAGTTCTACCTAAAGAATATTCCCCATTTATCAGACTCAAAGGCCTTGATCCAGAATGAACCCTCTGGCCTTGAAGAAGCAAAAAGACTGGGCAAGAGAATTTCCCACATTTGCTTCACTTACAAGGCTTTATTCCAGTATGAACTGTCTGATGTTGAAGGAGTGAAGAACTGGCGAAATGATTTTCCGCAATCACTGCATTCGTATCGCCTTTCTCCAATATGAACTCTCCTGTGTTTAGCATGGCTAGAAGTTTGAGTATAGAATTTCCCATATATACTACACCTATAAAGCTTTTCTCTAGTATGAACTCTGATTTTGCAAGAGTGAAAAGCTTTGGTGAAATGATTTTCCACACACTCTGCACTCATAAGGCTTTTGTCCAGTATGATATCTCTGATGAACACGAAGTGCAGATTTTTAATTAAATAATTTCCTACATTCACTGCACTCATCAGGCTTTTCTCCAGTGTGAACTCTCAAGTGTTTAATAAGGCTGGAGTTTTCAGCAAAGGATTTCTTACATTCAGTGCACTCATCAGGCCTTTCTCCAGTGTGAACTCTCAGATATCTAATGAGGCTAGAACTTCGGCCAAAGGATTTCCCACACTGCCCACACTCATGCTTTTCTTTGGTATGAACTCACTGATAGTGAATGAGGTTGGACCTTAAGCTAAAGGATTTTTCACATTCACTACATTTATAAGGCTTTTCTCTAGTGTGAACTCTGATAGTGCAAGTGTGCAGAGCTTCAGCGAAATGACTTTCCACACTCAACGCATTCATTCCACACTCAACACTGGCCTTTCTCCAGTGTGAACTCTCCTGTGTTTAATGAGACTGGATATATAAGCAAAGACTTCCCACCTTCGTTGCATTCATTAGGCTTTGCTCCAGAGTGAACTTTCCTATGGTGGGCGAGACTGGACTTTTCAGCAAAGGCTTTTCCACATTCAGTACACTCATAAGGCCTTTCTTTAGTGTGAAGTGTCTGAGCCTGCAAGAGTGAAGAGCATTGGTGAAATGATTTTCCACACTGACTGCATTCATAAGCTTTTGTCCGGTATGAAATCTCTCATGAATGGGGAGTACAGTGTTTTGGTGAAATAATTTCCCATATTTGCTGCACTCTTAATGCCTTTCTCCACTGTGAACTCTTTGGTCTTTGTATATATGTATACAAGTGCTCTGCTTAGAAGGTGCCACCTCGTCTTCCTTTCCATGCCAACAACCTGAAAGCAAGGAAATGCTGGTCAGGTATGTGTTGACTTTGTTGAGTATTGGTGTTTCTATGAGCCTACCCACAAGAGTATCGGACAAATTAAAAAAACTAGTCTATGAAATAATTTGCTTGTATAGGTAGTTGGGTTCAGGTTGAGGTTGGGACTGCTTAGCATTGTCATAGATGTAGGAGGCCTCATGATGTCAACAACATGACTAAACATGGCAACAGAGTAAAGAGAGTCTATAATTCCTCCTTCTGAAAACTTGTTTGTGGAGCCTTATTTGCAGATGACATGTGAGTGCTACATAGAAGAGTATGTCCAGGCCCCCCCAACATGACTAGAGCTCAACATCCTTTGGTCATGTTGCAGAATATTCAGGAGAGCACAGAGACCAATGGGTGAAATAGGAGGATTTTATTAAGGTGGCCACTGGCTCAGCAGATTAGTATCCCAAGGCTGAGTGCCTCACAGACAGGGCTTGACTTTTTATACATCCAGGATGATATAGTGTAGCAGGAGCTGCCACGGAAAAGGATTTCTCGGACACTGAATACTGGAGGAAGGAATTTATTTGCAGCTGGTAACTTGGTAGCATATGTGCCTAACAGCCAAGCTCCCCTAACAAAGGGAGGTTCAGCCTTTATATAGGCTTATACTTTAGATGTTTCATGTGGAAGAATTTTAAGTTTATAGTTTTAGGACTTACATGTGAAAAGGTTTCTGTTTACAGTTTTAGGAATTACATATGAAAGGGTTTTGGTTTACAGTTTTAGGACTCACATGTGGAAAGGTTTTAGTTTACAGTTTTAGGAATTACATATGAAAGGGTTCTCGTTTACAGTCTTAGGACTCACATGTGAAAGTTTCTGGTTTGATCTTGTTTTAAGTAAAAATAGTGCTTTATTTGTAGTGCTTTTTGGAGACTTTTTTTAGGGCTTAGCTTGTTTTTAGGAAGGAGATTTAGGAGGGGCTAGCTGGCCTGCTTTTTTTTTTTTTTTTTTTTTTTTTTTTTTTTTTTTT
This sequence comes from Cebus imitator, assembly GCF_001604975.1. NCBI lineage: Eukaryota > Metazoa > Chordata > Mammalia > Primates > Cebidae > Cebus > Cebus imitator. The sequence continues at coordinate 1,109,260 of NW_016107732.1, read as the reverse complement.
TTTTTTTTTTTTTTTTTTTTTTTTTT
>NW_016107732.1:1106562-1109072 GCF_001604975.1 Cebus imitator | reverse complement strand
TAGAGACGGGGTTTCACCATGTTGACCAGGATGGTCTCGATCCCTTGACCTTGTGATCCACCCGCCTCGGCCTCCCAAAGTGCTGGGATTACAGGCTTGAGCCACCGCGCCTGGCCCCTGCTTTCTTTTTTATTGAGATGCACAGTGGATGACAGAGGGGGAGGGAATTCTAAATGCCTGGGTCTCCCTTCTTATCCCCCCCTTTGAGACTCTCAGTATTTTATAATATTAGTGAGAGGTTTTACTTTTATTTTTACTTTTTAGATTTTCTGAAGAAACTGACTGATAATGTTTTATATAATATACTTGTGATGTTATTTTTTGGCTAACTACAGTAGTAATGAAGCTTCTAATTATTTGAAGGAACAGGGGGAGTAGACAAGGGAGCAACAAACAAACACATTATTATTATAACACTTATGATGAGGGTTTTGAATTTTTCTAAGGATGAGAACTAACCTTTAAGGACTTAGGGTTAAATCCATGCTACACCGGTACAGGTGTGTGTGCTAGTTTGGTCATGTTTTGCACAATACTTTTTACTGCTTGCCCTTAGTCATTTATGTGCAGGCAGCAGTTGGTTAGATTGAATTTTTCACAGACTCCTTTTTTGGCTGCTAGCAAATAATCTAGGGCCAGCTGGTTCCGATAAATTGCGTTTTTTATTTGAGTTTTTTGTCGGGCTAAGAGGGACAGAGTTTTGCCCGTTTTATTAGTGAGTATTTCCAAAACACCTTGCAACCGGATGATCCGCTTGAGCATGTAAATAGGGTCTGGTATCCTTATGAGCTTTCCTTTGCACATGTGGCTGGCCTATAATACTTAATAATTTTTTCTGGTGGCTACTTATTGTCTGTCTAATCCTCTATTTTTAGGTCTTTTTTTTTTTTCTTTAGCGGAGTAGACTGGATACCTTAATGGCTTACTGGTCTTAACAGGTAATAGGAAGAAAGAGGGCTTAATGATGCCTATGACACAGTTTCCTGTCTACTTGTTAGGCAGTTGTATGTATGCTTTACGTCTACATGTTCAGTACAACTTAGGCGGGGCTGTCTAATCTTTCCGGTACTTACGATGATTCCAAGCATCCTGTAATTTTGGAAATTTTAGGAGGGGTTTTTTTTTTTGTATAATTTGAGCTTCACTAGGTTACTGTGCCCATGTTTTTATTATACAATTGCTGCCTTAAGCAGCTAAGCTTTCCTACTGGAATAGTGACGCTTGCTCCTTCTCTGGCTAAACAGTATTGTCTAATAATTGAAACCTTTAAAACCCAGAAACTGTTGGTTTGAACTCTTTGAACTGTGGTTAGGTCCGGGACAGGGTTAGAAGGTAATAACTTACAGGCTTCCTATGGCCAGCCATTTCCCATGGTTGTTCCTCTACATACATAGCAAGAAGTGACATTGAGGGAATGGGCTACATTTTTAGCCAGTTGGAGGAACAAGTTCTTCGTCCTTTTTGGAAACTCTGGTATTGGTTTATCCAATATATTATAAAAGTGTTGGTACACTGGCCGGGCTGAGAGTTTCTGGACTTTTCCCTGAATTTGGATACTAACTTTAGGGTTACGTCCTTTTCCATCAATTCCTAGCACTACACTTTCCCCTTTTTTCTATTTGGGGTTTTGGGGGTTCGTGATTATTAATTTTACTGGGTTGTAATGTCCTGAGATACAGGGAACATTACGTCCTGAAGTGGTGTTTTTCTTTTTCACAAGGCGAACAGGATCATTTTCATTATTTTTTTAAGTGGCTCAGGTGACACAGGTCTAATAGGTGCAGTTATAGCACTAGTAGGTTTTTTGGCAGAGATATTTATGCTCTGTTACATAACTTTGTTCCCACCTGAGGGAACTACAGCCTCTGGCACTAGAAGGATAGGTATTGATGGCTGCACAGGCATTAAGCTTTTAGAGTGACTTGTTTTGGGCTTTCTTTCTTTTCTGTCCTGGCTATCAATTTAATAGGGCTGTTTTGTCGCCCTGTTAGGAGTTTAATTTTAAAAGTTGTATGTATAGGGGGCTCTGATGGGTTGTAACATACATTAAGCTGTCTATTCCTTGGTCTACATATTTTATACTGAGTACCATTGTATAAACACGTTTTCTTTTGTGTCCTTGTGCACTTATAATAACTGTAAAACAAAAGAATGGCAGTGACATTTCGCCTTACCTTTGTAACCTGGTGGACACATTGAGAGCACTTTTTAAAATTAGTTAATGTCTTTACTGTACAAGTTCAAATATTAAGAACAGCAAGTTTTACGATGAATTTCCTTATGCTTCGGCTGTGTGTGGACCAGCCAGCTTTTGGGATGTGGCTGGAGCAGAGCTTGTTCTTTTTAAGGTGATTCTGCAGTTTTTGCCTTGGTTTAAGTTTTAGGTGTTGCTGGTTTTTACATGGCTGTGGTGGATTTAGGCTGGGAGTCTCTCTACATTTACAGGTGTGGGATTGGTCAGGATTAGGTCTGAGGTCCTTTTTATTGTAGCTTTAGAGGGACTGTACTCC
>NW_016107732.1:1102202-1105041 GCF_001604975.1 Cebus imitator | reverse complement strand
TACAGGCACGCGCCACCATGCCCAGCCAATTTTTTTTTGTAGTTTTTAGTAGAGACGGGGTTTCACCGTGTTGACCAGGATGGTCTCGATCTCTTGACCTCGTGATCCACCCGCCTCGGTCTCCCAAAGTGCTGGGATTACAGGCGTGAGCCACCGCACCCGGCCAGAAGTTTTACTTTTAGCTTCTGCCCCATTCGAAGGGTGTCTTGTCTTTTCTCCTTTCCTCTTTGTCACTGTGTAAAGCTTTGGCTAGTACTGCAAAGTTTAGAAATCCACAATTTACACACCGCTCCCAGGAGCTTTCTCACCTGCTTTTTAGTTTTAGGTTCTGTGACTTTGCAAGCGGCTTGCTTCCTCTTTGCTTTTAGGCTGCATTTTCTCTTTTAGATGGCGAGCCTCAGATGTTGCATTTGCTTTTTGGCAAATCAGAGCTTTCCTTTTAGGCACTTTATACCCACAGTCCTTCAGGTGCCAAAGTAAGGCATTTGTTTGCGCACCCGACTGCTATGGGGTGTCCTAATAGAAGGTTATCAGCATACAGAGGCAGCATGCAAGCAAGAAGTTTCTGGGGGATGGTAACAGGCTGATGCCTCCCCAACGATGATGAGAGAGCTTCTGAGCCCCTGGGAAGCTGGGTTTAGGTGCATTGAGTGGTTACGCTTGCTTCTGGGTTTTTTTCATAGAAATGCAAATAGTTTTTGACCTTCTAAGGCTAGTTCAATGCTAAGGAGTTATTCTTTAAGTCCAATTAAATGAACTAACTATCAGATGCTGGCAATAATCCCAACTGTGTGTATAAGTTGGGTGCAAAGCCACGCAAACCCTGCACTGGCCTGGGTGATAATATCAGTTCTCTGCTTCTGGCTAGGAAGTCTTCACCCTCCTTCTTAAGGGACAGTGAGAGCTTGGATGACCTCTGACTGAGGTAGTTTTAGCTGCAGGTAGTCTTTTTTGTTGAATGGGATAGTGGCTCTTGATTTGCACAACAGGTTTTGCCAGAGAAGGGGGGCAGGGGCAATTCATTAAGTACAAGAAAGTCTGTTTTCTTAATACTTTAATAGATTTAACAACACTGGCTTTGTTCCTTTTGATGGGGGGTTACAGGGCTGTTATCCGGACCATGGGCTTTTTGGGGGCATATGAGTCCAGCTTCCGTCTTTTTTAGTTTAGTGGTTTTTCTATTAGATTGAACTGAGCCCCTTCACGCTTATTTGGATCCTCCTGCTTGGGATCGTCTTGTTCCTCAGTTAACTGTGGACATTTTTTTTTCTTTTTCAGCGTCCTATTTCTTAACAGAATGCACACTGATTGCATTGCAGGCCCGGGCGGGCAGACGGGGGGGGTTTCCAGGAACCCCCCTCTTTTTATACTTTTGGGGGTTCTGGTAATCTGCAGGAACATGCTTCTCCAGCCAATTAGAAGTGGCTTGGAGTATTTTCTGCCTTTTGTCTGTATTAAAAAAGATACATTAGCACCTGATGGCAATCAGCGCAAATGGGGTTATAAGTCTGAATAATAGTTTGCAGTAGATTAATGAGAGGTTGGGGTTTCTCGGTATAAGACGGGTTGTTTTTAATTGAGAAGATTAGCTGAGGTGAACGCCAGGTACTTGAAAACATGCTTTTCTACCATGTGTCCGTCCTCGTCCACTCCCGTGTACCTCTGCTCTCTTAAAGGCATCTGCACCCCGGCCTTGGGTCGCAGACCAGCTGCTAGAGGGGGAGTTCTGTCTTGGAAGTGAGCAGCAATGGGCAGAGTTTTTCTACATTCTCTTTTGTCTGCTCTGGAGGATTTTAGGGGTGTGCAGCTCTGGTGGGGATGCTGAAGCCTCCGTCCCAGGGGCAGGGAGTCCTTGAGGAGGAGGAGGAGGAGGCATTATCGACAAAAACTCTTCTGCCGCTGGGTCTACTAAAACTTTGGGAGTTGTCTTTGCCACTGAATCTGCCTACACCTTGAGATTCTGTGTTTTTTGGCGGCGAGGGGGATGGTGGTTTTTAGCAGTCTGTCTTTTGGCTACTAAAACAGTTGCTACTTGCTCTTTTAGCCACTTCGGAGGGTTTAACACTAACTGCAACCACGAGTCTATGTATGGAAATTGATTGAGGTGTTTTAGCTCGCCGTATATAACCTCATGCCTTACTTTGGAGACAAGGAACTTGTCTAGGGTTCTCTCTGGGGGCTAACTTACCTTAAGTGCTGGCTAATTTTCCTTACATAAAACCCTTAATTTTTTTGGTGTTATAGTTACTTTATAATTTTTACTAAATCTTTTTTTGAAAATTTTCAGCATGGTTTTTAAAGGGGTGGGCTTGCTATGAGAGTGACCCATATTAACACTTGAAAGAAACAATTCTTACAGCTAGGAGAATGCTAGTTCACTTACACAGCAGTTCTTGTTCCCGCCTAGCAAGACACAGCTCGGAGCACTTTCTGATTTACATTTACTTCATCCTTTTACAATTGCCTAGAGGCATTTTTACTTAAGCTTTTTGTGGCTGTCTTTAAATTTTACAAATTGCTCTGCCTGAGGCCCTTTTTAATGGGTCTGATACCTTGTATGACTGATGACTCCAGTTGGACACATTTATACACACAGACACACATTTAATTGCTCTTATTCTAATTCAAAACCATAAGCAAAAGCTTCCAAGGTTACAGAGAGCTACTTTTTAACGTGCCGATCTGGCACCTGTGGATGATCAGGCCATGCTTCCACTTAAAACGGGGTGGGCTACTTTTCCAGGTTTAATCTTCTCTTACAAATACAGACATTTGATTGCTTTTCCTTTAATTTAAAACCATAAGCAAAAGCTTTTAACGTTATAGAGAGAGCTACTTT
>NW_016107732.1:1098001-1100957 GCF_001604975.1 Cebus imitator | reverse complement strand
ATTTTTAGTAGAGATGGGTTTTCACCATGTTGACCAGGATGGTCTCGATCTCTTGACCTCGTGATCCACCCGCCTCGGCCTCCCAAAGTGCTGGGATTACAGGCATGAGCCACCGCGCCCGGCCAGGCTTATACTTTAGATGTTTCATGTGGAAGAATTTTAAGTTTATAGTTTTAGGACTTACATGTGAAAAGGTTTCCGTTTACAGTTTTAGGAATTACATATGAAAGGGTTCTGGTTTACAGTTTTAGGACTCACATGTGAAAAGGTCTTTGTTTATAGTTTTAGGAATGACATATGAAAGAGTTTTAGTTTACAGTTTTAGGAATTACATATGAAAGGGTTCTGGTTTACAGTTTTAGGACTCACATGTGAAAAGGTCTTTGTTTACAGTTTTAGGAATTACATATGAAAGGGTTTTGGTTTACAGTTTTAGGAGTCACATGTGGAAAGGTTTCAGTTTACAGTTTTAGGAATTACATATGAAAGGGTTCCAGTTTACAGTTTTAGGACTCACATGTGAAAAGGTTTCTGGTTTGATTTTGTTTTAAGTAAAAATAGTGCTTTTTTTATAGTGCTTTTTGGAGACTTTTTTTAGGGCTTAGCTTGTTTTTAGGAAGGAGATTTAGGAGGGGCTAGGTGGCCTGCTTTCTTTTTTTATTGAGATGCACAGTGGATGACAGAGGGGGAGGGAATTCTAAATGCCTGGGTCTCCCTCCTTAGTAGCAGCTAACAGGGTTACAGAAGCCAGAACAAAGAACAGTTATTAATTTGTGACATGTCTTGTGATATACGTTACATTAGAAAATAGCATTTTTAGAAATGCATTGCATATTCTTTCGGTGTTATCTACCCTATGACCTTGCAACTGGTTTGCAAGTAAAACAGGAGTCTTGAGGTGTCTTGGAACTTTGCTGAGTAAGTGGGGAGAATAGATAAGGTGGGTTTTACAGGGAGTTAGTTAATTTCTTTTTGTTTGACGGAGTTTCACTCTTGTTACCCAGGCTGGAGTGCAATGGCACGATCTCGGCTCACCGCAACCTCCGCCTCCTGGGTTCAGGCAATTCTCCTGCCTCAGCCTCCTGAGTCGCTGGGATTACAGGCATGCACCACCATGCCCAGCTAATTTTTTGTATTTTTAGTAGAGATGGGGTTTCACCATGTTGACCAGGATGGTCTCGATCTCTTGACCTCGTGATCCACCCGCCTCGGCCTCCCAAAGTGCTGGGATTACAGGCTTGAGCCACCGCGCCCGGCCCGGAGTTAGTTAATTTCAAGCAGAGCTGGGGGTTAGGTTTTACATTGAACACAACACAGTAAACTTTATTGTGCAAAAATTACAGACTACTGTTATTATTATTTAATTTTCCTCTTCAATTAGGGACTGTTAAGAATGGGTAGATATGGCTGGGTGTGGTGGCTCACGCCTGTAATCCCAGAACTTTGTGAGGCCGAGGTGGGCAGATCACAGGGTTAGGAGTTCGAGACCAACCTGGCCAACATGGTGAAACCTCGTTTCTATTAAAAATACAAAAAATTTAGCCGGGCATGGTGGCGGGCACCTGTAGTCCCAGATAGGAGGCTGAGGCAGAAGAATTGCTTCAACCCTGGAGGCGGAGGTTGCAGTGAGCCAAGATCATGCCACTGCACTCCAGCTTGGGTTGCAGAGTGAGACTCTATTAAAAAAAAAAAAAAGAATGGGGGTAGATACTTCATAATACAAAATATATGAGTCAATATTGAAGACCACTGCAGACAGAGCAGGGAGAAAAATAGGTGAGATGTGGAGTCCAAAATTATTAGTTCAGGGCTGGATTTAACAGCAGAAGTGACAAGGTATGGGACTGATAAACTGGCAAACTCTCAAGAATTGGGAAGACAGAAATAATGTGCTGCTTCTCTTGGCACCAAAATACTAGTCCTGTCCTCACTCATGCTATTCCTAAGGACCAGACTGCCCGAAGTCCACGCTGGTAAGGCTGGACTTAGTTGCACTGAAGCAGGAGCAGCCGCAAAAAACAGACCTCTTGAACACCGAACCGGGAAGGAAGAAGTGTTTATTGTTACTGTGCGACCCCTGGTTGTGGGACCCCAACCCACGGAGGCAGGCACCCAGTAGACACGAGGCAGGACGCATGGTGGCCGGTACCGACTTTATTGGGATCTCCGGGCGACTCAAGCGGGAAGGGAAGAATCGCGCGCGGTTTCTTTGTTCGGTTGAATTTATAGGGACAGAGGGCCTGGGGCGGTAGGAGAGCTGACCTGGCAGGTAGTAATTGGCTAGGTTGATTGCTGGGCAGGAAGCCTGCCGGGCGGGAGCTTGTGGGACGGGAGGTTACGGGAGAGCTGGTGGGGCGGATGGTGATTGGTTCAGTGGGCCGCTGGGCGGGAAGGTTGCTGGTCTTGGGTTGGGCCAGGATAGAGTGAGATAAGGGACCCTCCCTGTGGGGGAGGAAGGGCCTTCCTTTTCGGGAATTAGGCCCTTTCCACATGGCTGGGGAACGGGGCCAAAAGTCCTCTACCAGACATTCCCAACTCCTTAAAGAGGAAAAAGTGGCGGCGGCTGTCCTTCTGGCTACTTCCTCCTGACTTTGGGGCGGCGAAGGGGTGAGGGTAGGAGTTTAGGCTGTCTGGAGAGGGGTATAACAGTACTCTGGCCGATGGAGATTAGGCATCAGTTGGAGCATCATTTGATGGATGATGACTTTAGTAAGCTCCTGGAATCGCTTTTGAAGAAACTGGAAGAGACAGGGTAAGAAAAACAGAATTAGGCAGAGGCCGAGAACGGGTCCAAGGAGAGGAAGGAGGTAAGGGAGAAGTCCATTAAGTCCACTCCACAGAGGGTTATCCTGGAGGGCCTCCCGTCGTTTGGCCAAGTCCTCCTGGAGAGTTTTAATTTTGTCCCTGACGATGCCCGACCGGTTGGCGTAGAAGCAGCATTGCTCGTTCAGGGCGA
>NW_016107732.1:1088374-1096876 GCF_001604975.1 Cebus imitator | reverse complement strand
GAGTTCAATCATTAGTTTAGTTAAATGTTCTTTGATGAGGCCATTGGCCCTCTCTACCTTACCCGAGGACTGCGGGTGATAGGCCGCGTGTAGTTTCCACTGGATACCTAGGGAAGTGCAAACATTGTCAGTAACTTTGGAAATAAAGGCTGGACCATTGTCAGATTGTATGGTGGCTGGCAATCCGAAGCGCGGAATGTCTTGGATAAGATGAGTGGCCACCGTTCCTGCAGACTCTGACGCTGTAGGGTAAGCCTCAATCCAGCCCGAAAAGGTATCAACAATGGTTAACAGATATCGGTACTGTTTATGCTTTGGCATGTGGGTGAAATCGATTTGCCAGTCTTGGCCGGGGAGGAAACCCCGTAATTGGTGGAGTTGTTTTCGGGGGTGACAGGACCCCTGGGGGTTAACTTTGGCACAGGTGAGACATTCTGTATGGACCTTATGGATGGTTTGAGAAAGGCCGTCCGGATGTAGAAGTGGACTAAGGAAGTGGAGCAGGGCCTTAGGCCCAATGTGAAGAGAGTTATGAACATCCCGGATTATCTGGGTTTGTTGCTGTTTTGGGAGAATGAGAAGGTTGTGCTTAAAGGCCCATTCATCTTTGAACGTCACTCCTGGGGTGCTCTGGAGAGTTTGTTTTTCCCGATCTGAGTAATACGGTTTGTATGACCTGGACAGGAAATAGAGGCAGGCAGGGGGCGGGTGATTTTTTGCCGTGTCCTTTGCCACCCTATCTGCCAAGGCGTTGCCCATAGCCACTGTGGAGCCAATGGTTTGATGTCCCCTACAGTGGATGATGGCAACCTTGCTAGGGAGTTGGACAGCCTGAATACGGTTGGCAATAAGTTTCCCATTTAGAACAGGGGTGCCCTTAGTAGTGAGGAAACCCCGTTCCTTCCAGATCATACAGTGGGAGTGGGCTATGAGAAAGGCATACTTAGAGTCCGTGTAGATGTTAACTTCCTTGTCTCTAGACCATATTAGGGCTCGAGTAAGTGCCACTAGTTCGGCCTGTTGTGAGGTGGTTCCTAAGGGCAGGGAGTGGGTTTCAATAATGTCGGTTTGTGTAACCACAGCATAGGTGGCTGTTCGGGGACCAGAGGGATGTGGGATGGAGCTGCCATCGACAAATAGAGTGAGGTCTGATGGCAGAGGCGTAGACTGCAGGTCTGGGTGAGGAGACTGTGCCTCGGCCAAGACCTCAGGGCAATGATGTTCTGATGCAGAGCCTGAGGGGGATGGAAGGAGGGTGGCCGGGTTTAAGGCAGCACAGTGTGAAAGCGTAATGTTGGGGTTTTTGATAAAGAGTAGATGTGTTAGCTGGACTCTAGATGGTCCTAAGTGAGGTAGAGATCGGTGGGTAAGGAGTTCAGCAAGCCTATGAGTGGAGAACACTTGAAGTGGAAGTTGTAAATTGATTTTAAGGGCTTCAGTGGTGAGGGTAGCTGCTGCGGCTAAGGCACGAAGACAAGGCTGCCATCCCCTTTCAGTGGGGTCTAATTGTTTGGACAGGTAGGCCAGAGATAGGAGGGTGCCCCCTAGTGGTTGTGCTAGGACCCCTACTGCCGTATGGGATTTTTCATCTGTGTACAGATGAAAGGGCAGGTTGGAATTACCAGGAAGGCGTGAGTAAACGGGACAGAGGCATAAGAGCATGTGAGTGGCGGAGTTTGGCTAGGGACTTGGGGGGTTCCGTCAACTCCCACAACCGAGACCTGGGAAGGGATAATAGGGCCCGAAAAAGAAGGGAGGACAGAAAAGGTAGCCCCCTTGTACAGCAAGGAGACACTTTTACCCGCTACCTTGAGCGTAACCCTGGGCTCGGCAAGGGTAACCGGAGTTGGGGAGCCAGGGCCCCACTAATCGTCCAACAGCCCCAGCAGTTCTGGGAACGGAGAATTCTGGGTGTCTGGTTCCTGGACAGCACGACCAGGTTCCAGGCTTCCAGTGACAACCCCTTGTTGTCCAGTGTGCCGGCCTGGAAGGGCCGGGACCCTGGGTAAACTGGGGCAGTCCGACTTCCAGTGCCCCATGAGCTGGCAAACGGGACATGGCTTGGTGGGTGGACGAGGCTGGGGACAGGTTGAGGACCAGTGCCCCTCTTTTCCACATTTAAAGCACGCCCCAGGAGGAGGGCGAGAACTGCCTTTTGGCTTTTGGGTTCCTGCCGGCCTCAGAGCGGCAGCTAGCAAAGTGACCTTTTGCTTCATTCGGGCTTGGCGGGCTGCCTCAGCTGTGTCCTCCCTGGCGTTAAAAACTTTAAAGGCCACTTTCACCAGGTCTTGTATGGGGGTTTCCGGACCCTCCTCTACCTTCTTTAGTTTTTTCCTGATATCAGGGGCAGAGTGGGAAATGAAATGGGAGGCTAGGACAGTGGCCCCATTCTGGGACGCAGGGTCTAGTCGAGTATAGCGAACTAGCGCTTCTTGCAAGCGACCAAGGAAAAGGGCGGGGTTTTCGTCTGCCCTTTGAGTGATCTCCCTGAGTTTGTCATAATTGACGACTTTGTTAGAGACTATATCCATACCTCTAAGAAGGTACTGGATCATGCGGTCCCGTTGGGGTGCGTCGGACCCGTGGCCAGTTTGGTAGTTCCACTGGGGGTCCACGTTGGGAATAATTTCCGTACCCACAGGGATTTGATTGGGATTTATGGCATGGTCCCTGTCTGCTTGGTGCCTGGCTGCCGTGAGGATGCGCTCGTGTTCCTCGGCAGTGAGGGTGGAAGTGCAGATGACACGTATATCGTGCCAATTAAGGCTGTAAGCCTGGGTGAGGTACTGGAACTCTTTAAGTAGAGGGGTCAGCTGAAAAAGAGCCGAGCCTGCGCTCGATTTGTGACAGATCCTGGAGGGAGAAGGGGACATGCACTCTAACCAAACCTTCCGCCCCAGCCACCTCGCGGAGCGGTGCCAGGAGGGTGGGCTGGTGTGAGCGGGTATGGGCTGCCACTGGGGAAGTAAGAGGAGGTGGGGCCTCTAAGGCGGGAGGCGCAGAAGGAGCGGCCACTGGGGAAACAAAGGGAGGTGGAGTCTCCAAGGTGGGAAGCGCGGAGGGAGTGGCCACCGGAGAAGCAAGAGGAGGTGGGGCCTCTGAGGCAGGAAGCGCGGAGGGAGTGGGGGAAGGGCTAACGGCTGGCGGTAACTGGTTGCTAGGGTTGGCGGGAGGAGACAGATGTTCAGGCAGATCCTCCTGCATTGAGTAAGGCGGGGGAGAAGTAATAGAGATAGCGGAGGAGGTTTTGCGAGGGACCTGGGCTAAAAGAACCTGATGTGTAGAGCAAGTGGAATAAAGGTCCGGGTGGGTACGGAGATCCCAAAAAGCTTGTACATAAGGCACCTCGCGGTCTTTGCCTGTACGGCGGCAGAAATTATCAAGGTCGCGAAGGACGTTGGAATCGAAAGTGCCAGTCGGGGGCCAATGTGACTGGTTATCGAGCTGATACTGGGGCCATGCCACTTGAGACAAGAAAATGAGTTTTTTGCGTCTCAGAGTTTGCGAGTATCCCAATTCGGAGAAATTCCGCAATAAACACCCAAGAGGGGAGTTAGGGGGTATTTTAGACTCCGCGTTCCCCATGGCGTGCGCAGCAGTAATTTCCCTGCCAACGGCTGGGTAGATGCAGGAAGAGGCGTCCCCCTTATGCTGCAAGTACCCAGAGATTTGGAGGAGGGAAGAGTCAGAGAGGGCGTCCCCTGTCTGGCGGTTCCCAAAAGGCTCCTGGAGCCTGGTTGGAGGACCTTGCTCGGGCCGGCTGGCGCTTGGCGAGTGGTCCGTGGACTTGGAGTTGGGAGGGACCACAGTGCACACCACGGGGAAGGAAAGGTAAGGTAAAAAAAGAACGGACTTACCTTAATCGGAGTGCAGAGAAGCCGGATTCAGAGAGGTCGCCAAGGGGAGGGGGCTGCGGCTGGGCCGGCAGCCCAAACCTCCCGGGTTTCGGCACCACTTGTGCGACCCCTGGTTGTGGGACCCCAACCCACGGAGGCAGGCACCCAGTAGACACGAGGCAGGACGCATGGTGGCCAGTACCGACTTTATTGGGATCTCCGGGCGACTCAAGCGGGAAGGGAAGAATCGCGCTCGCTTTCTTTGTTTGGTTGACTTTATAGGGACAGAGGGCCTGGGGCGGTAGGAGAGCTGACCTGGCAGGTAGTAATTGGCTAGGTTGATTGCTGGGCAGGAAGCCTGCCGGGCGGGAGCTTGTGGGACGGGAGGTTACGGGAGAGCTGGTGGGGCGGATGGTGATTGGTTCAGTGGGCCGCTGGGCGGGAAGGTTGCTGGTCTTGGGTCCGGCCAGGATAGAGTGAGATAAGGGACCCTCCCTGTGGGGGAGGAAGGGCCTTCCTTTTCGGGAATTAGGCCCTTTCCACATGGCTGGGGAACGGGGCCAAAAGTCCTCTACCAGACAGTTACGGCCCAGGAGTGAGGCTTTATGTTTTGTATAAACGGCCAAGATCCCCTAACATAGAGAAGCTCTGCCTTTATATAGGCTTACACTCTAGATAGTCCCAGAGAAAGAATCTTAGGTTTACAGCCTTAGAAATTACAAGTGAAAGGGTCTTGGGTTTGCAGTTTTAGAAGTTACATATGAAAGAGTCTTGGGTTTACAGTTTTAGGAATTACATGTGAAAGGGTTCTGGTCTCCGGATGGAGGAGTAGGGTGGGGGTTTAATCTTGTTTAAAAACAGTGTCTTCCAGAGAGATTCCCCCATACCAAGCCTATCTTATAGGAAGGTGATTTAGGAGGCACCGGTCGCCCAGCCTTTTCTTCTGTTGAAATGCAGTGTGGAGGTCAAGGGGGAGGTGATCCTAGATGCCTGGGTCTCTTTCCTCAGCATCTTTGGGGACAACCAAGGGATCTTCATATCACCACCAAGATGAACAACTAAATGGAACCTGGATAATATAAGTACTAAGGCAAGGCTGTGCCCAGTGGCTCATGCCTGTAATCCCAACAGTTTGGGAGGTTGAGGTGGGTGGATCAAGAGGTCACGAGATCGAGGCCATCCTAGCTAGCATGAAGAAACCCCGTCTCTATAAAAATACAAAAAATTAGCTGGGCGTGGTGGCGCATGCCTGTAGTCCCAGTTACTAGGGTGGCTGAGGTAGGAGAATCGCTTGAACCCGGGAGGCAGAGGTTGCAGTGAGCTGAGATCACACCACTGTACTCCAGCCTAGGCAACAGAGTGAGACACCTCTCAAAAAAAAAGCGAACAAGAAAAAACAAGTACTAAGGCAAAAACAGGATAGATGAACAGCCAGGACTGGCTCAGAACAAGTCGGTCGAATGCAGAACTGAAGACCAAGAGAAAAGGTTCTGTGTGAAAGAACGGATCAGGGGGCTCTTTGCTTCTAGTAAACAAAGGCCCTGAGCTTTTACAGCCCTTCTTATTTATTAAGTAACGTGAATAGGGAGGAGGGGGTGATGTCGGTCAGCTACTTGATTTATCACAGGGACTGCTTCCCTTGTTCAGTAGGTTCTAGATATTCAGGTAGATAACCTCCAGGAGCACAGGACCTGCCCTCAACACTCCTGGCAGCAGACACAGTTTGTCAGTTTGCTGACATTCTGCTTTCATGAGGATAGTTTGCTGTTTACTCATAAAGCCTCCATGGGTGTTTTGAGTTGGTCACACCCCACATTCTTGGAGTCACCAGCATCTTCCCCTTTTAGTTTTTACATTAATTAAATGAAGGCAATTCCAGGCTGGACAGCTTTCAATTGCCAGTTGTTGGTCCACACCATCCTACAGACTACGAACTGAAAACGGAAAATAATAGCATTATTCCTATAATGATAAAAGAAACATTGAGATTACATTTAAGATAGGTCCAAGGATTAAGGCTCACCAAGCCCGGCTGGAATTCTGTCCAAGCTTTATTTATTTATTTATTTATTTATTTAGGAGACGAAGTTTTGCTCTTGTTACCCAGGCTGGAGTGCAGTGGCACGATCTCGGCTCACTGCAACCTCCGCCTCCTGGGTTCAAGCAATTCTTCTGCCTCGGCCTCCCAAGTAGCTGGGACTGCAGGCGTGCCACCACCATGCCCAGTTAATTTTTGTATTTTTAGTAGAGACGGGGTTTCACCATGTTGACCAGGATGGTCTCGATCTCTTGACCTCGTGATCTACTTGCCTCAGCCTCCCAAAGTGCTGGGATTATAGGCGTGAGCCACCGCACCCGGCCTAATTTATTTTTTTTTAATGGGGTAGGGCAGATCGAGGCTCCCAGGCATTCCGCAAAGTAGGCAGGTCACCTCAGCGGCATCCTTTACCCGCTCAAAATTTCGTCTCACATTAGCAGTGAGGATTCCGGTATCACCCCAAATTGTTATTTTCCTTACTCATAAGTTTAAGGCGTGTCCAAGCTTTTAAAGAAGGCTGATAGTCTCCAGTCTGTTTATTCAAGTCAAGAACTGTTTTTTATAAATCACTGATATCAAAGTAACATTGGATGTAAAAGCTTCTGAGGTTCCATGGATATTCACTTTAATTGTATTCCAAATTGGTTACACAAATGTGAGTATGGTAAAAATGACCGTGCAATTGCTGCTGCAATTGCAAACTTTGTACTTGTTCTCTCAGCCACAAAACAGTAGACTTTAGCATTGCTACTTCTGTTTGTAATTCCACATCAATTTTATCTTGGAGCATCCATGTCTGATCAGCTGTACGTGTCCAACTTTCTACATATTGGGCTGTTTGAATCAAACTAGTGCTACTGAGGACACCACAACAGAAGTTATCAGTGTGACCAAGGAGACTGTAGCAAAAATGATCATGCCTAAGGCTCTACGAGCGTGACAAGTGAGCTGGTAAGAAGGTTCACGAAATGTAAAGCGAGCGTAGCAGCCCATGGGTCAGACAAATTGACAGGAATCCATAATCCAGGAATATGACGAAGAATTATTAGGGTGGATATGTTCTGTTTTCATATAGTGCTATGATTAAGGCAATAATAAAATTGACAAGAGACAGAAGTCAGTTGGGTGACATTTACCTGGAGTTGACCTTTTTTAAAGCCACTAGAAAAACATAAGGATTGAAGACACAGACTGTAAATTGAGTGGTAATGTTTCTAACGAAGGTGATATTAAAGTACGTTGAACAGAATTACTATTATTGAATAGTGTTCTGACCCAGATGCTCCGTTTCATAAATGAGAGTTTAGTTGTTCTGTGTCCGGGGCAGTCATGGCTCCTGGAGCCTATGCTTCCTGATCGTGATACATTTCAGGTGGAGGGTTGGGAACAGAACATACGTCCAATATGTTTTTGCCTCTACATAGGGGAAACATACCACATAGGACACCACGGCGAACATGGAGTCAGGGTTTTTGCCTGACCCTGGTGCTCCATCAGTTTCTCAGCCTCCTATATGATTTTCATGATCTGTCCCCATGTTATGGGTTTGGTTGTGATTGTGACTGTGGTTGGCCCTTGTTCCATCTTCGAATTCAGATCCAGTTGGCTCATGGTTCATACTGGAGGGACTGGGCCCACAGTTGGCCACCATGGATCCCTCCAGTGTCCTGTTCCATGGTCAAACATACTTGGAGGGCACCCACACGGTTTGTCCATCTCCAAAAATACAAGCATACCCCCTTCCCCACGTCAGCAAATCCTCCGGGCCTTTGCATTGTCCTTTTTCGGGGATTTCCGTAACGCTTTCGGATAAACTTGCCTCTTTTCCTCTAACACTTGCCAGTGTCTTTCTCCTGGAGTCTTACCACCTGTGAAGTAAACAAGGCTAAATGTAATTTTGTTTGAGGTGGAAATTCATCTCCTGTTCCCCCTTTTTGTTTCAGTATTCATCTTAGTGTTTGATGTGCCTGCTGAATAATCCCTTGTCTTCGGGATTGTATCGAATTCCTGTTTTGTGTTTGATTGCCCATAATTGTAAAAAGTTTTGGAAAGCATGACTTGACATAAGCGGGTCCAGTGTCAGTTTTGAATTGTTTAGGGACCCCCATATGGGCAATTGATGACAGTGTCATCAGACATGACCAGCTGTTTCTCCTGTTTGACATGTAGCGTGTAACATGAGATAAACATCTACAGTTACGTGACCATAGCTGAGCTTGCCGAGGATGCCTGCTATACGTGTAGCATCCATCTGTCAAACTGCATTTGGAGCTAGGCCTTGTGGGTTACATCCTTCCACGGGTGGAACACCAGGGATATGTTGGCAGGTGGGGCAGGCTTGCACAGTGGCTCAAGCCTGGTTGTGAGATCGATGAAACGTGCAAGTGAGGGCAGAGGTGTTTTGATGTAATAATGCACGGAATCTTACACCTGTTGAAATAAAGAACCAGTTAGCTTGGCCGGGCGCGGTGGCTCACGCTTGTAATCCCAGCACTTTGGGAGGCCGAGGCGGGTGGATCATGATGTCAAGAGATCGAAGCCGGGCGCGGTGGCTCAAGCCTGTAATCCCAGCACTTTGGGAGGCCGAGGCGGGTGGATCACGAGGTCAAGAGATCGAGACCATCCTGG
>NW_016107732.1:1060029-1088107 GCF_001604975.1 Cebus imitator | reverse complement strand
TTATCTGCTTTGTCATTGCCTAGAGGTAATGGCCCAGGAAGTTGTGTGTGATAGGATATGAGAAATATGAAAAGGAGCAGTATGAGAATGAGTAACTTGTTGATGTCTTAAGAAGTAAGTTAAGCAGTTCTGGTTCCATGGAGCTTTTAATAGTGGCAATCTCAATGCAGCTGGCTACATTACAACATAGGCCGAATCAGAGACAATATTAATAGGGGATAAAGCTGTGAGCTGCAGAACCTGAATAACTGCCAATAATTCTCAACGTTGGGCTGAAACTCCAGGGGTCTTGACTGAGCATGTTTAGGTCCATAAATAGCTGCACGGCCCAGGAAAGTAAGTCTGTCCATCTGGAATAGGCTTGTGAAGAGTAATCACAGGGAGGATTTAAGGGTGAAATCTTATCTGAAAGATAATGGTTATCTATAACTCCTACAAAATCTGTGAGGGCGACTTCCCATGCAGTCCACAGCCTGCTGTTGTGAATCCAAGATAACGCCCTTAATCAGGGTCATATCCTGTAAGCATTTTTGATCTATGTTTGGCTGTTGTTGTAAGTTTTGTGATTAAAGAAAGGTAAACTTGCAAGGATTTTACTGTCTGATTGGATAGAAAAAGTGATTCTATTGCCATTATAATTTTATCTATGAACTTTCCTAAAAGTCCTGTTGGAGGCCAGGCATGGTGGCTCATGCCTGTAATCCCAGCAATTTGGGAGGCTAAGGCAGGCAGGTCACGAGGTCAGGAGTTCGAGACCAGCCTGACCAACATAGTGAAACCACATCTCTACTAAAAATACATAAATTAGCCAGATGTGATGGCGGGCACCTATAATCCCAGCTACTTAGGAGGCTGAGGCAGGAGAATGGCTTGAAACCAGAAGGCGGAGGTTGCAGTGGGGCCGAGATTGAGCTATTGCACTCCAGCCTGGGCAAAAGAGTGAAACTCCGCCAAGAAAAAGAGAAAGAAGTCCTCTTGGAGACTGGAGAGTGGGAAGAATAAACACAGACAGAGGCTTTTGTGGGTGGAGTTGGTAGGCATGTCATTCCTGAAGCATTTGTTCTGCCTCCTTAGTAAGTTTCCAGGGAGAATCTAGTGAAGAATCTCCTTGGAATGTTTGATAGAGGTGTTTGAGTTGTTAAGCAATACCTAGCACTTGGCTCAGCCTATTAATACCCTCCAATAATTACTGAAAATCATTCAGAGTTTGTAATCTGTCTCTATGAAGAGCTACTTTTTGAGGGCTAACACTTCTTTCAATAACAGTAGTTCCTATATACTCATATGGGGAGGTTGTTTGCACCTTTTCAGGAGCTATTTTGAGATTCCATTTAGTCAGGGCTCGTTTTATTTCTCTACATAGCTGGTGTAATATTTGATTTGTAGGAGTGGCCAAAAGAATATCATCCATGTAATGAATGACGTAAGGGGTGGTAAACATGCTTCGAGGCTCCTTTAATGCTTTTACTACATAATGCTGGTATAATGTAGGACTGGTCAGCATGCTTTGGGGTAAAACTTTCCACTGATAGTGAGAGACAGGCTCTCTTTGACTAATAGAAGGCACACAGAATGCAAATTGAGGCTTGTCCTTCTCATGCAATAGTATAGTATAAAAAAATCTGGATCTGTATCTATGAGAGGCCAATCTCTTGGAATGCCTGTTGGGGACAGTAAACCTTGTTGCAATGCACCCATTGGTTTAATCTGTGAATTTACAGCTCTCAAGTCATGTAGCAGTTGCCATTTTCCTGATTTTTTTTGAATCACAAATACTGGTGAATTCCAAGGGCTGACTCTTCTATATGTCCTTCATTAAATTGTTCTTTTATTAACTGATGAAGCAGGGAGTCAGTTTCTCCTGTGATAGGGGCCATTGATCCACCCATACTGGTTTATCAGTCAGCCACTCTTTTTTTTTTTTTTTTTTTTATGCAGAGTTTCGCTCTTGTTACCCAGGCTGGAGTGCAATGGCGCGATCTCGGCCCACTGCAACTTCTGCCTCCCGGGTTCAGGCAATTCTCCTGCCTCAGCCTCCTGAGTAGCTGGGATTACAGGCACGCACCACCATGCCCAGCTAATTTTTTGTATTTTTAGTAGAGATGGGGTTTCACCATGTTGACCAGGATGGTCTCGATCTCTTGACCTCGTGATCCACCCGCCTCGGCCTCCCAAAGTGCTGGGATTACAGGCTTGAGCCACCGCGCCCGGCCCAGTCAAGCCACTCTTAATGGCAAAGTGGTGGATGGATAAGTATCAATGACCCCTATTAGAAATTCGGAAAGCTGAGCTGTTTTCTGTTTGCCCAGTTATAGATAATGTATCAGGGCTTCCCTTCAGGGACTTTCCTAAGCCTTTTCCGCTCTGATAAGCCATCTTTTTCAACATTTTAAATCCTAGACTATCAATTTGCTCATTCATAAGCTCATATCCCATGGTGTAATTATGTCTTGGCCTCACAGATTAACAGCTATATTTGCAACATAAGTTTGAAAAGTACATGATTGTCCATCTGGACTGAGGCAAGGTAAAATGTCAGTATTCCGCAGAACACATTGAGCTGTTCCTATTCCCACTAAGGATGTAGAGACTAATTGTAAAGGCCAAGATGAGGGCCAATTGTTTTTAGATATTACTGATACATCCACTCCCATGTCCATAAGCCCACAAAACTTCTTTCCTTTAATTTGCACAGGCCGATTAGAATCTGTGGGCTGGGAGAGGTAAATTTCCCGTGTAGTTGTACTCCCAAATCTTTGATTTTCTTGTCTCTCCTTTCGTGGAGAAGGGTGTGACTTGCAGGGAATAAGCAATAGCTGAGCAATGTATTCTTCTGGTTCAAAAACCCAGAGATCCTGTGGCAGTTACTTGAATTTTTCCTTCACAGTCAGTCAACAACTCCAGGGACAATGGTAATTAATGCCTTGTAAGTTAGGACAGCTTTTACCCAAGATTAATCCCATATATCCTGTTGGCAAAGGTCCCCAAAAGCTGGTGGGAATTTTGTTGGGTCTATCTTCTCCAACTAATGTGACTTGTTCTCTAACTGGGAGATCTAATCCTGCACTTCCAGATGTTCCTGGGGAGAGGGAATATGTTACTCTGAGGACCCACCCCTGAAGAGGGGTTGTGGTCTGGATGGGAAGTGCCCTCATTTTTTGAGGGAGCTGGGTCCATCCCCCCACCCCCCCCTCTTGTTTCCTGACATGGGAGTGCCATTCTGATGAAATTTTGAGTGGAATTGATTAGCCCAATGGTTTCCTTCACTACACTGAGCGCAAATTCTTGGCATTTTTTCTGTTGGCAGGGATACCGCGTTGTAAGATCCCTTTTGCCATTAGTCTGAGGACATTCCATCTTAAAATGCCCAATTTTTCCACAGTTTCAGACAAAGACTGTAAATTATTTAATTCGTTGACAATTGTGAGAGAACTTATAATTTTGTTATTTTGACATGTCAGCCTTGCTGCTAGACAGGAATTACAGAGGTAAGCAGGAGTCTGGAGACAGTTAAGCTTCCGCATTCCCCCCTTTAAAAGCTTTCTTTTAAAAATAAATATTACTAGAAGGCTTTACCTTCTTTATGATAGACATGATGCTAGGATAGCAGGATAGAGCCTAAGGCCTGTCACAAGGCAATGCATTTGTTTGCCTTGGAAGTTACTTTGCTATTGTATCTGCTCTTAGCGTCACTTGTCTTCTTTGTGGCAGCAGACTGGCTCTTTCTTTTTTTTCCTAGTCTACATCAGTGTTCTGTGGAACAGACTGGCTCTTTGACTTAATTTTTCTCAGCCTTTGTTTGCCTCCCTGTGGCTGTGCCTGTCATAGGTCATTCCCATCTTTCAGGGAATCTAACCCATCATTGACTAACCAGACATCCACCTGGGGGGCACGATCTTTGGCCTTTAGAGAAGCACGAGTAAACCAGTCAGAAGTCAGACTTAGAATCTTTTACTGTGCTGTTTGTGCCTACGTAGGAGTTACATTACACCTTAGCAAGTTATTTTTACAAGTGATGTTTAAGGCCTGGGCCTGTCTTCTCTACACTCATACATCTGCGTTTTACAAGCCACGTAGAAGGTAAAGAGGGGAGGCCCGAGAAAGAAAAATACCTTATAGAAGACCTATGTTAGTTTCATAATTTTCTACCTTTTCATGAGATTTCTTCTGTGGGTAAGGGCTGATACTTAGTGCCATTATTTTGGAGTGTGTGTGTCTTGCCAACACCGCCTCTACAGTGGACTGTGTGCTCCTATATAGGAGCGGCAGTAAACAAGGGAGTAATAGACAGCCGCCTGATGTAAGTACTACACTCCCCATGAGAGTCTTGAATCTGCCAAAAGACGAAAGCCATCCACTAAAAAGAGTCTGGGGTCCAACCTTTCCAGGTTTGGACTAGAACAGGGGCTAACATTCTCATTTTGGCAGTGATTTCCATAACTGCCTGTCTGTTGTCATCATTTTTTTTTTTTTTTTGAGACGGAGTTTCGCTCTCGTTGCCCAGGCTGGAGTGCAATGGCGCGATCTCGGCTCACCGCAACCTCCGCCTCCTGGGTTCAGGCAATTCTCCTGCCTCAGCCTCCTGAGTCGCTGGGATTACAGGCATGCGCCACCATGCCCAGCTCATTTTTTGTATTTTTAGTAGAGATGGGGTTTCACCGTCTTGACCAGGATGGTCTCGATCTCTTGACCTCGTGATCCACCCGCCTCGGCCTCCCAAAGTGCTGGGATTATAGGCTTGAGCCACCGCGCCCGGCATTGTTGTCATCAATTTCTAAACAACAGTGAGTTAAATTTATCACAGACTCTTCCTTCTGAAGCCTGCAGATAATCTAATGCCACTCTGTTTTGATTCATTTCTCATCTGTGTAGATTGTACAGCTAACAAATCTAAAGCTTTAGGTGTTTCATTAGTTATAATTTCAAATACCGCTTGTAATCTAATGAAATGATTAATCATGTAGGTGGAATACGATATGACCATGATTCATCTTGTGCCCAGGTGGCTGCCATAGTAGTTAATTATTCTCTGGAGGCCAGTCTGTATGTTTCCAATCTTCTGTGAATCTTTCTCTTTTTTATTTTTTGAAGTCTACTGCTCATTTGTTCCTATGTTTAGGCTCATCATAAATAGGATGGATATCCTAATGTTTTTCCCTGTTTTAAGGCTAACAGGAAGAATGAGTGTTTAATAATGCCTAATACACAAGCTCTTATCCATTTTTCTGGCAACTGCCTGTAGACTGGCTGACCACAGATCCAAGAGTCCTGCAGGCGCTTGCTGTGTGTTTGGAACATCTAGTTGATGCTAAGAGTGGTTTAAAGAAGGGAACCTAGAAAATGGGTTAAAAATGAGATGGCCTTGAGCTTTTTTTACCTTTTCTATTTTCCGTCTGCCATAAAGTTTCTCCTATAGCTTCATTATAGTTCTGTTGCCCTTAACAAGCTAATTCACCTACAGGGGTGTGTGTATAGGTGGTACCCCAACCAGCTACGCAGTATCTTCCTATGATAGGAGTTGTTAAAAGCCAAGTATAAGAGCCAGTAGGTGTTAATTATGGAGCATTTGTGGTGGAGAGAATTAATGTGTAGTTGTCATGGGGAAGCAATTCTTTCACCTCCCAAGGCCACCTATTCTCCATGTCAGTTCCTCTGCATATATAACCTGAGGTAACTCCTATATTTCCTGCTGTATTCTTGGCTAACTGCAGATTTTAGTGGCAGGGATTACTTGGTTAATATCTTCACTGAACGATTTGAAAATCCTAAATCGTTGCTGAGGTTTGTGAGCTCGAGTCCTTTTGATAATATTAAAAATACGATGCTATCAGTAGCTTGCACCCTGGAATATCTAATGCCTAATCTCTTTAGTTCAGGATTCATCTCTTTTTCTGTGGCTGCATCGCTGTATCCAGTTGGGACCTCAGTGCCTATTGCTCAGTCAGGTGAACTCTGATTTGAAATAACAAATTCAATGAGGCGACAGGAACTTCCTGTTACACAGCTGTCATACCGATTCTGTTGAGGCTTCTGGAGAAGTTTATGTCCTGAGGCTATGGAGTATCACTAATCCAGTAGGGGATATGACTGGATACAGTCAACTTTCTTTTGGAATCAGGAATGTAACAACCACAAGAGGCACATGTTGACATGACTCCATGCTGAGGGTTGCTATAACAGATTGGAGCTACAGTTATTACTTATTTTTACAGAGTGTTCTTGTCATCTGGCAGGCATCTAAATACAGATATTACAGATACATGCTGCCTTGACGCTGCCTTTGTCAGAGGAGGGTACTCAGGTTGAATTGTAAAGAGATCCTTTTCCAGACCTATCACGGAGCTTGAACCAAGTCCCAGGTAGAAGTTTGGGGGTCACAGCAGATGTAGGGCTGATCATCACCAAGATCACAGATTGAATAAGTAGTTTGGTTACATATACAAGTTCCTAGGGGAGCTCCCATACATTATAATGGGTTTGATATATAAAGGTTTTAACTTGTGTGTTTCCTACCCATGTAGTACAGATGCATATAGGACATCTGTCCAAAGCTTCCTCCCTTTCTAAGATTGCCACAGGCTAACATGATTAAAATGAAAGGCGACATCTTATACTAAGACCTGGCCAGGAGTGCTTTCTCCTGGAAGCAAGCTTTGCAACAATCACGACACAGTAACAAGATATTAATATTACTAGAATAACAGTAAGACTTAAAATCTCAGTTCACCTTTATTTATCTGGTGGAGATTCCTCAAGCGTCAGCTAGTGCGTTGACTACTCAGCTTTCGGTTATGTGACAAGAGCAGGGCTTGATGATTCTTCATTATCAGTTGTGTCTGAGGTCAGGCTGGTCTGAGTTTGGTCTCTGTTTGCCATTCGTCTTAAGGTTGGTTTGGTGGGTTGACCCGGGTCTGGCTGGCTGGTCCATGTGTCCTGGGCAGCAGCTTGCTTTAACCAGCTGTGATGGATCCAGGGAACAACTTCAGCAACCTTAACAGCAGTGGGGGTAGATAAGATTACAATAAAGGGCCCGTCCTAATGTGGTTGGGATGGGTGGACTGGGCTAGACTTACTGGCAATCTTTCTTGCATCCAACTTTGTACTTCTTTCATAGCTGTACCTAAGGCCTACATTTGTCTTCTCCATATTAGTGCTCCTGTTTCTTTGAGATCTCCTTTAATTTTGGTAATGAGAGGGGGCGGCCTTCCAAACATAACTTTGTAGGGTGAGTATCCTGGCTTTTTTTCTGGGTGCATCTGATTTGAAGGAGAACCATGGGTAGAGCCTGGTCTCACTTTAGGTGGGTTACTAGACAGAATTGTTTTTTTTAACAATTGCTTTATTGCTTGGTTCATCCTTTCAACTTTTCCTGAACTCTTGGGACAGTATGTAATATGCAACTTCCATCTTGTTTTTAATAACTGGGATAGGTGTTAAACAACTTCAGCTACAAATACTGGGCAATTATCTGACCCGATAGTCAAAGGCACCTCAAACTTGTAAATAATGAGCACTAGTAACACCCAGTTACTTCTCAGGCCTTTTCAGTTGGGGAAAACCTTTACCCACTTGGAATAGGGGCATACAAAGATCAATAAATACTTAAGACCTCTTACAGGGTAACTCAGTAAAATCTACAATCAGGTTCTCACAGAGGGTGAATTCCTGGGGGCCGGCCTGGTCCTTGTCTAGGGTTGTTTTGTGCACAGGTTAAGCACTTTTCAGAGACAGCACTGGTAACAGCTGTCAGCTGTTGTAAGGTTGACTAAAAGGATGGACAGGCAGACCCAGGGTCAGGTTTAGCAAGTTTATTTCAACCTGCCAGGCTGGCTGCCTCACCACAGGCAGTGAAGGCAGCAGCCTGGCTTATGGACTATATGGGGGTTATATAGGAGTTTGCAGGTAGCCAGGTGCTGTTCTAAGAAAAACCACATCTTGGCTCTTAGGGGCTAACATTCTGCTAAATTGGGTCAACATTCTGGGTTTGAGAGCTTGGTGCGACCACATCCTGGAACCTAGGTGCCCTGTTTACAGGGCATGAGCTCGGCTTAGCAGGGGAGAATGTCAAAGGGGGTCTATGGGTTTGCCTTGCTGTGACCCTACCATTCTAGCCTTTTGATTGATGTGTGTGTGTGTGTGTGTGTGTGTGTGTGTGTGTATGAGAAAAGGGGCACCGTTTGTTTTTAGCTGCTTCATGCTGAGTAGGGACGCTGGTTGGGGTGAGGCTGGCTTGCAAGTTGGTAGTCCTAGAACACCATCATGTCCTGTAATGTGCCACAGGTAAAAGCTTGTAACTGATTCTGTAAAAAACTGGGTGAAAAGGCGTAAGAGGCAAGGGCCAAAGACCAAGAGGAGGAGGAGAGTTATAGCAGGGCTGAGGAGGGGAAGCAGCTAGGGAGCCCAGGAGCTGAGAGACCAACCGGGCCAGCAGGGCCAGGCAGTAGAATGTCTTTTAAATTTTTTGGGTTTTGTCTTTGAGCCTTTTGATAGTATTTTGTATAATCTAGATTTACTGAGGTAAAAACAGCATTGGTTATTTAAAAAGAGGCACAGACTTTTTCCCCAGCAGTGAGGTGGCCTAGGCCTCTGAGGTTTTTGTAAAGTGATTGATTTAAAGAGTCTAGTTGGTTTTGAAGGTTAGTGATAGACTTTGCTATGGTTTCTTTTTTTTTTTTTACTGACAATTGGAAATTTTGGGAGAGCAACTAGAAATATGATAACAAGGTTTTTAGACTTCCTGCTTCTAACCTGACACTAGTTGTGACTTTAAGGGCTACTAATAAGGGAATGAACTATATATTTTTTTAGTGGGGGTAGGCGTGTAGTATAGTAGGGACAGGGAGTTTTTTGGTTTGGAGGACAAGGTTAATTTAATGTTGGAGGTAGATTAGGGTGCAAGTACCTGTCTAGTTGGTAGGGAGACAGAAATAGGTTATGGATCTCAGAGGAAGAAGATGCCTCTGGTGTTAATGTAAATGGACAAGGGATTCAGAATAGGTGTTGGAGTGTGTAGGTTCCTTATTTGGAGGGAACTGGTCCAGCTTTAGCAACCCAGAGTGAGGGGGAGAGAGAGACCCCTTTGAGAACTCCTGTCTCAGGAAGGGGTTTCCATGTTTGAGAGGCAGGAGAGGAGGTAATGTGGAGGGTCTGGGTAAAAAGGGCCGTTAGCTTCAGGGGAGAGTGAGGGATGGGAGATGGTTTGAGTAGAACCACAGGCAGAGGGAGGGATGGTGCCTATGTGTATGTGTTTGTTGGAAGAGGTGACACATATGGTGGCTTGGCCAAGTTTTGGGGTATACAGAGTTATGGGAGTTTTCCGTGGTGGTTATTGGCAGTATATGTGCAAAGAAGTTTGGTAGCTCTATTACCAAGGACAGTGGGATAGTGAGGGTGAAGGCTCTGTCTATAAAGGCAGAGCCTTTTTGGATGGCGTGTGAGAAGCAAATGGGAATATGGTCCTAGGGCTGAGAAAATGGGATAGCTGAGTGGGCAGTAGAGTAAAGGGAGAAACAGGAATGGATAAACTCTTCTTGAGACGTGTGTGTGTGTGTGTGTGCGCGCGTGCATGGGGGAGAGAGGAGAGGACTTTTAATATTTGATACATTATAAGGAGAGACTTTTTCTCAGCTGATGTGTAGGGACAGGAGGACAGTGGAGGGCTCCTTGAGAGGAAGTGACAGAGCATACAGGACAGTTTGGTTTTTTTAGTGTGTAAACAGGTGTGGAGGTGGGATAGAAGGGTAAAGGAGAAGGTACAGGGGGTGTGCATTGATAAGAGATGTTAGAATTTCCTCAATTTGTTTGGCTATCCAGTTCCCTTGGAAGGAGGCTCCTGAACAGTGAAGGTTTTTGGTGGCAGAATACTGGGTTTGAATTGCGGGGCTGGTGAGGGGGAGAGGGACAGGGGCAGAGGAAACAGACCTCTTTTCCTGCCTTGTCGGCCTTTCTGGTCCCTCTTGAGACATCATCTGATACTGTTTGGTGTCCTCTTGCCTTAGCTGGGAGATGTGCAGCTTGGAGGAGTTGGTAATAATTAGTGATGGGGGTTCCTGCCTAGAATGGGAGTAGAACAGTGAGACGTGTAAGGAAAGAGTGTGAGAAAACGGTATTAAATAAGGAATACGTAAGGGGTCTGGTGGCGCGTGGGCGTGAGATGACTCCATTAACCTCCTCCACAACTGAGACTTGAGAGGTATGAGTTGGTCCTGGGAATTCAGGCAAAGCAGAGTAGGTAGCCTGGGTATTGATTAAAGATGAGATTGAATTTTGCTTGTAAAAAAAAAAAAAAAAAAAAAGATTGACTTACCTGCTACTGACAGAGTTAACCTGGGCTCCGATACAGTGATGGTAGATGGGGCCAGAGGTCCCAGGCCCGGCAGTCTTCAGCAGCTAGGTCAAGGAACTGCGGTGTGCGAGGGATTCCTCACCTTTTGTCTTGGTGAAGGGGTTGCAGGTTGGAGGTTAAGGCTTTTCTGTCTGCCTGTTGAGAGGACAGTCAGCTTTCAGTGGCCTGTGTGCTAGCAGATGGAGCAAGGGCTTTTTGGCACCCACGGATTGGGATATGCCTGTGCCTAATGTCCTTCCTTGCTGCACTTGAAACATCCCCTTGGAGGTGCATTGCTATTGGATCTTTTGTGCCCCTGGGTGCCACAGCCAGGCTGTTTAGGTTTAGCTTTGTCTATTTATTGAAGACCAGGTTAAGGAGGTCTTGTGGGGTTTGAGGGCCATCTTCAGCTTTTTTAAGTTTGTGCCGGATGTCTGGAGCAGACTGGGAAACAAAACGGATGTCCAGGTTCATCTGTTGCCCGTTATTATTTCAAAAACCCAGCTGGTGATTCGCCAATCAAGGGCGCCCTCTGGCGGCCAACCTATGCCAAAACAAGGCCATTCTATTTCAGAGTTCGCCTTTGAGGGGGTCAGCTTTACTGTAAGCTTTCTAGAAATTCTTTAGCATGCACTCTTAAGGGAGTGGGCTTTAATTCCTTGGATTCTTTTCCTCCCATTTCCTTCCTCATGGCGCACAATCACTTTCACTTTGGGCCAATTAGACTGTCTCCCTTGTGGGAGTGTTTCAGACACCACATGACATTGGAGAGTTCATTACTTCCCCCACAATACCTAGACTGTAGGGGTACCTCCTTCAGCCATATGCAGTAGCCCCTAAGGATGTTCACCCCTAGTCCCAGTTAGACCCACACTTCACTGGTAATGTACAGTCCACTCTTAACGGACGTCCGGCACCCGCACACCTCTGCCTCCCCAGGACTCCTCATTGGACAAAACTGAGCCTGTCTGGCGGTCCCAGGTGTGTTCACATCCACTGACACACTCCCAGTTGGGGTGGCAAGCTGCTCTTGCCGCCCTAGCAGCAAGTTCAGCCCCGCTGCACTCAGCGCTCTATTGGCTCAGACTCACTCACACAGGTGGCTGCTGCTTTATGCCAGCATCAGGGTTGAATCTCAGCCTGAATTGGTGAAGTCCT
This sequence comes from Cebus imitator, assembly GCF_001604975.1. NCBI lineage: Eukaryota > Metazoa > Chordata > Mammalia > Primates > Cebidae > Cebus > Cebus imitator. The sequence goes on along the minus strand of NW_016107732.1, from coordinate 1,076,625 downwards.
TTCCTCACTGCCCCCAGCCACCTTTTGGGTCAGGCTAATAGACAACCTTTGAGCGGTGACTGGTCCCCCACCTGCCTGGCAGGGCAGGATTTCTGTCTGTCCTCTACCACAGCCTCTCTTTATTCTGTAGGGCCCTCTTTTCTTACCGTGATTCTCGGCCTGTGCTGCGCAGGTTTCCTTCCAGGTACCTGTTGCGCCGGTAGAAGAAGGGCCTTGGGCTGTGGGAGAGCCGAGCCCTTGTCCCAGGAAAGCTCTCGGGTCCGCGCTTCTAGGAACTGGGTCTGGGGAGGGGGTCTGCGGACAGGTGATAAGCTTGGAAAGTTGAGATAAGCTCACAGCTGCAACTTGTTAGCTATGCCTGGTGAGGTTATTTAAATTCCTTAGCCTATGTATACCTTCTAAATGACGTTTAGTTAATGGTAACTATTACCTATGTTATGCATGTTATTTTGAACTTATTACTTATTTTCCTTCCAAATATTAACCACAACAGCTTTTAATAGCTTAAATTCTACTGGAGTGTGTTTATGAACAAGTTGTTGTGGATTGTTTGGATTGGCCCTTATGGTAATAGCAAAAGCACAAGGTCCTAAGGGTTCTGCAGCGGGCAGAATTTTTTTGTGCTGGCGTCTCTTTCTGCTACTGAAGGAGGCAGTGCAGACCAGCTCTGCTCCCCTCTCTCCTGTTTCTCACTTTCAATGGGCGCTGTTGGTGAACCAAAAGGCTCTTTCAATTTTGGGGAGTCAGAGCATAGCTACTGCTGTTCACTTGAATAAGAAAGGGATAATGGCAGGATGACAGTATGCACCAAACTCCAAGCAAAGAAAACAGAGGGATCTATTTTAAGACCTTTTTGATGAGCCCATTTCAAACCTTCCCCTACCTGGTCCCAGTCTTGCACATCGAGGTGCCTGTTTTTGGAAACCATGAGTTACGTGTAATGACTTCCTATAGAAGCTTACTTAGTGTTTGAGAACTGACCTGCGCACCAGATTCTGTAAGTAGTTTTGCTCCTCAGTAGACAAATTCTGCCCATGTTACCCTGATTCAGAAACTTCCCCCTCCAGTACCTCTTTAGGGTACTGACCTTATATTCACTGCCGGCAGATCGGGGTTCCTCATCTGTCTAATCAGTTCCACAACCTCTGCTCCAGCAGACCTTCTTCATTCAGGTCCCTGTATCTCATGTCCCTGTTCAGGGGCCACTTGTGGTAATCTGATGAATGAAGGAAGACCAACGAGGAATTGAAGCTAAAGGAAAAAGGTTCTGTTTGAAAGAATGGGTCGGGGGTTCTTTGCTTCTAGTGAACACAGTCCCTGAGCTTTTACAGCCCTTCGTATTTATTAAGTAAAGTGAATAATTGTCGGTCAGCTACTTATCACAGGGACTGCTTCCCTAGTTCAGCTGCTTCCAGATATTCAGGCAGATAACCTCAAGGAGCACAGGACCTGGGGCGTGACTGCCCTCAACACTGCTGTTGTTTTCATGAGGACAGTTTGCGGTTTACTCATAGAGCCTCCAGAGGTTTTTGGTCATACCCACATTCTTGGGGTCACCAGTACATTTGATATCCCACAGGAAACTAAATATTACAAAAAGAATTCCTTCCTATTTATTTTTAGAGATGAGATCTGTTAGGTTCTCCAGGTTGACCTCAACTCTGAATATCTGGGATGACAGATGAGTGTCATCGCACCTGGTGAAATACTACAAAACAAAATCTGAATCCAAGAAAACAAGAATCCACAATTCACTTCCCCAAGATATCTACCTTTGCCCATCTTCTACCTCTCAGGTTCTCCAACTCAGAGGAGAAACTTTGTCACTAGTGCCACTGTGTCCTCATGGGACCATTGATCATAACACATAGCCATCAGCAACAAGAGGCAGGTGAACAAACAGGTATCTATGCTGTGGTCCTGAAATAAGGGGTTCCATCCCCTTCTTTCTAGCAATTCTCCTGGTATAACAAAGGTCACATGAATCCTGATGCAGTGCCTTAGGCACTTCCAACATAATCCTTCTGTACCTACACACCCTTCACATCTTTGGACACCACAAACACACGCCAATTGCTGGTGCTGCCGCCGCCGCCACCACCACCTAACTGCCCCACAGCATAGGCCTCTCTCTGGCCTTGCCAAAAGTTAAAGTATTTTAATTCCCCTTCCTAATACTGGTGTGGATAGGAGTTTAACCCAGGGGTTATGGTGATGGGCACACACACAACACTTGATGCTGAACACAAGTCATCAAGAAAGTTCGTTAATCAAATATGCTCACAGCTGAGAGGATACCATTCACCACAAAGATCCACACGGGGGCTGCTTTATACGTAAGTGAGGGTAACCAGGGGCCAGGCTCAGTGGCTTATGCCTGTAATCCCTGCACTGTGGGAGGCCTAGGAGAGTGGATCACAAGGTCAGGAGTTCAAGAGCAGCACTAAAAATACAAAAATTAGCCAGGTGTGGTGGAACATCCCTGTAATCTCAGATACTCAGGAGGCTGAGGCAGGAGAATCGCTTCAACCTGTGAGGAGGGAGTTGCGGTGAGCTGAGATTGCACCACTGCATTCCAGCCTGGGGGATATAGCAAAACTCTATCTTAAAAAACGAGAGTAACCAGGGACTGTGGTATGCAAGCTTTGCTGAATCAAGAGGGTATGATAGCCCCTCATTCCCTTGAAAGGATGCAACTGGCTTGTCTTAATTTTTAAGAAAGGGTCTCGTTCTGTCACTCTTGCTGGAGCATACTGGCACGATGATGGCTCACTGCAGCCTGAACTTTCCAGGTTCCAGAGCTCCTCCCACATCAACCTCCCAAGTGGCTGGGACCAAAGGCATGCAACACCATACCAGCTATAACTGGCTTATTTGAATAACTCTGCTGGTAGAAATAAAATTCAAACTTGCTACAAAAATAACCAGGAAATCTGCCTAGTCCTCCTGATCAAAAAGGTTGTTAGACCGGGCGCAGTGGCTCAAGCCTGTAATCCCAGCATTTTGGGAGGCCGAGGCGGGTGGATCACGAGGTCAAGAGATCGAGACCATCCTGGTCAACATGGTGAAACCCCGTCTCTACTGAAAATACAAAACATTAGCTGGACATGGTGGCACGTGCCTATAATCCCAGCTACTCGGGAGGTTGAGGCAGGAGAATTGCCTGAACCCAGGAGGCGGAGGTTGCGGTGAGCCGAGATCGCTCCATTGCACTCCAGCCTGGGTAACAAGAGTGAAACTCTGTCTCAAAAAAAAAGGTTGTTAGACTAGGTCACATTATCCAACAGAGCAGAGTGGGAAGGGGAATTTGCACTCAGACCATTTGTGGTAGTATTGGTATCACCAGACATGAATGAAGGTAAGCACATGATAATGGCCTTAAACTTAGGGCTTACACCATAATGTGGCTGACATCATCCACGGTAGTCTTAGTTAATTCAAAAGGAATCCAAAACTATCACACAATTCCAGTGGTTCCTAATAGCAGTGGTAGGCCCAAATCCACAGGCAAAAAGTACCATTAGTATTTTGAGATATTCATAGCCTTATTTTACTTCTGTGCTGCATTTGCTATCCTCAGAAATTATGAGTTACTTCTGTCCGCCTAACCCCATCCAAAGCCCAGACCCATTGCTCCTCAACCTTGGGCCTACTGACTCTCACAAGATAACCGTATTTACCTCTATGAAACACCCCAGAACACACCAAAGTCATCTCAATATCAGCCGGGCGTGGTGGCTCACGCCTATAATCCAAGCACTTTGGAGGCCAAGGCGGGCGGATCACCTGAGGTCAAGAGTTCAAGACCAGCCTGACCAACATGGTGAAACCCCGTCTAATGAAAAAGAAAAATCATCTCAATATCTTGGTGTGGCCACAGAGTGGCGACTTAGGACAAGCTCCAGCCTGAGTGTCATCTTCTTTCAGCTACTCCTATGCGTCTGGAGGCATCTCATGTCTATTCATCCCTGGGAAGTCTACGCTACCTGCCAGACTAGGCCATCAGATATATCCTCCCTTCATCACCATTTACCTCCCTCACTAAGTCCAATACCATCACCAGGTACCCGAGCAGGAAACCCAACCTCCATTTCCTCTCTCTCTGGTAATGTCACCACCATAATCTGAAGTTTGCCCCTTGCAAATGTGACCCATGACTCACTCATCTTGGTCCACACAGTAGCTACCACGTATTGGATACCTCCAATATCAACCCCTCCCCAGATATTTGCATCTATGTGTCCTGCTGCCCATTTGATAATTCCACTAACTAGTATCTAATACATTTCAGAATCTTAACATGATCATGATATTGTGAAATACATATATGATCATCTCCTTTCCCGGCACAGAATTCCTAAAATTCATGACGCTTTCAAATTTATAAGTGACTTTTAACGGTAATGAGTTGACTGATGGTTGGTAACCCCTAGATAACTTCAGGATGGGTACTTGTCAGGGGAAAGACTACATCGGGATTCGAGGTCCGGAAAGTTCAGCCCTGCACCCCAATCTCCAAAAGGGGAGAAGGGGCTAAGGTTAAGCTGACCAGCATTGGCAAATAATTTAACCAATCATGGCTATGTAATAAAGCCTCCATAAAAGCCCATAAAGAGAGGGTTTGGAGAGCTTCCAGATAGCTAAACACATGGAATTTCCTGTGTTCCTGGAGGGTGGTGGAGATCATAAAAGCTCTGGGTCCCTTCCTCCTATGCATGTCTTCATCTGTAACCTTTGTAATAAATTTTCTTTTTTTAAACTGAAAAAGTGTCTAAGTTTTGTGACTGGCTCTAGCAGATTAATGGAAGCTGAGAAAGGGGTCATGGGAAGCTGATTTATAACAAGTCGGTCAAAAGCACAGGTAAAAAACATCCTGGGGCTTGGAACTGGCATCAAAAGGAGGTGGGCGACAGTCCCATGGGACTGAGACTTACCCTATGAGATGTGATGTCCACCGTAGAAAATACTTGGTGTGTGAGGAAAAGTGTCCACACATCTGGGCACAGAAGTACTCTGCGCTGACTCCTGTTGGGGGGGAGAGCAGAGCAAAAGTAATTTGTTTTTTCCCCTCAGAATGGCCAAAATGAAACTCCTGATATCCTCAGTGAATATTACACCTGATATCAACTTGCTCATCTCATTTGCAGTTCCCATTGCTACAGCTGCTAAGACCAAAAACCCTGGGGTGATTCCTGAATCCACTCAAGCTCTCTAAAAATCCGAGTTGCCCCTTTAAAAAACACAAAACCAGAATCTAGCCACATTGCCTAAGCCAACTCCAGTTCATTCCTTCTCACCTGGACTATGGGAGTAGCCTTCAGTTTGATCTTTCTCCTCCCTCAACCCCACAGTCTGTTGTCCGCTCTATAACCAGACAAAGCCTGTTAAGACACTGGTAACATCACCTCACCCCCTTCAGTTTCACTTTTTTTGAGACGGATTCTCAGTCTGTTGCTCAGGCTGGAGTGCAGGGCGGCACAATCTTGGCTCATTGCAGCCCCCATCTCCCAGGTTCAAGCAAGTCTTCCACCTCAGCCTGCGGGTAGCTGAGACTCCAGGCACCTGCCACCATGCCCAGCTGATTTTAGTATTTTTAGCCAACTTAGGCCGACTCATTCTCCATACAATACCCCTGTACTCCCTGTCACAAAGGCCGATGGCTCCTATCAGCTAGTCTAGGATCTCCGGGCTATCAATCAGGTGGTCTTTCCCATCCATGCGGTAGTTCCCAACCACAAACCACATATGCTGCATTCCCTCATCCCTCCAGATACAACCCATTACATTGTAACAGACCTGAAACATGCCTTTTTTAACATTCCTCTTCACCCTGACTCCCAAGATCTCTGCTTTCACTTGGACTGACCCTGAAACCCTCCAGTCACAACAACTTACTTGGACAGTCCTCCCCAAGGCTTTAGAGATAGCACCCATTTCTTTGGGCAAGCTGTAGCTCAAGACCTCACCTTCCTAGACCTCTCCCGTAGCTGGCTCCTCCAGTACATGGATGACCTCTTCTGTAGCCCCTCCCTAGAGGACTCTCAGACTCACACTATTACCCTTCTAAACTTTCTTGCTAGTAAAGATATGTAGGGTTTTATATATAAAACCTATATATAGGTTTTATATATAGGGTTTTATATAAAACCTATATATAAAAATATATAGGGTATTCCCCTCCAAAGCACAACTCTCCACTCCAACAGTGATGTACTTAGGAGTCCAGCTCTCTCCCAGGACCTGAGCCGTGACCCCAGCATAGGCAGCACTGATAGATGGCCTGTCCCCATCCACCTCTAAGAGTGAGATCCTCTTTCCTAAGACTAGCAGGCTTCTTCAGAATATGGATTCCCAATTTTGCCCTCCTAGCCCACCCCCTCTATGAAGCAGCTAAAAGCCCATTCAATCAGCCCCTAGATCCTTCACACAACATAATCCCTAGCTTCCACAAACGTAAAGCTCCTACTCTATCTTTGCTTTACATGTCTCCACCCTTCATTCCCTACACAGCAAAACACCATGGAATAGCTCTTGGTGTCCTTGGCCAACAATAAAGGAAATCCTCCTTCCTTTGCTCCCATAGCTTACCTCTACTAGACAGCATCGCCCGAGGGTGGCCCACCTGCCCCAGAGCGCTAGCAGTAGCTGCCACCCTACCCTTAGAAAACAAAAAACATTCAGTCAAGACACCACAGTCCACAGCCCACAAAATCTACAAGATCTCCTCTTCTCTGGAGCACTGAGCACTTTCTCCTTGTATCCAACTACTCCATGCCCTCTTTCTTGAAAACCGAGTTCCACCTCTCCAGATGTGGAACTCCACATCTGGAGATCCTCAATCCTCCCTCAATCCTACATCTCTACTTCAAGTATACTCCTCCTCTCCCACACACTCCTGTACTGAAATCCTTGATCACCCACAGCCTCATTTCCCTAATATCTCTCCTGAACCTGTCCCCGATCCTGATGACTAGTTATTTATAGACGGCTCCTCTTCCAAATCAGTTGACTCCCATAAAATCGCTCGGTGTGCAGTCGTCTCCCTTGACCGTGTAATTGAAGCTAAACCCCTATCCCTAGGGACCTCCTCCCAAAAGACAGAACTTGGAGCTCTCATCAGGGCCCTAACCCTCTCTAAAGGAAAATGAGTCAACATTTTTACTGACACCAAATATGCCGATCACATTCTCCATTCTTTTTTTTTTTTTTTTTTTAAAGATGGGGTTTCACCATGTTGGTCAGGCTGGTCTTGAACACTCGACCTCAGGTGATCCGCCCGCCTTGGCCTCCAAAGTGCTTGGATTACAGGTGTGAGCCATCACGCCCGGCCACATTCTCCATTCTTACGCCACCATCTGGCAAGAGAGAGGATTTCTTCCTGCCAAAGAAACCTCCATCACTAATGGCCCCCTTATTTACCAACTCCTCCCAGCTGCACACCTTCCGGCTAAAGCAGGGGTTGTAAACTGTCAAGGACACCAAACAGGGTCAGATGAAGATCTCCAGAGGAAACAGGTTGACGGGGCAGCAAAAGAAGCCTCCCTTTTTTCTGCCCCTGCCCCTCTCTTCCTCATTACCCCCACCACTCAAACCCAGTATTCTCCCACTGAAAGAGCGTCACTGCTACAACAAAGGACCTCCTTCCAAGGGAACTGGATAGTCAAAGATCAAAAACTCATCCTCCCCAAGCAAAAACCAAAGAAATTCTAACATCTCTTCACCGGTCTTTCCATATCAGTGCGTACCCCCCGTACCTACTTCTTCACCCTTGTTTCTCTTCCCCTTACCTATTTACCTCACTGAAAGACATAACCTCAAATTGTTGTATGTGCTCTGTCACTTCCTCCCAAGGAGTCCTCTGCTCTCCTCCCATCCCTACACATCAGCTAAGAGGAACACTCCCAGGAGAAGACTGGCAGTAGACTTTACCCACATCCCTACTGTTAAGAAAACTGTTTCTTCTTACTCTTGTAGACACCTTCTCCGGGTAGGTGGAATTCTTTCCCATCTCCTCAAAAACAGCTGCAGTAGTTTCCCAAATTCTTTTAACAGCCTCCCGTGCTCCATACAATGAGAGAGTGGCCCTAGCTTCATCTCCCAAATCACCTAACAAGTCTCTTAGTCCCTTGGCATCCAGTGGCACCTCCATATCCCATACCAACCCCAGTCATCAGAAAAAGTTGAAAGGTCAAATGGGATCTTTAAAATTCAGTTAACTCACTCCTGAAGTCCAGAAACCCTGGACCTCCCTTCTGCCGGTAGCCCTAACCCACATCAGGGCCAGCCCAAAACCACCCTCCTTCCTCAGCCCATTTGAGTTAATGTATGGACGCCCTTCCTCTTACAAAATAGGTCCCCTTCTAACTCAGCTAGGAGAATACCTCCCAACACTTTACCTCATCTGCCGTATCCTCCGTGAACAAGCAGACCAGGCCCTCCCAAAGCCCCAGGAAGGCATCACCAACTGGACCTTCCTACCAGGAGAACATGTCTTCCCAAAAACTCTTAACACAGGCCGGGCATGGTGGCTCACGCCTATAATCCCAGCACTTTGGGAGGCCGAGGCAGGAGGATCGCTTGAGCCCAGAAGTTCGAGAGCAGCCTGGGCAATACAATGAGACCTCGTCCCTTAAAGAAAAAAGAAAAGAAAAAGGTCTGGGCGTGGTGGCTCATGCCTGTAATCCCAACACTTTGGGAGGCTGAGGCGGGCAGATCACGAGATCAAGAGATCGAGACTATCCTGGTCAACATAGTGAAACCCTGTCTCTACTAAAAATACAAAAATTAGTCTGGCATGGTGGCGCACGCCTGTAGTCCCAGCTACTCGGGAGGCTGAGGCAGGAGAATTGCTTGAAACTGGGAGGCGGAGGTTTCAGTGACCCGAGATCGTGCCACTGCACTCCAGCCTGGCGCCTGGTGACACAGCAAGACTCTGTCTCAAACAAACAAAAAACAAAACAAAACAACAACAACAAAAAGTCTTAACACAGCAAGACTTAAACCAAAGTAGGAAGGTCTCTTTCAAGTTCTTCTCACAACCCTCACCACAGCTAAACTCTGAGGACATATCTCTTGGTACCATCTTTCCAGATTATAAAGAGTTCCCGAAGCACCCACTGACCCGCCAATTGCCAACCTCCACCAATTCTCCAGCACCCTCCTTAGTACAACCAAACTCCGCCTTAACCCCGTCCCTAAAGACCCATTACGGGTAACTCCTTCATGTATTACCTCTGCCTGTCCCTGCTCCGGTTGCAAGGTCCTCAGGATGAGGAACAGCCTCTCCCTATAGCATACAAAATATTAGAAGTCCTCTCCTCTCTCCCTATTCCCACACATAGAAAGTTCTTAACTCACCTATTCATTGCTCATTTTCAAGGAGATTTTGGCTACCCATGGGACGCTATCAGCCACGTCACAGACCCTCTAGAAGAGGCCACCTCCCCATACAGTCCCTACCAACTCCTTCCCTTGCCAGCTCCTTCCCCCAGATACAGACTCCGATTCTTTCTCAAGTTCCTAACGCTTTTAATAGTCACACTGCCTCTCCTCCCTCAGAGTCCCTTCTCACTTCTATAAGGCTTGAATGATCTCTCAGTCTCACTCACTCCTTGTTGTTGTGCTCCACCTCTACACTTGCTTCCTGTTGCTGGACCTGTTTTTCCCTTTCCTATACTGCCTACTCAGCCATCCCAATTTCTCAGCCCAGGGACCATATTCCCATTCACTTTTCACATACTGTCCAAAAAGGCTCTGCTTTTGTAGACAGAGCCCTCACCCTCACTGGGAACTATCCCACTTCCTTTGCTAACAGAGCTAGCAAACTTCTCTCCACATATACTGCCAAAGACACTCATGCAAAACTCCCTCATCCTGTCATCCAAGGTCCCAAACACTTCACACCAAAAAACTTAGCCAAGCCCCCTTATGTGCCACCTCTTCCAACAAACACATACACATAGGCATCATCCCTCCCTCCACCTGTGGCTCAACTCAAACCATCTCTCATCCCTCTTCCCATACCTCACTCCAAGTAGATTATTCAGTTTCCCCTGAAGCTAACAGCCTCTTAACCCCGTCCCTCTGCATTACCTCCCCTCCTGCCTTTCAAACATGGAAACCCCTTCCCCAGACAGGAGTTCTCAAAGGGGTCTGGGTAGCTGAAGCTGAACCAAATCAGGAACCTACATACCCCAACACCTATTCGCAATACACTTGTCTGTTTGCATTAACACCACAGGCATCTTCTTCCTGTGCGGATCCACAACCTACTTCTGTCTCCTACCCACTGGACAGGTACTTGCACCCTAGTCTACCTTACCCTCAACATTAACCTTGTCCTCCAAACCAAGAGAACTCCCTGTCCTTGCTACATTACACGCTAGATCAAAAAGAGCAACACAGTTCATTCCTTTATTAGTAGCCCTTGGAGTCACAACTAGTGTCGAGTTTAGAGCAGGAAAGTTTGGAGCTTAGGAACCTCATTATCATATGTCCAGTCACTCTTGAGACTTCCAGTCGTCATTAGAAGAAACAGCAGACTCTTTCATCACACACGTCGAAAACCAATTGGACTCTTTAGCAGCATTCGCCCTACAAAACCGCAGAGGTCTAGACTTCCTCACTGCTGAGAAACGAAGTCTGTGCCTCTTTTTAGATGAACAATGAATTTGGGTTAGTACGAGACACTGTCAAAAAGCTTAAAGACCGAGCACAAAAACTTAAAAGACGTCAGTTCACCTGGCCCCAGTGGTTGTCCATAACTCCCGGACACCCTGGCTACTGCACCTCCTAGGTCCTGCCATAACTCTTTTCTTCTTCTAGCATTTGGTCCCTGCCTCTTACAACTCCTCGCCCAGTTTTTACAAGACCTTATTAAAGCTTTCACCCATGGAACAATCTAAGATATGATGCTGCTCCAAGAATACAGACAGTTCCAGGAAAGACAATCCCTACAAATCTAGCCTCTCCCCACACGTCGTCCCTCCCCTATTACCTATTAAGAGGCTGGAATGTTAGCCTCTTAATAGGTAATTAAGACCACCTGCCCCAGAAAACCTCCTCCGGGCAAGCTGAACCCTTACCCCCACTGATTGCTCTGCAGCTGCATTTCTGAACTCTTATTTAGGCACATAGAGGCTGCCAGACGTGCTACAATTAAGCAAAGCCTGATTACAACCATCCGGGCAGCTCGGGGGAGGACAGGCAAAACAAATGTTATCCATACTTGTAAATTCTGGTTTTACACATACCTGTAAAATCTTTTAAACTGCCGCCACAAAAGTCACAGAATGATGTAAGTCTGTTACAAGTTGACAAACTATCTCTGTGCCTATTACAGCGGATAGATGACCTCAGTCCTGAAGCTCCTTTACGCTTCTCTCACCCCATATAAACACCTCATTTTGTAAGCTCGGTGCTGCCTCCTGTGATTGCTACAGGGCAGCCTGGCGGTTTAATACAACCTGCTTGCCTGACTTTGGGTCTATTCTTTCTCTCGGCTAACCTCACAGCCTCATAGTTTGTTCTCAGTTCCCGAGTTATAAACCCTCCTGGCTCAGTCGCTGCCTCCAGACCTTTGCCTATGCCGGTCTCTTGGTCAGTCTCACCCTCCCGACTGCATCGACTGGGTGTTTCGGAAATAGGGATCCCACGCAACGCTGCCTCTCGGTCCCTGACATAGGCCAGGGTTGCAGGGTCGCGAGGAGGGGCCCTTCACGATCAGGAGTCTCAGGGTCTGTGTGGGGAGGGCAGCTGAGGCCCGGAGGTCGCGTCGCTCACCTGAGCTGCGTGAACGGGGGGACCAGGGCTCGGCGGCCCCTGTCCTTGTCCTGTCCCAGGTCGCGACCAGCGGCCTCGCAGAGCCTCAGATCCGCCTGTGTGCGATGGGCACAACCACTTCTCTCGGGCTCTCCCTGACACAGCAGTCCGAACCCAGCGTAGCTGGAAGGACCTGCCAAGTTAAAATGGGCGCGCGGCGAGGACGCAGCAAGTCCCGGCTTGACGTTACGTGCCCCCGTAAAGGCGCGGTTTCTCTGAGGCTTCACTGGGTCAGCCTCACTTCCATTCCACAGAGAGGGTTCTGGGTAATGTAGTTCCCAGAGATGCCCCGCACTTTAAAGTCGCCCCCAACCAGAGTTTGGCAGAAAGGGCCGAGATTGCACCACTGCACTCCAGCTTTGGTGACAGAGTGAGACTCCATCTCAAAAAAAAAAAAAAAATGTAGACCAAGTAGAGCTTAGTAAAAAGTTACTAGTTTTAGAGTAAGTGAGTCAAAGGAGAAACTATATACAACAACAAATTTATATAAATCATGTAAAAATTTCTCAGGGAACATATTGATTTATATATCACACTAAAATGGAACAAAGCTAAGAAATTACCAAAATACCAAGTTAAGTGTGAAAAAGAACATTAACAAATTGAGAATAGGCAGGAAATCTAAATATTTTGTATAGAAATTTTCACATAAATTTTAGCCATAAATAAGCAGAACTGATTTCATATGTGAATTAACAAAAGTTGTATTAATTATTCAGACAAGAGCCTACAGATCCTAAAACTGCTCTCATTACTAAAAACTTTGTCTTTATAGGCTACAGATTTTCTATGACTACAAAGGTTTTGTGGGGACATAATTTGGGTACTATCAAGAAAATTTTAACTGGGCATTGCAGCTCACACCTATAATCCCAGTACTTTGGGAGGGCGAGGCAGGTGGACCCCCTGAGGTCAGGAGACCACCCTGGCCAACATGGAGAAACCCTGTCTCTACTAAAAATACAAAAATTATCCAGGAATGGTGGCGGGCGCCTGTAATCCCAGCTACTTGGGAGGCTGAGACAGGAGAATCACTTGAAACTGGGAGGCGGAGGTTGCAGTGAGCTGAGATCAGGCCATTGAACTCTATCCTTGGCAACAAGAGTGAAACTCTGTCTCAAAAAAGAAGAAAAAAAAAAAAAGGAAGAAAAAGAAAATTTCACTCTTCACAGAAGTGACAGGAAGATATGCATCAGCGAGTGTGTGTAGTCATAATATGGTTTGTTTGAATAAGCCATCTTATGACTTCTAGATGACATCCCACAAACCTGTATTGATTCAGAATCACTGGACATCCTTCCAAAAAGAAGGGAATCAAATATTAGTAACAATGGAAATAAAATGTACGTATAAAACATGTTGTCATTAGGTAACATTTAGGGATTGAGATGCTTTACATCCCTGATTATCTTGCTATTTGTAATTTATGATCTTTTAATTCGTGTATTAAGTATTTTTCCATTCACTAAATAGGACAGGAAGTTTTAACTTTTGCATTCAACACATGAATAACATACTCCTGCAGCTCACATTTCCAAATCATGTTCTCAAAAGGATAAAAATGCATATCCAAAAAAATGGTATTAGGACACTAAACATCTACTCAAAAACTGTGGGTAAAAGTCTTCTTGTTCTTCACTTTATGTGAGTAAAGCTCTTATAATGAATGTTTTGAGAATATTTTGGTTATCAATGAGAATACTTTAAAGAGGGTGTGAGAGCAAATATGGAGAAGACATTCTAGGCACCCCTAAGGGAATTACACAAGGTGGTACCATCGCTCTGGGTCCCTCAAACTATGTTCTGTCTCTTCATCTGTATTGTGTTCCAATCCCATAAAGCAGCATCATTTTTCCATATAACACTTCCAATTTTTAAAAAATAATTTTATGTGGCCTAAGTGTGATTTGGTTACATGCACATTTTGTGCATGTAAACGGGCTAAAACAGGGCTTTAGGGTATTCATCACCCAAATAATGTCCCTTGTAACCATTAACTAATTTATCATGCACCCTCCATCTCTTCTGAATGTCTAAGTTATGACAATTTCTTCCAAGATTGTGACACTTATCTGGGAATAGTAATTGCTTATTAAATCAATATTTGCCATGGTGGTTGTAATGTTGACATTTCTGCAGGGGTGGAATAAGACTATCTGATTCCTGAGAAATGATCTTGGATTTTAAGATCCAACCTCCTGGCTAGGAAGTGACTATCATTTCATCTGTAGGTGCAGTCATAGTATCTGCATGAAGATTTGAGATTATCTCTTAAAAACAGCTGAAGATTGAGCTAATTACAAAGTTACTAAAATGGATTCAGAGTTATCCATTGAGAATGACATAAGTAGCTAGTAAAGTTTCTATGATGGCCAATAACACATTAAGTCTCAATGGATAGTGAGTAAAGGACAGTAAGCTCTAAGTTCTGAGATAATTATGTGGAACTCATGGCTATGCTGAAAATGTGGCTATTATGAAATTGCAACAAGTATATATCCTTTCCACTTATGAGAACTCTAAGGAAGAACAAACTTGGAAAGAAATAGTATGGCAGGAGTAGAAAGATGTGGAATAATAGAAGGGAAGCCATAGCATATGTGTAAAAAAATAAATAAACTTTTCAACAATCAACATGGCATACTTCTGTGACCAGGTGTGCAGGGTGTTTTCCACATACACCAAGCAAACCTTCAGTGGACATAAGCTGGGGGTCCTCCAGTTCAACTCAGTCATTATCTACCTGCAGATAGCATCACATCCCCCAGTTTGAAGACTCAGTCACCAAGACTGTTACTCCTATTTCTAATGCCAATCAATGCTCCAGAGCCTCTGCTTTTGACTGATGAGCTATAAACCAGGAATCCCATGATGCCCTCCTTGGATTTGATTAATTTCATAGAGTGGCACATAAAACTCAGGGAAAATCATGTACTGGTTAATTATAAATATTACAAAAGATGTAGATGAACAGATGCATAGGGTAAGGTATGAGAAAAGCACTTGGAGCTTCTATTGCCTCCTGCGAAGACTGAAGGTGTCTTAAGCAACAGGGCCTTTATTATAACACAAACCAGGGCAATAGGCGGCAGGTTGTCTCAGATTCGTGACTGGTGAGCTGGAAAATTCCATCTTAAGAATCCTGTGAGATACAAAAGATCCCTGAAAAAGTAGTCTATCTTTTTAAGTCACCAGAAGAGTCCTCTGCGCCAAAAATGAGTCAGGTTCATGGCCTAACTCATTGGATAGAAAGAAATGAGAATGGAATGAGTGCTAAGGATACTAAAAAACCCCTCTGGTGAATGAAAGAAAATCAAAGTTACTTCTGGATCATGATGAGGTAGGAGGATGATTTACTATGGCCACCTGTCAAGGGGTAAAGGTGAAATGCTTTTTGCAAGAAAACTGTCAGTCACAGAAGTCTGGCAAAAGACCTGGGCAGGTTGAAAAATGCTATGCAGTTCCCACATATGCAGCTATTTCATGCAGCTATGTATGGAATGTATGCAGCTATTTCATGTATGACATTCAATTTAGGCAGACAGCATCCTCATAAGGGATCTCCTCCAGTGTTATACTGAAGAAAAAATAATATGGCCTCCACATCTATGGTATTTTCCTCATGTAAATATTCTGGTAACCAATGAGAGAGGGCTGAAGGCTTTCTCACATTCATTGCACTCAAAAGGCACTTATTCAGTGGGAACACTCTTTTATGTAAAGAAGCTAGAGCTCTAGCTAAAGAATATTCCCCATTTGTCACACACATAAGGCCTTGATCCGGAGTGAACTCTCTGGCCCAGAAGGATCCCAATGACTGAGCAAGAGAATTTCCCAAGTTTTCTTCACTTATAAGGCCTTATTCCAGTATGAACTCTCTGATGGCGACGGAACGAAGAACTGTGGCGAAATAATTTTCCACAATCAATGCATTCATATGGCCTTTCTCCAGTGTGAACTCTCAAGTGTTTAATAAGGCTGGAGTTTTCAGCAAAGGATTTCTTACATTCACTGCACTCATAAGGCCTTTCTCCAGTGTGAACTCTCAGATGTGTAATAAGACTAGATCTTCGGCTAAAGGATTTCCCACACTGCCCACACTCATGCCTTTCTCCAGTATGAACTCGCTCATGGTGAATGAGGTTGGACCTTAAGCTAAAGGATTTCCCACATTCACTACATTTATAAGGCCTTTCTCTAGTGTGAACTCTGTGATGCTGCAAGAGTGCAGAGCTTCGGCGAAATGATTTTCCACACTCACTGCATTCATAAGGCCTTTCTCCAGTGTGAACTCTCAAGTGTTTAACAAGACTGGAGTTTTCAGCAAAGGATGCTCCACATTCACTGCACACATAAGGCCTCTCTCCAGTGTGAACTCTCCTGTGTTTAGTGAGACTAGATGTATAAGCAAAGGACTTCCCACATTCATTGCATTCATAAGGCTTTGCTCCAGAGTGAACTTTCCTGTGGTTTGTGAGACTGGACTTTTCAGCAAAGGCTTTCCCACATTCAGTACATTCATAAGGCCTTTCTTTAGTACGAAGTGTCTGATGCTGCAAGAGTAAAGAGCTTTGGTGAAATGATTTTTCACACTCACTGCATGCATGAAGCTTTTGTCCAGTATGAAATCTCTCATGAATATGGAGTGTAGTGTTTTGGTGAAATAATTTCCCATAGTTGCTGTACTCACAAGGCCTTTCTCCACTGTGAACTCTTTGGTCTTTGTATATATGTATACAAGTGCTCTGCTTAGAAGGTGCCACCTCGTCTTCCTTT
>NW_016107732.1:1044464-1059281 GCF_001604975.1 Cebus imitator | reverse complement strand
GGGCATGGTGGCTCACACCTGTAGTCCCAGCATTTTGGGAGGCTGAGGCAGATGGATCTCCTGAGGTCAGGAGTTTGAGACCAGCCTGGCCAACATGCCAACATGGTAAAACCCCTAATAAAAATACCAAAAAAATTAGCTGAGTATGGTGGTGGTGACCTGTAATCCTAGCTACTTGGGTGGCTGAAGCAGGAGAATCATTTGAACCCGGGAGGTGGAGGTTACAGTGAGCCAGGATCGCACCATTGCACTCCAGCCTGGGCAAGAAGAGCGAAACTCCGTCTCAAAGAAAAGAAAAGAAAAACAATGGGTATATACTTCGTAATACAAAACATATGAGCCAATATTGAAGACCATAGCAGACAGAGCAGTAAGAAAAATAAGTGAGACGTAGAGTCCCAAAATACTGAAATTAGTCCTGTGCTGGTTGTAGCAGCAGAAGTGACAAGGTGTAGGATTAATAAATTGGCAAACTCTCAAGAATGGGGAAGCAAAGACAGAAATAACGTGGGGCTACTTCTATTGGCACCAAAATACTAGACAAGTAGAAGAGGTCTGTGGCATGCTTTGAATAGAGTCCTGATGTTATGCCCTCACTCACATACTATTCTTCAGAACCAAGCTGTCCCAAGTCCTTGCTAAAGCGGGAGTCATTTATATCTTAGGGACAACCAGGGGCTCTTCATTTCACCACCAAGATGAGCAACGACATGGAACCTGGATAATATAAGTACTAACGGAAAAATAGGACAGATGAATAACCAATACCGGCTCAGAACAGCTCTGCATTTGATATTCCACAGTAAAGGAAACCAATTATTACAAAAATAATTCCTTCCTATTTATTTTTAGAGATGAGGTCTTCCTATGTTGCCCAGGCTGGCCTCAAACTCCTGCGCTCTGAGTAGCCTCTGAATAGCTGGGATGACAGGTGAGTGACATTGTGCCTGGTGAAATAGCACAAAAAGAATTTTGAAGTAGGGTGTTGCAAGAATAGGTTGTAGTTCATGTACATAATGACCATATCAGTGACAGCAATTTGTGGCATGAACAAATGTGACCTACTTGAAGGAAATGGAACTTGAGACAAACAGGAGCCTTGGATCTGCACAATCACCCAGACAGGCAGATGACAACCAAGGTGGGATGCATTAGGATGACGTTAAGACTCCTGACCCTGACTCCTTCCCTGGCAGCCTGCAATAAAGCAGGTTGGGTCGCTCAAGAAAAGGAGAGGGCAGTACACACACCTCAATCCAACCAACAACAGAACTTCTCCAGACAACTGTAGAATGAAGCTGTGCCCATGGTCCTGATGTGAGAAAGATATTCTTACCAAGAGGCATAAAGGAGAGGGGCAGAGAACAACTCAGGTCACAGGTGAATATGAATTCCTTACCCAGGGAGGATATAAGTGTCAAGGTCTCCAGCATCACGTCACGGTACAGGTATCTCTGAGCCTCATTCAGAAGATTCCATTCCTCCAGGGAAAAGTTTACAGCCACATCTTCAAAGGTCACACTGCTCTGTTATGATGGGATAGATGAAACCACAAATGGCCCCCATGCTGAAGACCCACAATTCACTTCTCCAACATATCTACCTTTGCCCATCTTCTACCTCTCAGGTTCTCCAACTCAGAGGAGAAACTTTGCCCACTAGTGCCACTGTGTCCTCATGGGACCACTGATCATATCAAACAGCCATTGGCAACAAGAGGCAGGTGAACAAACAGGTGTCTGTGATGTGGTGTTGAAATAAAGGGTTCCATCCCCTCCTTTCTAGCAATTCCCCTGGTATAGCAAAGGTCACGTGAATCCCAATGTAGTGCCCAAGGCCTTTCAGACATAATCCTTATCTACGTACACATCCTTCACATCTTTGGACATCACAAACACATGCCAATTGCCACTACCACCCCACACCATAGCCCTCTTTCCGGCCTTGCCAGAAGTTAAAGTATTTTAATCCCCCTTCCTTCTACTGGCGAGAGTAGGAGTCTCACCCTAGGGTTGTGGTGATGGCCAAACACACAACACCTGACACTGAACACAAGTCATCAAGAAAGTTCATTAATCATCAAATATGCTCACAGCTTGAGAGAACAGGGGACCACTCACCACAGAGAGCCACATGGGGGTTGCACTATGCATAAGAGAGAGCGACCAGGGGGACTGTGGAGCAATCTTTGCTGAATAAAGAGGGTGTGCCCCTGATTCCCTTGAAAGAATGCAACTGGCTTGTTTTTATTTTTATTTTTTATTTTTGAGACAGGGTCTCGCTTTGTCACCCCTGCTGGAGCATAGTGGCACATTCACAGCTCACTGAAGCCTCAACTTCCCGGGTTCCAGCAATCTCCTCACCTCAGCCTCCCAGGTATCTAGGACCACAGGGGTGTGACACCAAACCCAGCTGCAACTGGCTTGTTTGAGTAACTCTGTAAGTAGAAATGAAAGTGCTACAAATATTTGCCCAAAGTGAGAGAAAAAAAAAAAAAAAAAAAAAAAAAAAAAAAAAAAAAAAAAAGAAAGTGCTACAGATAAATAATAACCAGGAACTCTGCCTAGTCCTCTTGATTAAAAGGGTAGTTAAGCTAGGGTACATTATCCAAAAGAGCAGAGTGGGAAAGGGGATTTGCAGTCAGACCATTTGAGGTAGTACTGGTATCACCAGACATGAAGGTAGCACATGATAATGGCCTTAAATTTAGGGTTTACACCATAATGTGGCTGACATCATGCACAGTAGTCTTGGTAAATTAAAAAGGAATCCAAAATTATCACAGAATTCCAACGTTTCTCAATAGCGGTGGTAGCCCCAAGTCATTCTATAAAGCCCTCCATGCATAAATCCACAGACAAAAAGAACCACTAACGTTTTCAGATATTTATGTTGCTATTCCACTTCTGTGCTACATTTGCTCTCCTCAGAAACTATGACATTTTTTTTTTTTGAGACAGGGTTTCACTCTTGTTGTCCAAGTTGGAGTGTAATGGTGCAATCTCAGCTCACTGCAACCTCTGCTTCCCAGATTCAAGCGATTCTCCTGTCTCAGCCTCCCGAGTAGCTGGTATTACAGAGGCACCCCACGCCATGCCCACTAATTTTTTTGTAGTTTTAGTAGAGATGGGGTTTTACCGTGTTGGCCATGCTGATCTTGAACTCCCGACCTCAGGTGATCCACCTGCTTCGGCCTCCCAAAGTGCTGAGATTACAGGGGTGAGCCACCACACCCAGCAACTATGACTTCCTTCTGTCCACATAACCCCATTTCAAATAACCATTCAAAGCCCAGACCCATTGGTTGTCAATCTCGGGCCTAGTGACTCTCAAAAGGTTACCATATTTGCCTCCACATCCACCAGGCTGAAACACCCCAGGACACACCAAAGTCATCTCAAAATCTTGGTGAGGCCACAAAGTGGCAAATAAACTCAAGCTCTAGCTGAGTATCATCTTCCCTCAGCTACTCCTATGTTTCTGCGTGCATCTCTATTCATTCCTTGGAAGCCTACGTCACTTGCCTAACTAGACTGTCAGATATATCCTCCCTTCATGGCCATTTACCTATCTCACCTGTGTTTCTAAAGTCCAATACCATCACCAGATACACAAGCAGGAAACCCAACCCCCACTTCCTGTCCCCCTATTGGTGTCATCACCATAATCTAAAGGTTGTGCCTCCCAAATGTGAGCCATGACTCACTCACCTCCGTCCACACAGTATTTACCATATATTGGATACCTCCAATACAACCCCTCCCCAGGTATTTGCATCTATGTGTCCAGCTGCCTATTTGGTAGCTCCAATAAATAGTATCTAATACATTTCAGAATCTTAACATGGCTGTAATATTGTCAAATACATATTTGGTCATCTCCTTTCCTGGTATAGAATTCCTAAAATTCATGACACTTTCAAATTTATAAGTGACTTTGAATGGTAATGAGTTGACTGATGGTCGGTAACCCCTAGATAGGATGGGGACTGGTCAGGGAAAAGCCTATGTCGGGATTTGAGGTCTGGAAAGTTTAGCCCCACACCTCAATCTCCAAAAAGGGGTGAGGGGGCTAATGGTTAAGTTGATCAGCATTGGCCAATTATTTAATCAATCATGCCTAGTAAAAAGCCTCCATAAAACCCCATAAAGACAGGGATTGGGGAGCTTCCAAGTAGACAAACACATGGAAGTTCCTGGATGGTGGTGTGCCTGGAGATCATAAAAGCTCTGGGTTCGCCGGGCGCAGTGGCTCACGCCTGTAATCCCAGCACTTTGGGAGGCCGAGGTGGGTGGATCACAAGGTCAAGAGATTGAGACCATCCTGGTCAACATGGTGAAACCCCGTCTCTACTAAAAATACAAAAAATCAGCTGGGCATGGTGGCACGTGCCTGTAATCCCAGCTACTCAGAAGGCTGAGGCAGGAGAATTGCCTGAACCCAGGAGGCGGAGGCTGCGGTGAGCTGAGATCGTGCCATTGCACTCCAGCCTGGGTAACAAGAATGAAACTCCGTCTCAAAAAAAAAAAAAAAAAAGCTCTGGGTTCCTTCCCCTTATGCATCTCTTCATCTGTAACCTTTGTAATAAATATTCTTTAAAATAAACTGGAAAATTAAAGTGTCTCCATAAGTTTTGTGACTGGCTCTAGCAATTTATTGGAAGCCAAGAAAGGTGTCATGGGAACCTGATTTATATTAAGTCGGTCAGAAGCACAGGTAAAGAAAAAACAACCTGGGGCTTGTGAGGGGCATCAAAAGGGGTTAGGAGACAGTTTCGTGGGACTGAGACTTCACCCTGCGGGATCTGATGTCCAGTGGAGAACTATTTGATGTATGAAGAAAACCATCCACACATATCTAGTCACAGAAATACTCAGTATTGATTGTCGTGGGGGAGAGCAGAGCACAAGATACTTGTGGGTTTTTTTCACTCAGAATAGCCAAAACAAACCTCCTGACAGCCTTAGTGAATGTTACATCTGATATGAACTTGCTAATTTCAGTTGATGCAGCTTCCGTTGCTACAGCTGCTAAGACCAAAAATCCAGGGGTGTTTTCTGAATTCTCTCAAGCTCTCTGTTCACATTAAAAAATTGAGTTGCCCCTTTAAAAAACACAAATTCAGAACTAGCCACATTGCCTAAGCTACAACTCTAGACCATTAATCCTAACCTGGTATAGGGCAGTAGCTGCCACTTTGATCTTCCTCCTCCCTCAACCCCACAGTGTGTTGTCCACTCTGTAACCAGACAAAGCCCATTAAGAAATTGGTAACACTGGCCGGGCGTGGTGGCTCACACCTGTAATCCCAACACTTTGGGAAGCCAAGGTGGTCAAATCACGAGGTCAAGAGATAGAGACCATCCTGGCCAACATGGTGAAACCCCGTCTCTACTAAAAATACAAAAATTAGCCGGGTGTGGTCCCCGATACTCAGAAGGCTGAGGCAGTAGAATTACTTGAATCCGGGAGGCAGAGGTTGCAGTGAGCTGAGATCACGCCACTGCACTCTAGCCTGGGAGACAGAGTGAGACCCCATCTCACACACACACACATACACACACACACAAAAACCAAAACAAAAGAAATTGCAAATATCACTTCACCCCCTCCAGTTTCACTTCTTCTTCTTCTTTTTTTTTTTTTTAAATTTGAGATGGAGTCTCGCTCTGTTTCCCAGGCTGCAGTGCAATGGCATGATCCTGGCTCACTGCAACCTCCACTTCCCTGGTTCAAGTGATTCTTCCGCCACAGCCTTGCGAGTAACTGGGATTACAGGCATCCACCATCATGCCGGGCTAATTCTTGTCTTTTTAGTAGAGACGGGGTTTCATCATGACCTGGCCAGGCTGGTCTTAAACTCCTGACCTCAGGTAATCTGTCCACCTCAGTTGCCCAAAGTGCTGGGATTACAGGCGTGAGCCACCGCGCCTGGCCTAGTTTCACTTCTAAGTATTTGCACATCCCAGTATCAGCTCCTTGGCTAACCCGCCACATGTTTTACAGCAGTTGACAGACATGACAACAACTCCCTATAACCTATGTCACTGACCTAGGTTTGGGGTTTGAGGTTTTTCCAAGATCCCCAGATCAGAAGACTGGAGAAATGACCCTTAATTCTAGAAAGTGCAGTGGTTCATGCCTGTCAGCCCAGCACTTTGGGAGGCCGAGGCAGGAGGACTGCTTGAGCCCAGGAGTTCGAGACCAGCCTCGGCAACATGGCAAAACTCCCTTCTCTACTAAAAATACAAAAATTAGCCAGTTACTCGGGAGACTGAGATGGGAGGATCACCTGAGCCCGGGAAGGTCGAGGCTACATTGTGATCACTGCACTCCAGCCCGGGTGTCAGAGTGAGACCCTGTCGCCAAAGAAAAAAAGGCACCTCTTCTCTAAGCTGGTTATTTATTTTTAAAATAAGCTGGTTACTTAAAATTTATAAAATAGAATACCAAATAAAATTTATAAAATAAAAAACCAAGATCTGGACATGTGGGTGAGGGACTAGAGCATCCCCTACTTCCTTCTGTGAGTTTCTTAAGTGCTTCCATAGCCATGAATTGCGCCCAAAATCAGGGCTTTCATAAATGTGTCCCTCCTGGGATTTGATAGATTCAGGATTCTCTGTAAGCTTTTTTTGGCCCTGGAGCCAGATGACATCAGGTTGAGTGAGTCTCTGTGGCCTAGTGCTCAATGTCACCTTTTACCAGCTATGTAACCTTAAGCAGTTTCAACCCCTCAATGCTTCAATGTCCTCATCACCGCCTTCTACTCTGTTCTTCCTCTGAACATCTTTTGGATTTGGAAATCTTAACCCTAACACAGATTAACTCCTTTGATCAAAATTGTCCATGGCTTCTAGCGTCCTCACAGTCAAACTTCAACCCTCAACCTGGTGCTGGAGAAATAACTCAGCCGGGCATGGTGGCGCATGCCGGTAGTCCCAGCTACTCAGGAGACTGAGGCAGGAGAATCACTTGAACCCGGGAAACGGCGGTTGCAGTGAGCCAAAATCGCGCCAATGCAATCCAGCCTCAGAGACAGAGTGAGACTCTGTCTCCAAACAAAAAAAAAAAAACCGAAATAAGTAAGAAAACAGAACTCCGCTTCACATTTTGTTCCCAGTACACACAAGATGTTCCCGATTTCCAAATCCTCCTGGCTCAGTCCCCGCCTCCGGGCCTTTGCCCGTGCGGAACCCTAGGCCAGGCTCGCGCTCACCACATCAACTTGGATCCCACCCGCCGGCGCCTCTCTGTCCCTGACAGAGGCCTGGACTGCAGAGACGCGAGGAGGCGCCCCTCACGAGCAGGGGCCTCAAAGTCTGAGTGGGCAGGCTGGGTGCGGCCCAGAGGTCGCAGCGCTCACCTGAGCAGGTGCCCTCAGAGCGGCCGCCGCCATGACTCTGTGGGCGGGCGGGGAGGCGGGATCGGCGGGGTTTCTGTCCTTGTCCTGTCCCGGGTCGCGACCGACGGCGTCGCCGAGCCTCAGCTCCGCCTGTGTGCAATGGGCACAACCACTCCTCTCGAACTCATCCAGACCCAGCACAGCTGGATGGACCCGACAGGCCAAAACAGCTGCCACGGCTAGGACGCCGGAAGTCCCGGCTAGGTGTTAAGTGCCCCGGCAATGGCGCTCTTCTCTGAAGCTTCATTGGCTTAGACACGCTTCCGTTCCACAGAGAGGATTCTGGGTAATGTAGTTCCCGAAGATGCGCAGCGCTTAAGGTCGCCCGCAACCCAAGTTTCGGGAGAAAGGGCCAAGCTCCACTGCTAGGAGCGCTAGGAAATGGCGACTCCAGGTCCAGATGCAGAGGGTGTCCTGTCTTAGAAGAGGCCATACTCCGCCAGGCGCGGTGACTTACGCCTGTAATCCCAGCACTTTGGGAGGACGAATCACGAGGTCAAGAGATTGAGACCATTCTGGCCAACATGGTGAAATTCCGTGTCTACTAAAAATACAAAAATTACCTGGGCATGGTGGTGGCGCCTGTAAGCCCAGCTACTCAAGAGGCTGAGGCGAAAGAATCGCTTGAACCCGGGAAGCAGAGGTTGCAGTGAGCCGAGATTGTCCCACTGCACTGCCTGAAAGTAGGGACCCTAAGAGCCTACTTGGTGCTCTACCCTACTGTGGCCAAACTGGTATCTTTTTTTTTTTTTTTTTTTTTTTTTTGAGACGGAGTTTCGCTCTTGTTACCCAGGCTGGAGTGCAATGGCGCGATCTCGGCTCACCGCAACCTCCGCCTCCTGGGTTCAGGCAATTCTCCTGCCTCAGCCTCCTGAGTAGCTGGGATTACAGGCACGCGCCACCATGCCCAGCTGAATTTTTGTATTTTTAGTAGAGACGGGGTTTCACCATGTTGACCAGGATGGTCTCGATTTCTTGACCTCGTGATCCACCCGCCTCGGGCTCCCAAAGTGCTGGGATTACAGGCGTGAGCCACCGCGCCCGGCCCAAACTGGTATCTAAGCTGTAAGACAAAGTCTTTTTTCTTTTTCTTCATTTATTTATTTATTTACTTATTTATTCCGGAAGCCGCTTCCAAGCTCGCGCAGCCAGCAGGGGGCAGCTGGCAGTCTTCTTTACTCTTCCGTTTCTCAAGCCGGAGCCACTCCTGAAAGCCATCACAGCTGGGAATGTGCTGGGTCACACTCGAATCCAGCATGCCTGAGTCTCACCAATGGCACATGGTGAGTACTACCTGTGTGCTACTGCTGATTATTCAGGGCCCAATGATTCTTTAGTCAGCAGGTGATGAATCCTGCCAGGACTGAAGCCTAAAGTGAGTTTTCTTCCAGCCCAGGGTATATGTAGAAATGCCATTCAGAGCTAGGGCCTAGAATAGGGGCCTTAGCATGGTGTCCTACCCTACTGTAGCTGAGCTGGTGTCAAGTCCCAAGACAAAGTCTTTTTCATCCCTCCCTCTCCTCTCTTTGACTGGAGGGAAGGAGTCTCTCCTGGAAATGTAAGCTGTGCTCCCTGAGGTTGGGAGGGGTATATGTTCACCTACCACGTGAGTTGCGCACTACACACCAAGGAATTAACACAAGAGAAATAAAACATTATTTATATGAAGAACTGCATTCAAATGTGTGTAACAAGCAGTTTTATTTCTAACAGACAAAAACAAGAAGAAATAATATATCCATAAGCAGTATATACAGTGATTTTTAAAGCATGTCATATTCTAAGATAAAAAGAATGAACTACTTATATATCATGATTGACGAATGTCAAAATATATATCCCTGTTATGTGAAATAATTAAAAAAAAAAAAAATCAAAATAAATAGGACTCAGGAGAGTACTCAGGTATGAAAAGATGAAACATGTTAGTCATATAAAATTCCAGAAAATTGACACTAATCTGTTAAGCAAATATTACAATTCAGTGATTGTTTGGAGGATGGAGAGGCCAGAGAGAAAGACAGTATTTTTTGTTTTTAAGAAACAGGGTCTTACTATGGGACCCAGGCTAGTCTCAAACTCCTTACCTCAAGCAATACTCCCACCTTGGGCTCCCAAAATGTTGGGATAACAGGCATGAGTCACTATGCCCAGTCTTATTACAGTTTTAAAAATTTAATTTGAAAGGATTTTCTGGATTTAACAGTATTTTTGACAAATAGGTTATGCAATTCTACATTGACTCTACTAACTCTCATCACACTCTAAGGGGGGCAACTAGACTGTGTGACACCAAATACTTATGAACCAGGAAGACCATTACCACCTGATTAAATTGGAATGCTGGCTGGTTGCAAAGGACCTATCAGTAGACTAAGAGATTTCCCTTCTCCCTATCCTCTTCCTCCTAATAATTCAGGGATGGCTTTTTGGTAAGCAGCCCAGATAGGCTATAGAAATCCACAAAACCTTTAGATTTACTCTGACAATGACCTAAGCTACACTAGATTCCTAATTACAGAGGTTGTGAAAATTTCTGTACCTGTTTGTCCATCACAGACATAGTAACTGCATCACTGTGGATGCCTTTTTTAAAAAAGTATATTCCAACTATTCTGTCACAGTCGGCTTGACTACCTAGAAATGCTAATTCTATAAAAATTATTTGTGGGTGGGCATGGTGGCTCACACCTATAAGCCTAGTGCTTTCGAGGGCATATGCTAGAGGATTGCTTGAGGCCAGGAGTTCAACATCAGTCAGTGTAAAATAGCAAAACTCTATCTCTACAAAAAATTCTTAAATTACCTGGGCTAATCTCAGGTACTCGGGAGGCTGAGGCAGGAGGATCACTTGAGCCCAGGAGTTTGAGGCCGCAGTGAGGTATGACCATGCCAGTGCATTCCAGCCTGAGTTTCAGAGTGACATCATGTCCCTAAAAAAATAAAAATTAAAAGATTATGATTTCTTCCTCCAGGTTTATAATGTAGGACACTATCCTACAGAATTCTGGACTTCAGGACACATGAATGCACTGTAGGACTCGAGAACTGATTTCTTTCACCACTACTAAGCATAATGCAATATTCCTTATAAACTAGAGAATAATTTTTTGCTGTTCTCAGAAGCACTACAGTGTTACAAAAATGAAAACATGAATTATTGCACTATTTGGTCTAAAAATAAAGACCACAAAGCCCTGAAGTCTTTCTTTAGAGGCCTTAGACAGCCATCCAAACTAGGCCACAAATGCAGAGCTATATTCTGCCTTCATACTGTCCCCTCAGAGTCACACATACTGTCCACACAGACTCACAAAAGCTATTCAACTCTTCATAGTACCAGAACCATGTCATATCCAAACCACACAAAGCAATGAATAAACAATTCACACAATACAGTGAATACAATTCCCAACATTGAAGGAAGCTTAAACAAGAACTTCATCACAGCAGAAACTGGAACAATGAGGCAGGTTGTGCTTGGGTTGCTGAGTTAGAGGCTGCAAAAATCCATCTTAAGAATCGTGAGAATCACAAGATTCCTAGGAAGGTCAACCCATCTTGTCAGGTAATCAGAAAAATTATTTAGGCTAAGCTTGTCCAACCTGCAGCTTGTGGGCCGAGTGTGTCTCAGGACAGCTTTGAATGCAGCCCAACACAAATTAGTAAACTTTCTTAAAACATGATGATGGTTTTCTGCGATTTTTAAAAAGCTCATCAGCTATCATTACTGTTAGTGTATTTTATATGTGGCACAAGGCAATTATTCTTCCAGTGTGGACCAGGAAAGCCAAAACATTGGACACTTCTGCTCTAGGCCAAAACCAAAGCAGGTCCATGGCCCAACTCCTCATAGAGAAATGAGAAAGGCGGCCGGGCGCAATGGCTCAGGCCTGTAATCCCAGCACTTTGGGAGGCCTAGGTGGGTGGATCATGAGATCAAGAGTTTGAGACCAGCAAAAATATTAGCTGGGCATGGTGGCACACACCTGTAATTCCAGCTACTCGGGAGGCTGAGGCAGGGGAATTGCTTGAACTAGGGAGGTGGAGGTTGCAGTGAGCTGAGATCATGCAACTGCACTCCAACCTGGGTGACAGAGTGAGACTTCATCTCAAAAAACAAAATAATTAAAAAATAAAAAGAGAAATCAGAAAGGAATGAGTGCAGAGGCTACTCAAAAATCCCACTGCAGAATGGGAGACAACCGAACTTTTTTTCTGGAATATGATGGAGTACATGAGTGAGACACTGTGGGCACCAGCAAAGTGGTAGAGGTAAAATGGCTTTTGCCAGAAACCTAATTGAAATAAATCTGGCAAGGGACACGCGCAAAATGAGAAATGCAATACAGCTCCCATATACCTGGAATTTATGCAGCTACTGGACGTATGACATTCAGTATAGGTTGATGGTGTCCTCATAAGTGCTCTCTCCCAGAGTTACACTGGACAAGAAATATTCCTGTACATCTATGGTATTTTTCTTCTGTCAACATTCTAGGGCATCCAGTGAAAGAAAAGTAAAGCCTTCATCAAACTCTTTGCACTCAAAAGGCACTTCCACAGCAGGAGCTTGTTTGTGCATAATAAAGCTAGACATTTAGATAAATAATGTGCCACATTTGTCATACCATAAACCCTTGATCCAGTGTGAACTCTGATCTTGAAGTCATACAGGTTTGACTAATCAATTTTCCAAATTTACTTCCCTGAGAAGGGCTTTCTCTAGTGTCAACTCGCAGGGCAGAGCTTCTGGTAAATGTCTTTCCACATTTGCTACACTGTTAAGCCTTTCTCTAGTAGGAACTCTCCATTAGAGACCAGAGTTTTCCCACAAAGCATTTTCTACTCAAAGCTCTCATAAGGCTTTGTCCAATGTGAACTCTTATGAACATGGTATGCAGAGCTGTAGGAAAATGATTTCTCACATTTATATGGCCTTTCTCCATTGTGAATGTTCTATGAATAGTAAGTAATGCAGCTCTTCTGGCTAATTTCACAAATTCCTTACAGTCATATGGCCTTTCTCAACTGTGAACTCTCGTGTTCAGTGAGGGGGTACTTCTTAAGTAATTTGCCAAATTCCCCATAACTATAAGGTCTTTGTCCAGTGTGACTCCTTTGCTATTTACTGAGGTAAAACTTCTATGTACTGGATTTCATACATTCTCTATACTCACAAGGCCTTTTTCCATTGTGATCTTGCTATTGTTGAATAAGGCCAACTTTTTGACTAGATTTTGCACATTCTCCACACTTATAAGCTCTTTCCAGTGTGATCTCACTGATGTTGAATGAGGGTGCCCTTTTTACCAGTAGATTTGCCAAATTTTCAACATTCATGATGTCTTTCTCCTGTGTGAACTCGTTGATGTTTAATGAGGTTTCCCTTTTGACGAAAACACTTCCCACATTCTCCACATTCATGTGGCCTTTCTCCCGAGTGAATTTGCTGATGTCGAATGAGGCTGCCCTTTTGATGAAAACATTTCCCACATTCTCCACATTCATGTGGCCTTTCTCCAGAGTGAATCTGCTGATGTTGAATGAGACTGCCCTTTTGATGAAAACATTTCCCACATTCTCTACACTCATATGGCCTTTCTCCAGTGTGAACTCTCTGGTGTTCAGTGAGGTGTGACTTGTACCTAAATGACTTCCTACATTCTTTACACTCATAGGGTCTTTCTCCAGTGTGAACTCTCTGATGTTCCTTTAGGTGGGAGTTGCTCCTAAATAATTTCCCACATGCCATACACTCATAAGGCCTTTCTCCAGTATGAACTCGCTGATGTTGAATGAGGTTGCACTTGTGATTAAACGATTTTCCACATTCTCCACACTGATAAGGTTTTTCTCCAGTGTGAACTCGCTGGTGGTGAACAAGGCTGCGCTTATGGCTAAAAGATTTCCCACATTCATCACATTCATAAGGTCTTTCTCCAGTGTGAACTCGCTGATGGTCAACAAGACTGTGCTTATGACTAAAAGATTTATCACATTCTCTACACTCATAAGGTCTTTCTCCAGTGTGAACTCTCTGGTGTTCTGTGAGGTGGGCCTTATACCAAAATGATTCATCACACTGTCCACACTGATAAGGTTTTTTCCCAGTGTGAACTCCCTGATGATTATTGAAACTATTACTTTTGCTAATGAATTTCCCAGAATCACTGCACAAAGGTCCTTCTCTAGGGAGAAGTCTCTGGTGAAGGGCAAGTGAGTGTTTGTTGCTGAAGGGTGTTGTGGCCTCTCCACAGATGTAATGAGTTTTTCCACCCTGAAAGGGTGTCCCATGCTTAGTTTCAATATTTGACTTCCCTGAAGTGTGAATGTCCTCTTGTTGGAATAATCTCAAGCTGGACAAAAAGTCTTTCCCAACCTCATGAAAGACAAATGGCTCATGTAACACATGGAATTTACAGTTCTTTACAAATGATGTTTCCTTGGCATTGCTTCTGTATGATTTCTCTCCAATGTGCTGCTTCTGATCTTGATAATGGTTTGCACTGTCATCTAATTTTTTTTCACATGCCCCAAAACTATTCAATTTCTGATTGTGTTGTGTTCTCTGGTGTAAGATATCTCCCAGGAGAGGGCCACACACTCCCCAGGGGTGGGCCTTCTTTGTACATACTCCTGTCCAATGTGACCTGAGGGGAGACTGCTGTTGTATAGAAAGGGTCTGCTTAGAAGGTGTCTCGTCTTTTGCTCCATACCAACAACCTAAAAGAAAGAAAATGCTGGTAAAATGCAAGCTTCTGAAGGGAAATACTTGCAAGTATTTCCATGGACTAATATTTCTGTTTGTAAGATACACTTGTTTGTGACAAGTTTATCTAACAAACAGAGGTATTACTCCATGGAAATAATTGCAGGAACCGAATGTTGCCTTTAGGTTGAAGGTAAGGCTTCTTCATATTACTGGGTTAGAATGGTAACAAAAGGCAGGGGGCCACATGATGTGAAGGAACCAACAATACATGCACTACAGGGAGTAGAGGCAGGGTCTACAATTCCTTCCTATGCAAACATCTAAAGGACTTTTATAAAGCATGTGGGTGATATATAAAAGGATATGTCTAGGCCAAAGAAAATATAACAAAGCAGCTGTTGGTCAGGTATGGCTTAGCAATGTGTACACACTTCCTAATACTAAACTGATATGCCAGTATTGGAGTCCACTGCAGATGGAAATGTGAGGAAAATGGGTGATAGGTGGAATCCAGAGATGTGAAGATTAGTCCTGAGCTGGCATCAGAATAGAAGTGACAGGGTATAGAATGGTGAAGTAGGCCGGGCGCGGTGGCTCAAGCCTGTAATCCCAGCACTTTGGGAGGCCGAGGCGGGTGGATCACGAGGTCAAGAGATCGAGACCATCCTGGTCAACACGGTGAAAACCCGTCTCTACT
>NW_016107732.1:1039960-1044191 GCF_001604975.1 Cebus imitator | reverse complement strand
GAAGTAGGAAACTCTCAAGAATGGGGACGACAGAAATAGCATATGGCTAGTCATGTT
This sequence comes from Cebus imitator, assembly GCF_001604975.1. Lineage (NCBI taxonomy): Eukaryota > Metazoa > Chordata > Mammalia > Primates > Cebidae > Cebus > Cebus imitator. Next base: position 1,044,134 of record NW_016107732.1, on the reverse strand, counting down.
GCCAGGTAAATACTAGTGAAATAGGATAGCTTCTGGTATTACTTTCCTAAATCCCTGATGTTATGTCTTCCTCCAGGGTGTTAGTCCTCACTCTGAGCCCACCATGCTAAGCCTAGATTTAACTGCAACTTCTGAAACACTGAGGACTCTGAATCCCAATGCAAAGATATACATGGAATTTACATGGGAAATGGATGATGTAAAGAATAACAGAGGCTGGACGCACTGGCTCACACCTGTAATCCCAGCACTTTGGAAAGCTGAGGCAGGCAGATCACAAGGTCAGGAGTTCGAGACCAGCCTGGCCAACATGGTGAAACACCGTCTCTACTAAAAATACAAAAAAATTAGCTGGGTGTGGTGGCGGGTGCCTATAATCCCAGCTACTGGGGAGGCTGAGGCAGAAGAATCACTTGAACTCGGGAGGCAGAGTTTGCAGCAAGCCAAGATCTCGTCTCCATGGTACTCCAATCTGGGTGACAGAGTGAGACACCGTCTCAAAAAATAAAACAAAAATAACAGAAAGACAAGAAAGAAGAACAGCCAAACAGCCAACAATAGTTCAGAAAAAATCAGCACCTGATAGCCCAAAGGAAAGGAAACTACATATTACAAAGTGAATTTTTGGCCAGGTGCAGTGGCTTACACCTATACCTAGCACTTTGGGAGGTCAAGCTGACAGGATTGCTTGAGCCTAGGAGTTCAAAACCAATCTGGGTAACATAATGAGAAACCATCTCGACAAAACAAACAAAAATTAGTTGGGCAGGGTGACATGCTTCTGTAGTCCCAGCTACTTAGGAGTCAGATGGATGGATTACTTGAGCCCAGAAGGTTGAGAATGCAGTGAGCCATGAATGCATCACTAGACTACAGCATGGATGACAGTGAAACCCTGTCAAAATAAAGATCAGGGCACAGCAGCTCATGCTTGTAATCCTGGCACTTTGGAAGGATGAGGTGGGGGGAGGATCAGGTGAGGTCAGGAGTTGGAGACCAGCCTGGGCAATACAGTCAGACCTCATCTCTATTAAAAATAAAAATAAAGGGCCGGGCGCGGTGGCTCAAGCCTGTAATCCCAGCACTTTGGGAGCCCGAGGCGGGTGGATCACGAGGTCAAGAGATCGAGACCATCCTGGTCAACATGGTGAAACCCCGTCTCTACTAAAAATACAAAAAATTAGCTGGGCATGGTGGCGCGTGCCTGTAGTCCCAGCTACTCAGGAGGCTGAGGCAGGAGAATTGCCTGAACCCAGGAGGCGGAGGTTGCGGTGAGCCGAGATCGCGCCATTGCACTCCAGCCTGGGTAACAAGAGCGAAACTCCGACTCAAAAAAATAAATAAATAAATAAATAAAAATAAATAAAAATAAAAATAAAAATTAGTAAGACATGGTGGCAGAAGCCTCTAGTCTCAGTGACTACAGAGGCTGAGGAAGGAGGATTGCTTAAGCCTGGGAGATGGAGGCTATAGTGAGCTATGGTTGCATCACTGCATTCTAGCCTGGGTGACAGAGTAAGATGTTAACTCTGAAAACAAAACAGAATAAAACAAAAGAAACAAGATAATTTAAAGAAGTGTCTTGCAAGAACAGCCTATGGTGCATGTAAGTATTAAGCAGATCAGTGATGGGAGGTATTCCTGGCACAGGCAGTCATAAATAAACATCACTTCGAGCAAGGAAGCAGAACCTGAGCATACCAGAGTCTTGGAGCTGCAAAAATTACCCAACAGGCAGAGGGCAAGCAAGACGGGATGCATTATGGTGCCTGTAAAGCTCCTTCTCTGGAAGCTTCCAGCAAAGCAGGTGTTGGGGCTGCTGAAGGAGAAGAGAGGGTAGTACACACACCTGAGTCCTACCTACCACAGAACCTACCCAGGGAACTAATAGAGGAACCTGTGCCCAGGTTGCTGAAGTGAGGAAAATAGTCTTGCCATGGGGGAAAAAAAAATGGAGAAGGGCAGACACTAGCTGAGGTCACAGAAGGGTATGAGGGCCTTACCTAGAGAAGATATAAGTGCCAGGTTCTCCAGCATCACGTCATGATAAAGGCATCTCTGAGCCTCACTAAGGAGACTCCATTCCTCCTGGGAAAACTTCACAGCCACATCTTCAAAGGTCACAGTGCCCTGCCATGATGATGACAGATGAAACCACAAACGCCCCATATGCTCATCCACTTATCCACCCTTGTCTTTCCTCCTCCCAAGGTCCTCAACTACAAGGAGAAACTAGGTCCACTGGTGTCACTGTCTTCTCATGGGCTCACTGGGCATGGTGCACAGGCATCAGCAACAAGAAGTGGGTGAACCAATAGGTTTCTATGTTTTGGTACTGACATAAAGCAGTCCATACCTCCTGACAGCCAATACCCCTGCTAGAGATGAAGTCATATAAATCCCAATGCAGCACCCTGGGTCTATCAGACATACTCCCTCTCTAAATACACATCATTCACTCTCTTTTTTTTTCTTTGAGATAGAGTTTCATTTCCATTGCCCAGGCTGGAGTGGAATGACATGATCTCAGCTCACTGCAACCTGTCTCCTGGACTCAAATAATTCTCCGGCCTCAGCTTCCCAAGTAGCTGAGACTACAAGTGCGTGCCACCATGCCTGGCTTTTGTGTGTGTGTGTGTGTGTGTGTATTTTTGGTTGACAGAAGGTTTTGCCATGCTGCCCAGGTTGATCGCAAAATCCTGAGCTTGAGTGATTCACCCACCTCAGCCTCCCAAAGTGCTGGGATTACAGGCATGAGCCACCCTGCTAAGCCAAAATATACATCATTCTTTAGATTGCACAGACATATGCCCATGGCCACCCCCACCAAACTGCCTCTCATGTTTGCCTCTCTCTGCCTACCCACAAGTATGTTTATACCCTCTTCTTCCTTCTACCAGTAAGAGTGGGATTTTTACCTTACAGTTATATTAATGACCAAACACATGACATCAAACACTAGACTGATGCTATAAATATGTTTAAAAATCAAATATACTCAAAGTCTGGCAGAGGACACCCCTCAACATAGAGGACCACATGGAAGGTGCACTATGGATAAGAGTGCGTAACCAGAAACTATGGTATGCAAGCTTTTAAAATGTAGAGGGCGTGATGACCCTCGATTCCCTTGGGAGGATACAACTGGCTTGTTTGAATAACACTGTGGGTAGGGATAAAATTGAAACTCACTACAAAGTATAATAAGCAGGAATTCTGCCTGGTCTCCCTAATGAAAGGATTATTAGGCCATGCCGATAATTATACAAAAGAGCCCAGTGGGAAGGGAACTGGCTGTCAGGCCACTTGAGGTCATACCAATATCACTGGATATCAAAGTGGCACATCATACTGGTCCTCCATTTTTGCCTCTATACCACAATATGGCTGACAGCACCAAATATGCTTCACATATTCAAACAGGATCCAATAATAACAAAAAATGACCATGGTTCCCATTAGCAGTGGTAGTCCCTTATAATTCTATGAATGTCTCCTTGCATGACTCCACAGCCACGCAAAACACATGTAACTTCAGATATCCATGGTCTTATTCTGCTTCTGTGCTGCACTGGCTTACTCTTCAGCAACATGGACCATCTTACATTCACGTAATACCACTGACATGTAAAGACCAGTCCTGGACAGGGGCAGTAGCATTTTGGGAGGCCAGGGCGAGCGGATTGTGAGCAAGGTCAGGAGTTTGAGACTAGCCTGGCCAATATGGTAAAACCCCATCTCTATTAAAAAAAAAAAAAAAATTAGCTTGGCATGTGGCGCACGCCTGTAATCTCAGCTGCCAGGAGGCTGAGGCAGGAGAATCACTTGAACCTGGGAGGCGGAGGATTCAATGAGCCAAGATTGTGTCACTGCACTACAGCTTGGGCAACAGAGCAAGACAAAAAAAAAAAAAAAAAAAAAGACCGTCCTGTTTTTAATCCATTCAAGGCCCAAGACTTACTGACGGTTACAAATGACCATATGTCTCCCTTAGCATATTCAGCAGGCCTAACAAAACTCCCCACGCACTACTAAAGTCATCACAAATCTTGATTGCACAGTGATGAATAAGCACCACTCTGGCCTAAGTGTCATCTTCCCTCAATTTGACTTCTGTATGTATCTATTTCATGTCTATTCTCTCCTTGAAAGTCTATGTCCCCTGGCAAACTAC
>NW_016107732.1:1036672-1039707 GCF_001604975.1 Cebus imitator | reverse complement strand
TTTAGTAGAGACGGGGTTTCACCATGTTGACCAGGATGGTATCGATCTCTTGACCTCGTGATCCACCCGCCTCGGCCTCCCAAAGTGCTGGGATTACAGGCTTGAGCCACCGAGCCCGGCCCTGCTGTCAGGTATACTTTACCATCATAGTCACTTACCTGCCTCTCCAGTGTTTAGGAAGCCCAATAACATTACCTAGGGACCCAAGCAACAGATTCTGTCCTCATCATTCAACCACTGCTTTCTGGTCCCCTAAGACATTTACTACCAGAATCTGAAGTGTGCTCTCCTTAATGTGACCCATGGCTCACACACCATAGCACACATTAGATACCATATATTAGATGTCTCCAGTATCAATCCCTTCCCAGATACCCCAACCTGTATGTCCAATTATGAATTTGATGCCGACACTTATTTGTGTCCGCCTCTTCACATGGCCAAAAGTCATCTTGATATCTCATAATATTCTAATTATGTCTACTACCAACATGCTCATCTCAGTTGACGCAGCTTCCATAGCTAAGACCAAAAACCTTGGGTTCCTGATTGCTCTCTTCATGCCCTTACTTTGCATATTAGGAAATCTAGATGCTTGAATCCAGCCACATCTCCTCAGCTATACATCCAGTCTGTTAACCTTCACTTGGATTATAGCAAGAGCCTCAACTCTCATCTTACTTCCTCCTCCCTCAACCCCACAGTCTGTTCTCCATTGTAGAGCCAGAGATTACAGCCAGATCAAACTGTGGCAACACCACCTCCTCCCTCTGGTCAGTTTCACCTCTAAGCATTTCACATCCTGGTACCAACTCCTGGGTTAACCTCCCAAGTATGTTTATACTGTTTGACAGAAATGGGAATAACCTCCACATATCCTGTGTCACAGACTTAAGATCCTGGGTTTAAGGTTTCTCCAGGGCTCTCAGATCAAAAAACTTAAAGGAAATGGTACCTAAGAGTCCCAGGACACCTCATATGCCCAAAGAGCATGTGGATGGGAGTTAGGGCCAATGAGGGAATGGAACACCCTCCGCTTCCCTGTGAAGGTTCTGCAAGTGCTTCTGCAGCCAGGAGTGCCTGAGAGGAGAGGCACAAGCTACAAGAATGTGTCCCTGATGGGATTTGATAAGCTCAGGTCTCCCTGAACCCTTTCTTGGCCCTGTAACCAGGTAAACGCGGGTTGGTTGTCTGAACTGAACGCCTCAATACAAAATGTCATCTCTTAGCATCTATGTGATCTACAGAGGTTAAACAAGAATTCAACCTCTCAGGGCCCGAAAGTTATCCCCTCTGTTCTTTCTTTCTTTGGACTTTGGGAAACCTTTACAGCCTGGACTTTGATCTTGTCCTTCCTTTGCTGGAAGCTGTCCATGGCTTCTAACGTTCTCAGGGTGAATGCACAGTCCCCAGCCTGCTCTTCCAGAAGGAGCTCTGCCTCACACGTTGCTCCCGACAGGTGCCTGTGGACCCTGGGTTCCGATCCTCCCGGCTCAGTTCATCTCCAGACCTTTGCTTACACCGGTCCCTGTGCCTGTCGCTCTCCTCAGCGCATCCCGCGAGCGCCTCAGGGTCCCGACTCCAGGTTCAGGCTGCAGAGCCTTGAGCAAGCGCCGCTTGCTAGCTGCTTTTGGACTTAGGTAAAGATGAGGTGACCTGAGGGCACGGAAGACGCCACAATTACCTGAGCCGGGAGCCTCAGCGCGGCCGCCGCCATCAGACTGGCTGGGGAAAGCGGGGTCGGGAGGAGGTGGCGAGCAGGGCAGGTACCCGGGGACTGTGGTCCAGATCCCGACGTTGGCGCGGGTCACGCCTGGCCTTTAAGGAACTGCAGAGCAGCCGTTGTGCCGTTGGGATAAGGTCTTCTCTCCACCTTCTGGGTTCAGTCACTTCGGCCAGATCCAGCGCTCGGAGGTCTCTCACGGGAAAAGACACCCAACACCAATCAAAATGGCCGCTAGTAGAGGACGCCGGAAGTCCCGCCTTTAAATTACGCGCGCTCGCGGAAACACCTTTATTCTGAGCCTTCATTGGCTCAGACAAGCTGTCATACGATGTAGAGATTTCTGGGTTATGTAGTTTCCTAAGGCTCCAAGGCGGTAAAGAAGGCGCTTCTGCAGGAAAGGTCCAGCTCCACCTCAGCGGTCTGTCCTTAAAGTACGCGTCCTTCTAGGGTAGAGGATAGTCTTACCTAGCCTTAGAACCCGTATTGAGATTTTTGGAAATTAATATCTGTAACTGATCACTCAAGTATTTGGAAAAATTTTATTTTAGATTTTGGGGAACTCAGCTCTCCGACGCTAAAATTATTTAGGATGCCCCCAAAGGCTAAAAAATCCAAATTATCATACCGTTTGGAACAGTCCTTCAGTCGCAAAATCCCTGTACTGGAAGCAGGGGCTGATAAATATTATTGTGCGCTCTAAGGCATTAGAGTCAGTTTCTCAGTCTGTCAGGGACAAGAGAGAACTAACCCAGACAGGACAAGACAAGGAAGATAGGAGAGATGTTGTGCTCCCTAAAGTAGGAATACATGGTGAATCTCTCTCTGTGATTTCCACAGAAAACAACTCTCTTGCCTATAAAATCAATTATAGTGTCCAGTTCCTTGAGCAACACTTTTATTCACTTAGTATCCCTTGCTTGAGATTCTAACTTATATTCAATTAATCTGGGAATGTTTTATCAGTCCTACAAGAAGACCAATGAGATAAATGTTATTTTGTAGTGATAAATGGCTGCAGTTTTACTTTTTTTTTTTTTTAAAGATGGGGTTTCATCATGTCGGTCAGGCTGGTCTTGAACTCCTGACCTCAGGTGATCTGCCCGCCTTGGCCTCCAAAGTGCTTGGATTACAGGCGAAAGCCACCATGCCCAGCCTTTTCTCTCTCTCTTTTTTTTTTTAAGACGGGGTTTCCGTGTTGGTCAGGCTGGTCTTGAACTTCTGACCTCAGGTGATCCGCCTGCCTTGGCCTCCAAAGTGGTTGGATTACAGCCGTGAGCCACTACGTCCGGCCTTTTTTTTTTTTTTTTTT
>NW_016107732.1:1028461-1035877 GCF_001604975.1 Cebus imitator | reverse complement strand
CAGCCTCCTGAGTAGCTGGGATTACAGGCACGTGCCACCATGCCCAGCTAATTTTTTTTTGTATTTTTAGTAGAGACAGGGTTTCACCATGTTGACCAGGATGGTCTCGATCTGTTGACCTCGTGATCCACCCGCCTCGGCCTCCCAAAGTGCTGGGATTACAGGCTTGAGCCACCGCGCCCGGCCCGGGACAAGAATTCTTTAACTTCAGAGGCAGTGAAACTACCAATAGCAAAAGGTAAAAAAGAAGAACTACGAAAATGTTTTGGGGCCCGGATGGAGTTTGGGACAGCTGGCCTTCAAGCTCCCGTGGGACCTGGAATTTCTCGTATGAATGACTTGATCACCATCCAGACTACACAGGGATTTTGCAGATACCTGGAAAAGCAGTTCAGTGACCTAAAGCAGAAAGGGATCGTGATCAGCTTTGACGCCCAAGCCCATCTATTCAGTGGGGGTAGCAGCAGGTTTGCCCGACTTGCTGCAACCACATTTATCAGTCAGGGTATTCCTGTGTACCTCTTTTCTGATATAACGCCAACTCGTTTTGTGCCATTCACAGTATTGCATTTGAAACTTTGTGCTGGAATCCTGATAACTGCATCACACAATCAAAAGCAGGATAATGGTTATAAGGTTTATTGGGATAATGGAGCTCAGATCATCTCTCCTCATGATAAAGAGATTTCTCAAGCTATTGAAGAAAACCTAGAACAGTGGCCTCAAGCTTGGAATGATTCTTTAAATGATAGCAGTCCACTTCTTCACAATCCAAGTGCTTCCATTAACAAATACTGTTTCTACGGGGCACGGTGCCTCAAACATGTGATCCCAGCACTTTGGGAGGCTGAGGCAGGCGGATCACCTGAAGTTAGGAGTTTGAGACCAGTCTGACCAATAGGGTGAAACCCCATCTTAAAAAAAAAATACTGTTTCCACAGGAACGTGAAAAGGGAGACAAAGGTGAAGTTTGTGCACACCTCTGTCCATGGGGTGGGTCATAACTGAGCAGTCGGCTTTCAAGGCTTCTGACCTTGTTCCTCCTGAGGCCGTTCCTGAACAGAAGGATCCAGATCCTGAGTTTCCAACAGTGAAATACCAGAATCCCAAAGAGGGTAAGTTGTTTTGACTATCTTTTGCTTTGGCTGACAAAACCAAGGCCAGAATTGTTTTAGCAAATCACCAGGATGCTGATAGGCTTGCTGTGGCAAAAAAGCAAGACAGTGGTGAATGGAGAGTGTTTTGGGGCAATAAGTTGGGGGCCCTCCTGGGCTGGTGGATTTTTACACCTTGGAACGAGAAGAACCGGGATTGCAGTGGTTTCAAAGACCCTTACATGTTGTCTAGCAACATCTTCTCCAAAATCTTGCGGGCTATTGCCCTAAAGGAGGGTTTTCATTTTGAGGAAACATTAACTGGCTTTAAGTGGATGGGAAACAGAGCCAAACAGCTAATAGGCCAGGGGAAAACTATCTTATTTGCATTTGAAGAAGCTATTGGATACATGTGCTGCCCTTTTATTCTGGACAAAGATGGACTCAGTGCCGCTGTCATTAAGTGCAGAGTTGGCTAGCTTTCCAGCAACCAAAAATTTGTCTCAGCAACTAAAGGCCATTTATGTGGAGTATAGCCACCATATTACGAAAGCTTCCTATCTGCCATGATCAAGACACCATTAAGAAATTATTTGAGTGCCGGGCGCGGTGGCTCAAGCCTGTAATCCCAGCACTTTGGGAGGCCGAGGCGGGTGGATCACGAGGTCAAGAGATCGATACCATCCTGGTCAACATGGTGAAACCCCGTCTCTACTAAAAATACAAAACATTAGCTGGGCATGGTGGCGCGTGCCTGTAATCCCAGCTACTCAGGAGGCTGAGGCAGGAGAATTGCCTGAACCCAGGAGGCGGAGGTTGCGGTGAGCCGAGATCGCGCCATTGCACTCCAGCCTGGGTAACAAGACCGAAACTCCGTCTCAAAAAAAAAAAAAAAAAAAGCTTGCAGCAAATTTGAAATTTCTGCCATTAGGGACCTTACAACTAGCTATAATGATAGCTAGCCTGATAAAAAAGATGTTCTTCCCACTAGTAAAAGCAGCCAAATGATCACCTTCACCTTTGCTAATGGAGGCGTGGCCACCATGGGCACCAGTGGGACAGAGCCCAAAATCAAGTACTATGAGCTGTGTGCCCCACCTGGAAACAGTGATCCTAAGCAGCTGAAGAAGGAACTGAATGAACTGGTCAGTGCTATTGAAGAACATTTTTTCCAGCCACAGAAGTATAATCTGCAGCCAAAAGGAGATCAAAATACTCTAGCCTTGGGCATACTTGCATTTACCTACAGTTAAGCTGAGTTTAACTTGTTAAGCAATATTTTTGAGGGCCAAATGATTCAAAATATTACAAGTATTTATGTGTTTCACAAAGAACTACATTCCTCATTGTTTCATGTTTGATCTTTAAGGTGAAAAAAGAAAAGATGGCCAAACTCAGCAAACCAACATTCCTACTAAAAAGTTGAAGTTGGACATTTCATTTTTACAAATGAAGATTTTTAAACTAAAAAAAAGAGATAGATTGTAATTGATGTGCCTTAATTTGCAAAAATCATAAATGTTTGTCCTGTCTGTAATTCTTTTTATGTATGCTTGAAATAGCCAGAAAACCTATGCAGTTGGTAAATTCTGGACTGTCATATGTGGGACAGCCACTTTTTAGGTATATGTAAACTTATGTTTCTATCAATTCCTTATAAAGTAAAATAAATGAACAGATCAAATGTTGTGTTCATGTTTGGGGAAAATACGATTTGTGGGAACCTATATGAAGTGGAGCAAAAGCTGCTTTAAAAAGATACGATTTTTTTGTCCTAGATTTTTTTTAAGTTCTATACATGTATGTAGCATATTAGTACATTGTACGTGTTAGGAAAAAACAGCTTCACTCTTTGTTTAATGTGTTGAAATTCATTTTATCTTTTTAAATTTTGAAAAACAGTTGATTAATTGAAACTTGAAAAAAAAATTAAGGCTTCAGAAAAGTTTTAGTAGTGATATCTAAGGAGAGATAGAATTAAGATCAGTACATTCACATGATTAGGATGATCACTCTGACAGTTCTGTCCCAAAAATGAGATTCATCGGCCAGGCGCGGTGGCTCACGCCTGTAATCCCAGCACTTTGGGAGGCCGAGGCGGGTGGATCACGAGGTCAAGAGATCGATACCATCCTGGTCAACATGGTGAAACCCCATCTCTACTAAAAATACAAAAAATCAGCTGGGCATGGTGGCGCGTGCCTGTAATCCCAGCTACTCAGGAGGCTGAGGCAGGAGAATGGCCTGAACCCAGGAGGCGGAGGTTGCGGTGAGCCGAGATCGCGCCATTGCACTCCAGCCTGGGTAACAAGAGCGAAACTCCGTCTCAAAAAAAAAAAAAAAAAAAACAAATGAGATTCATCTTCATTCTTGAGTGTATTGAGCAATACCAGTGTGGATGGAAACAATAAAGGAGATATTTAATGTAGGCAGAAATGTAAACATAAACAGAGAAGCTAAAGTTTGACTATAATACTTGTGTCTGCACATATGTTTGTTATTTGTGTTGTGTGTTCTACCATAATCCCATACAAGTTGTTCATCTTAATGAAAATGAAAGTGGCAGGAGGCAGACAAATCTTAGGCAGACAGGGGCGGGTTCCTGGTGAAACCAGATCTTCAAGCCAAAGACAGTTTAAACCCTAGCTAGAAGTCCTGGATGAATCCACGGACCGATTGAGAATCTCTCTTCCTGTTTGACACACTTTCCTCTGTTCCCCAACCTTCACCTATTTTACATATACCTACTCTTCCCTAGTTGGTTTTTACACTGTTGTGCTCACCTTTGAGTGGTGCCTTTGTTTTAACCTTCTTTGCATATTCACAAACCAATCAGCACACCCTCCTCCATTCTGAACCCATACAAGCCTCAGACTCAGCCACACTGGGGAACTGCCTGCCTTTGAGTCTGTGTGTGGGGTCTACTTCAGGTAGGGACCACCCACATGGGGTTCCCTCTGTGCGGAGAACTGTTTTATCATTCAATAAAAACTCTTCTCCACCCTTCTCACCCTTCAGTTACCCATGTAACCCCTTTCTTCTTGGACATCCCCTCTCTCTACAGTGTCTTCCATTGATTAGACTTTGGAAAACCTTTAAAGCCCGAACTGTAGTCATGTGCCTCTTTTGTTGGAAACTATCCATGGCTTCCAGCGTTCTCACGGTGAATCCACAGCCCCCAGCCCGCTTGCTCTTCCAGGAGGAACTCCGCCTCACACTTTGCTCCCGACAGAAGCCCATGGAACCCAGGTTCCATCCTGCCGGTTCGGTCCATCTCCAAGCCTTTGCCCGCGCCGGTCCGCGTGCCTGTTGCTCTCCCCAACACATCACACGAGTGTCAAAAACAGGGCTCCTCCCGCGAGAGCCTTAGTGTCCCGACGAAGGGGTTCGGATGCAAAGCCGAGGGCAGACGCCGCTCCTTCGCTGCCTTAGGACTGGGGTGATGATGAGGTGACTTGACGGCACGTAAGGCGCCACAGTTACCTGAGCCGGGAGCCTCAGGGCGGCCGTCACCAGTGGACTGTGCGGGGAAGGCGTGATCGGGAGGAGGCGACTAGGGCAGGGACCAGGCCACGGCGGTACCGATACTGGCATGGCGTGGATCACACTAGGTGTCTTCAAGGAGCTGTAAAGCTGCCCCTCTGAAACGGGGACCATGACTCCTCTCCACCTACTGGGTTCACTCACCGCAGTTCGGACCCAACTCTTGGCGGTCTCTCACAGGAAAACACACCCAACACGAAGGAAAATGACCGCTCCCAGAGGACGCCGGAAGTAGCGTTAAATGCACACGCGGAACCGGCTTTATCTTAAGCGCTCATTGGCTCTGTTCCGTTGCCGTTTGACACAGAGCTTTCTGGGTAACGTAGTTCACTAGGTTCGAAGGCGGTAAACAGGGCGTTTCCCAGAGGCGCTTCTGCAGGAAAAACCCTGCTCCACCTTAAAGGACATATCCTTCTAGAGAATATGGTCTTACCTAGCCTTAGAAGCCGTATTGAGCTTTCTGGGAATTAGTGTCTGTAACTGATCACTCAAATATTTGGAAAAATATTATTACATTTTAGGGAACTCGAGCTCTCCGATGCTAAAAAAATGTCATTTCGGAGGCTCTCAAAGGCTAAAAATCCAAATTGTGATAGTATTTCGAACAGTCATTCAGCAGCAAAATTCCTGCACTGGAAGTACAGGGTAAAATCTGTTATTGTGCTATAATTCACATGGATCCACTCTGAAGTATCAGAGTCTGTCTTCTCAGTCTGTCAGGGACAGGAGAGAACTAATCCAGATAGTACAAGACAAGGAAGATAGGAGAGAGATGTTGCGCTCCCTAAAGGAGTACATGGTGAATCTCTGTCTGTGGTCCCCACAGAAAACAATTATCCTGCCTAAAATATCAATCAGTGTCCAGTTCATGAGCAACACTTCTCAGAACTCCCTGATCCAACACAGTCCCTGCAGGTTTACTCATAGGAAGCAAGGGGCTGCAAAGTGCTGGGGTCTGGGTATGGATTCCCCTCTGGAACCTCTGGGCCACTTGCTTGAGCTCTCTATGTCCCTGTGAACACAGGTAGAAACTGAGGCCCAGACTGGGGATGTCATCTGCCAGTGAGCCTTCAGCGATGCACAGGGATTCAGGTTCCATCTCAGGCCAACTTGTCCAGGGAGTCACACCCTCTCTTCCCCATGTCTTCAGGGCTCAAGGAACATCCTCATGCCCTCTTGTCCCTGAGAGTCCTACACTGATCCCCACCCCGTGATGACGGACAGTTTCATCTTTTCACAGAGAGCTGTTAATGGAAGTTCCCTGAATGGCCACATTTATTTCCCCAGCCCACTCAAAGGTCAGGAACTATAATTCTATTTCTCTGAGGGATCCGTAGCTCAGGAAGGGTGACAGACTTCCACAAGGACACAGAGCTACCAGGTCATTGAGCTGGGGATGGTTTCTTTTTTTTTTTTTTTTTCTGAGACTGGGTTTCACTCATGTTACCCAGGCTGGAGTGCAATGGCGGGATCTCGGCTCACCGCAACCTCCGCCTCCTGGGTTCAGACAATTCTCCTGCCTCAGCCTCCTGAGTAGCTGGGATTACAGGCACGCACCACCATGCCCAGCTAATTTTTTGTATTTTTAGTAGAGACGGGGTTTCACCATGTTGACCAGGATGGTCTTGATCTCTTGACCTCGTGATCCACCCGCCTCGGCCTCCCAAAGTGCTGGGATTACAGGCTTGAGCCACCGTGCCCGGCCTGGGGATGGTTTCTATATACCACTCTAGTGGGCTTCTCTCCTGCTATGCATGCCCTGCCTATCACCATTATCGCTATCAAAATGCCATTTATTTCATTGATCCTCTCAGGAGACTGGTAAGAATTTCTCAGAAGTAACTCATTATGTTAGCCATTAAAAAGAGTGAGATTCAATCATTTTTGTAACAACAGTCTGAGCCTCAGTTTCCACCTGTGTCGGTAGGGACAGAAACAGCTACCCAGGCATCAGGGGTGAGGGTCTAAGTGTAGGTACTGCAAGGCCATAAGGATTTGGGTTGGATGTACCCTGTGTTCGGAGGTGTTCTTTGGGATGGGGGACTGGAATATGTGTGGCGGGGCATATTTACCCTCAGTACTGCTGCGACTGCAGTCAGGGATGCTATAGCCACTGTGGGATCTGAGTGAGGGGCAGCCATGCCTCATCCTAAGATTTAGCCTATTTCCTGCCTGTGGCTGCCCTGCAGCCTCCCTGGGTCTGTGGAGCTCCAGGCTCCCCTGAGGAAATGGGGCTTCTCAGAACCCCCTGATCCAGCACAGTCCCTGTGGGCTTACTCATAGCAAGGAGGGGGCTGCAAAGTGCTGGTATCTGGGTATGGATTCCGCTCTGGAACCTCTAGGCCACTTGCTTGAGCTCTCTGAGCTTCAGGTCTCTGAGTGAGATAGGAAGGTGATGATAACATTAAACCTGGGCCTGGAAGGGTCAATAAAAGCAACAAAACACATGGAGAACTTACCTGTGCCAGGACTCCAGGGTTTACTTTATGAGCATTTTAATTCTCAGAGCAACAAGGGGAAGTGGGACCTATTATGTATGTATTGCTGGAAAAATCCAGGATCACAGAAATAAAGTGATTCCTACAGCAGACAAGCTCAGATTCAAAAAGTTGAATTTCAATCCCAGCACTTTGGGAGGCCGAGGTGGGTGGATCACGAGGTCAAGAGATCAAGACCATCCTGGTCAACAAGGCGAAACCCCGTCTCTACTAAAACTACAAAAAATTAGCTGGGCATGGTGGCGCGTGCCTGTAATCCCAGCTACTTAGGAGGCTGAGGC